>NW_021703777.1:108201898-108347812 GCF_005190385.1 Monodon monoceros
GTGTGTGTGTGTGTGTGTGTGTGTGTGTGTGTGTGTGTGTGTGTGTGTGTAGCACTAAGCATCTGACTTTTCTCATCGAGGAACTGGCAGCTCTGCCTGTCATTCTGTACGTCTGTGTGTATGAATGCTGCCCTGTGCAAAATGGATTTCTGAGTGTTAACAATCATGTTCTTCTTTTCCAAAGGGTCTTCTGTAGGATTTCATTTGCACAGCACAGAGGGCAATATCTAGGGTAATTCCAGGGCTTAGTGGCTGTGATCTTTTGTCAACTCTCCTTGTGAGAGAAATTAAACTGGGTCTGAGCACTTACAATGGCAGTGAGCGCAATGCCATTCCCTGCCAATGGGTGGGAAATCATCAACCCAAGTATTTATGAGAGGGAAAAATGAGATATCCTAATATAACAAGAATATATTCATTAAATCTTTCAATTTCTCAGAAACAGAGAATTCCCACTTCAGTAAAAGGCTTTGAACAGATTTATCGAGTCAGGTAGTCTGACTTTTATGAGATTTGACTCTCTATGCTAAAATCAGATACATTTAAAAGAAGCACAGCCTTGCCAAAGGAGGAAAACTACTAAAAAGGTGGAGTTAATATAACACTAGCCACTGTTCTTTTGATGGAATACTGGATAATGCCCACAATATGCACTGAAAAAGTCTAAGCACAAACATGAGTACTGAAATAAATTATACCTTTGAATGCGTGGAAGGAATAGACAGACCTATTTCATGCTGTCTAAAAGAGTAGCCCAGACAGTTTTACAGCCTCTTATAATTGCCAAGCAATTTCATTCATTTCAATACAAACAATAACAACGTGTACTTAAAGTGTTCGTTAGAAATATAGCTTTCATAATTTCAGTGTCTATAAACTCATTTTCTACAGGATGTCCCCAGTGTGACTTAAGCAGTGTATGCTGGGACATCAGGGCTATGCCCATTCCTATATCCCGTTTTTGGTCTCTGAGACCTGCACAGGTGTGTTAAGATAGGGACAGCTCTACTCAGAGCAGTTGTTCCATAAATATTTTTAGGTCCTTTCTGTTGAGTTCAGAATTTCCTAAATCTGCTAGTCTCGGCTCAGACCAATCTGTAAAATGGAGAATGTTTTCAGTAGGTGGGAAAACTGGGACTTCCCTCAGTTTGGATACCTTAGAATTGAACCAATACTTGGACATCCTCCAAGGTGGAAAGCACATTGGAGCTACTTTCCATGCCAGCATGTAATAATCTTGACCTTGGAGATAAACAGGCTCTGAACAGAATCTTGAGTCTTAGGTTATAACAGTGATTGTGAACTGATTGGTATTCATGTTGAGATGCTGTATGTTCTCTAAGAGGGCTGTGCATATCTTTAGGAAAGTACAAGTGGTTGGCATACTTGAGGGAAGGAGGTAAATTTGTGGCCCTTAGTGTAGTAGATTCAGTCAAAGAGTGAAACTTCAGTGGGCAAAATTCAGTATTAATTCCGTATTCTGAATCATTCCCAATATCTATTAATGTTCGGTGATTAGAGTTATTATAGTATGTTGAGACCTAAGAGTACATCTTATAATGAAAATACCTATAATTAATTTTTAGATTTTAAAATGTTACTTATTATACACCAAAATCTTATTTTAGGGTGACTTAAATATGGCCCTTTCTTTGTAGCCTTGAAAGATAAAGAGAATAGAGCACAGACACAACTCTATGAAATCCAGGACTATTTGCAGCCAGAATTTACTAAAATAAATCAAAAAGTGGTTACTTCACATAACAATTATTAAGTTTATGTCAGGGATAGTGAAAGAATAAAACATACTTGATCTTAAAAAATAATTTAGAAAAGTGTGTTACACAAATGCACTTCTTATTTTTAAACTGTAAGCCTCTGTCAGCCCAGCCAGCCCAATGTATACAGACCCTCTGGAGCCGTGGCAGTGACTATATCTCCCTCATTTCTGTGGCCACCTCAGCCTCCAGAATTACTTGATGGAGTAATTAATGATGGCATTAAAGAGATATATCCTGCAGAAAAGTTATTTGATATGAAAGGAGAGATTTTATTTGAATAGTTGAATATGCACTGTTAAATACTGCCAGATCCTTGGTCACATTTCAATTTCGTTTTCTTGTTAGTATTACTGATGATTGTTTACGTGTCTGTCTCCCCTTCTCGACGAAAATCTCCCCTTTTGTTACTGAAGGCCCAAGACCACATATTCAATTTTATACTCCATGTCTAATTTATCCTTTTGCACTGCCTCTGCCAGTTACCATCTGTGTGACTTTAGACAAACTATTTAACATCTCTGTGCCTCAGGCTCCTTATCTGTAAAATAGAAATGAAAATGATACGTATGTAGAAGAGGTTTTATGAGAAACAAATTAGTTAATATAATGCTTCCTATATATGTTAGCACTTAAATATCAGTTATTATAATGTTGGTATTCATGCCTTCCTAATCAATTTACATGGGGCCTGGCATCAAATAGGCCCCTGTTACCTATTTTATGTGTTTAAATGGCATTGAAAAGCATGACTCACAGATATCATTAACAAAAAGTTGTTTTTCCAAAATACAAAAAGAGTTTTATAGCTGAATTTTTGACTTGCTGCAAAATCATAGGCAATTCACTTTTTCTTCTACTGCCTCAGTTTCCTGCCTATTGAAAATAGCAAAGTATCATTTCTCTCTCTGCTTTTTTGGTTTTGTTTTGTTTTAAATTTTTTTTTTTTTTAAATTTATTGGCTGCATTGGATCTTCACTGCTGCACGGGCTCTCTCTAGTTGTGGTGAGCGGGGGCCCACTCTTTGCTGCGGTACACAGGCCTCCCATTGCGGCGGCCTCTCCTATTGCGGAGCACGGGCTCTAGGTGTGAGGGCTTCAGCAGTTGTGGCTCGTGGGCTCCAGAGCGCAGGCTCAGCAGCCGTGGCACACGGGCCCAGCCGCTCCGCGGCATGTGGGACCCTCCCGGACCAGGGTTCGAACCCGTGTCCCCTGCATTGGCAGGCGGACTCCCAACCACTGCGCCACCAGGGAAGTCCCTCTCTCTCTGCTTTAATGTGCTGTAAACTCTGCAGTAATATAATGACAAATGACAGTATTACCTAATTTTATCCTTGTAAAGGCATGTAAGATCGGAGTGTAATAAAGCCTATTTACATTGTTATAGTTCATAACTATGATTTATTTATTTCCCCTGCGCTCCTACATCAAACCAGCATATAGTGTAAGTGCATTCTGGCAGTTGTTATTAAAAATAAAACATGCCCTTTTTTTTTTTGAACTAAAGTAGCCCAAGTTATGGGCAAGGTATGTTTAGGCAAGTAAGTTGCATGCTTCCAAGGTATGCTTAGGAAGGAGGAAGAAGGAAGTAGCGTGTTTATCTTGAGCACTTTGTAGTAGTTCTCCTGGCTGTTCATGACATGTATCTCCTTCTCCAGCCAGATGCAGCATCTGTCTTACTTAATTAGCAGGACAGTCTATTACATGTGGGGTTTGGAAGAATGAAAGATTTCTCAAGAGCCCTCTGCTTATGGTATTTTGTAATGCTGTTATTTGTGGATGGATCTGATAACTTGTAATTCTCTTTGTGTTCTCTGGCATGGTTTTTGGTGTAGACAAAGAACTTTAATTCCATAGAATGTCTGAATGCCACGGAACAATTCAACTCTGATAACATGATGGGAGATGAAGAAGATCAAGGGAGAGAGATCCACTTCCTGCCTTTCTAAATTAACTGTACATTACAAGCAAGTTATATGAGCATTTTCATTTCAAAAGTTTTTTGATTTATACTTGAATCTTTTCACCTTTTTAGTGGCTCTCCTTCCTGGTATTTATTTTCTTCTTACATGTTATTAGGAATCTATTAGAAGCCATGTTGTCACTTTTCCACCACCCTTTTGTCTCATGAAGTCTGGAAAATTTAGTACTATAAAATGAAAAGAGAAGAAAAATTTAAAACCTAAAAGTGACTTAGAAAATTATCCATATATGTATTATTTTGAAGCAAATCCCAGACATAATTTTATTTTATTTGTAAATATTTTACCCATTATCCCTAAAAGATAAGTGTAATTTGAACATGACCACAAGGTCATTATCATATGTATATCAGCAGTAATTCTTAATATCATTAAATACTTAGGCATCGTTTAAATGTTCAGTTGTGTCATAAAAATCATAATGTTTTTCATAGATTTTTTTTCTTTTTTGAATTGGAATAAAAAACTGTCCATGCATCACAGTTGGTTAATAGGTCGTTTAAGACCTTTTTAATTGATGGGCTTTATTTTCCACCACTTTCTCTCTTTTCCTCCCTGTAGTTCATTTGTTCAAGAAACTACATATTTTTCCTGTAGAGTCTGAATTTGCTGATTGCATCTCTTAGTATCTTTTAACATGTTCTTCTCTCCTATGTACTTTAAAAAATGATAGCTGCATCTGATTAACACTTTTTTCCTTAAATTATCTCATTTCTTTGTATTATGTTCTGATTTATAAACACAGTACACTAATGTGGTATCTTAAGTGGACTATTTAAGATACTTTAAAATGCTTAACCTGTTATTAGCCCAGTGGTTCTCAAACTGTGGTCCCTGAATCAGAATCCTCAGCATTACCCAGAGAACTTGTCAGATGTACAGATTTTCAGGCCCCGCTAACTCAGAATCTCTGGGGGAGGGATCTAGCGATTTGTGTTTTAACAAGCCATCCAGGTAATTTTGATGCAAGTTATAGCTTGAGAAGTACTGTTATAAATCATTAATAATCACTGATTGGCCATTTGTATTCTTCAGAATTGCAAAACTATTGGCACTTATAAAGAAGCAATTAGGTAAGTTATTCCTTGCATACATTTTCAAATAAATTATTATTTTACTACTACTACTAGTCTTACCCAATAAGGTTTGTCCCTTCTAATTTTTCCTTCTTCTAACCCAATGTATGGCTCTAATTCTTCTATCAATTAGTCCAGTGACGAAAAGATAGGAAACCCAGTAAAGAATTGGTATCCTTAATTTTGAGCACTCTGTTAAATTTGCCAGCACCCATTCCATTTAATTTGAATGTGGCTCTAAACTCTCCGGCGGCCATGGCTCATGGGCCCAGCCACTCCGCGGCATGTGGGATCTTCCCGGACCGGGGCATGAACCCGTGTCCCCTGCATCGGCAGGCGGACTCTCAACCACTGCGCCACCAGGGAAACCCCATGGCTGTTAACTCTTGCTGCTGCTCCTTTTCACTATGTCATGACCCTACTTAATGACTTCCTATTATTCCTGGAGCAAATCCAAGATCCTCACTGTGTGTTGTACTTCAGAGACGTACACCATCGTGCCTCATTTTCACCAATGCTCACATACAACAATTTAATCTTTCTGTCCTACTTACCATTTATTGGCTTCCTTTAAGAAGAGCTCCTTATTCTTAAAATGTTTCTATTGCACAAGTACCTAAGCATTTATACAACCCATAATACCCCACATCTAGTCTTTGAAAACATTTTCCTAGATTAACCATATAATGTAAAAGTGGAACTCATTCTTGGCTAATCTAGTATTTTTCTGCATCATCATACTACACATGCACTAGTGGCAGTGCATGAATTCATGGACAAGAGGCAGTAGTGTAAAGGTTAAAAGCATGGATGCCAGGATTTGAATCCTTTGCTATTTACTATGTTTGCCTTAATTTCTTCATCTGTAAATGGGGAAATTAATAGTACCAACATCATTGTGTTGTCGTGAGGATTAACTACTTCACTGTATGTAATATGCTTCCAAGAGTGCCTAGAAGATAGTTATCTATCTTTCTCTTAATATTTTATTTGATCGCATTAATTTTGCTTCATGGGTCTTCATGAGGCTGTCTACTCTAGAATATTCTTGCTGGTTAGAAATTATGCCATTAGCTTTCGATTAACATAACATTTAGTTCAGTGCCACCTGTAACCAGGTGCTTCTTGAATTTAGTGATATTCCAAATGCACATCATTGAAATATAATATTAGAAAAATATAATTTAAAGTTCAAGAACTGAATAAAAACTACACATCATGTAACAAAGGAATAAAAAGCTTTGTAGTTAGTGTATATAACATAATACAATATAATATAATAACATAATATAAACTGTAATATAATACAGTGTATAGACTTTTACCAGTCTCTTATTTATGTGCTGTGAAAACAGGTAGTTTGCAAAACTCTACCTTCATTCTAGTAAGACTGCTTTGGGTAATGGGGGAAATCAGTGACCTGTTCTATCATCACTTGCGAATCGTAGCAATTACTTGTGTTGAAAGGTCTCAAAGTCTAACTAGTAGTTAACAAAGAAAGCTTGAAAACTGAGACAAAGTGTTAATGGTCACGTGAAGGTAAATCTAACAGGCATATTGACAGTTACAATGATTACTTCTGGCAACATGGGATTAGCAGGTCAAAAATTATAATCTGGTTCAGTTCTTGGGGTTTGCTACACCATGAGACAAACCAAACTAACTATGAAATGCGTGTGATTTATAATATAGAGAACATTACTCTCCATATGGCTCTGATATTGGTCAATATTAAATCACGTTGTCAAATATTAATACCAATAGACAGGTCAGCACTATCATAATGTAATAAAGGATTTTGTTATTTTCATATTCTGAATGCTGGCCACTCTTGACTCACTAAACGCCACTGTATACGTACAGGTGAATTATTGGCACAGCTGCTGTCGGGAAGGATTCTTCCCTAGTTGCATCCTGACTTCCCATTCAGGAGGTGAGGTTCAGCTCCTAGGACCACAGCCCTCAGTCCACAGGCAGATTCTGTGACTTCAGTTGCCTCCCGAAGGACTTTTCAATGAAGGGACTTACAGAGACACAGGTTAGCTATCTTCTTAGTGGCCCACACAGGTGTGGGGAGGGAAAGAGCATTTCTGAAATATTTGCTTTGGAAATAATTAAAAGAAAATGAGGCTTTATTTTTTTAGATTAGCTGAGAATCTTTGTCAGAAAGAAAGATTAAGGTAGATTAAACGGTGTGAATTATAATTTGTCGTAAGGTTGTTACGAGGATGAAAGGTATAGGATTTGTAAAGAGCCTGGCAGAGCATGTTATTTGAGAGTTAGTTACATAGTTAACAGAGTCTTTTGGCTACTTTTATTACCCGTTGGTTATGACGTTGCTAAGAAAGGGTATTTGGAGTTAGAGTGGGGCTGGTGAATACACTTTCTTCTCCCCTTGTAGACCCTTATTTCTCTTTGCCCTTCCTTTTATCCTCCACCTTCTCTCAAACCTGTGCCTTGATGCCCATAGACCCTAGGTGGTGGGGTCCCTGCGCACTTGAGAGCTATTATGCAGTAGTCCAATGATGTAGTTTTCTGAGTTTCAAGGATATAAAAATCTATAATTTTGAATAGGTGTATACCCAATCCAGGAATGGTAACATAGACTGAAAATGAAATCTCTTTGACATATGTATACACACATATGCATATACATACATAAAATGTGTGGAAAGAGATGTTGAGATGAAAACAAGCCATTGTTCAGGCCGGTGATCCCAGGACAAAGCTACGAATTAACAAGATGGAGAAAAAGGAACGGGAGAACAAAACTATCCTATTACTCTGTATTTATTTTAGTTGTTGTAGGTGTGGAAGCTTTGTAGCATGGAGGGGAGAGCAATATACATTGGAAAATTTCATGCCCCGAATTAATATTTTTCATACATTAACGTCTATAAAATGCACTGTATTTACAGGAATGGGTCACATTCTACAGGGAAATTCTATTTCCTGCAGTTGTATTTTTATACCACCCAACATACTTGTGAGAACCAATTAGCATCCACAACTTGCCATGTTCTTGTTAAGTGAACCTGGCATTGGAACAACCAGCTAATCCTTTGGCAGCCTTGTGTGAAGTACTTAGGAAGCCTGGTATGTCCTTGCTCCAACCTTATGGCATTTGAGCCAACTCCCGCCACTGCCTATTGGCCCCTTATTGTGCACTGGTGAATTTCTGGCACAAAATGAGTTGTGGAGGTTACTGAACATGGAACACAAAGTGATTTTGTGGGCTCTCCTTCAAGGCCCGATCTTTAGACCTTCAGAAAAACTGTCCTTAAGCTTATAAGCATATAGACAAGGAGGCCATTCCAAATATCAAGTACTCAATTGTATCAAGTGCAAAAATGAGGTAATGTTACCATTAGGAATAAAATATTCTAAAACAATAGTCTACTGATAAAGAGCAGAATGCTGGAAGGAAGCAAACTGCCTGGTTTGGAACCCAATGGGAAATCCTTTGATCCTCCTCTCTCTGTGCCCACGTATCATGTTCACCATCTTAGGGGGGTTTGGGAGTACCCGGCATGCCTTTGTATGGCCTCAGGTAGTAGAGGTGGAAGACCCAGCTGGGGTCACATGGGATCTGGCCATCCTTAAATAACACATCTTTAAGAGAGCAGGAACGGTGCGGGGCGTGTGTGTGTGGGGTAAGGGGTGCACCTATGGCTGTCTCTTTCCTAACTGGGAGAGAAAAGGCAACATGGCACTGTGGGGACTGACACGGTCAGGTTGGTCTGAGTTTCAGGTTCCACTTCTCCACTGACTCACTGCGCAACCTTAATCAAGTTACCTGACCTTTCCTAGCTCAGTTTCCTCATCTGTGAAATGGTAATAATAATAGCACTCACCTCAGAGGGCTGTTATGAGGATTAAAAGAGGCAATGAATGTACAGCATTTAGCACATCTCCTGGCTCATATGTGTTACGCCCTTAATACATGTTAGTTAACGTGTTCTTGCTGCTATGCTAGAAGTGTGTAAGCCGCTGACTGATCCCTTTTAAGAGGTTCATCCCTAAATAAAAGGGAAAACCATATTTAGTAAATTTAGAAGAGGCAATATTCCCTGAGACCAGCAGAAAGTCATAGCTCTTGAATGTGTGAAATCTGACTTTGTTACATAGAAATCTGTTGATGAAAAACAGATGAAACTGTGATAAATGACACATCAATACTTATAAATTCACCTTTATTTGGCTAACCAGATAAAATACAAGACACTCAATTAAATTTAAATTTTAGATAAGCAATAGATAATCTGCTGGCATTTAAGTATGTCCCAAATATTGCGTGGGATATACTTATGCTAAAAGTGTTTAATTTGTTTTTGAAAATCAAATTTAACTTGGTGTCTTGCATTTCCATTTGCTAAATCTAGAAATCTTAACGTTTATATTTGCCTTTTCTGAACTGACGTTTAGTTTTGTACTTTTTCCTCATAGACATTTTTTCTTGTAATTGGTAATTTATCAACTTTTTCTGCTTCAATAAAGTGAAATTGTGTATAAAATGTTAATATAATTTACAACTTTATGAGATGAGAAAAATTTATGAGGTGCAAATGAAAAGAAAATGAAATAAATCCAAGGTCCAATTGCATACCTAATAATAATACTACTTTTCATATTTCAGAAAAACTTGGTATTAACCTGATACGCAGTAGTATAGCAGTCAGTAGTGGATATAATGAGGAATAAATAAGAATCTAGGAGAATTTTGAATTGTTGCCAAACATGATAGTTTTGATATATTAAGAATACACATCCAAGAAAATATGAATTTTCTTAGTTTCACATTTGTGCTATTTTCTCTGCTAGTGTTATTCATATGTTTATTTGGGGGAGATAATTATTAACATTTCCATACTTAAAAATCTTTATTATTATTTTTATTATTCACATAGTACCTGAAATTTACCCCAAACATAAACAGATCTCAAGACAAAAAAAGTCATTAAATTAAGCAGCTTTAGGATCATTGTAATTTTGAAACCAATATATTATAAACTAATGTTTTTTAAGTAGGAATTATGTATATAAAAAAACATATACATACACATACATCTTAATTTTTTTTCTGTGAAACATATCTCCTTTATGATTTCACAGATCTGAAAGCAGCATAGTGCTAATGTGATTTATATTCCATTAAAACACAGATTAATCAGAAGTCCTATTTCTAGATGGTTAAATCTTAAGCTTATCTGAAATAAAAGTTTTGATTCTACAGAAACTTGTTGAAAATAGTTGAGCAATTAAATGTTTTTTAAGATTTTACTATTTTTGGTAATCCATTTCATTTGGATTTTTGCCTTTTTCTTTATTTTAAAATCTAAATGGATTTCTGAAATGTTAACTGCTTTTGAAAAAAGTTCTTTTTAGAAGCGTACGCCATACAATTACTCTACTGCCCTTTTAATTTCCTATTACTCTCTCAGAACTTCTCTTCTGCCCTTAGGTACCATAGTAATTAAATTGGGATAAAACCAAATAGTTCTTACATAAGGAAAAAGTAAAAGGCTTCTTTCACATGCCTGATAAATTGCTCTACTCTCTTTCCCAAATGTGTAAAATTATTTGAACTGAGAATGTTACCATTTTTGTGATAGCGTTTTGTGGATGTTGCCATTATAAAACAAAACTGTGATAGAAACACTAGGAATTCATATATATTCCTGAGCTAAACTATATACGAAAAGATGAATAGCACTCGAAATAAATTTCAGCACTGTGCTTTCCTATCCCAATAATGTTGTGTACTTTATTTTTGTAACAGGAAATAGTTGAGTATTTTCATGTGTTTCTTACAATCAATTCAATTCCACATAATTCACCTTTAATCTCCATCATAAATGGTTTCTGTAAAGTTTATGTTTTCATGTCATAGGTGAATTTTTATTACAAGCTAAGGAAAATGTAAAAATTCAAAATTAATTGTACCTTAAAAAACTTCAGTGTTAGAATATCATTTGGAAATCAGGACGTTTGAAGCAGATATAATAATAATAATAAAAAACCCAGCAAATGCAATCTTAAACTATTACTTATGTTCTTTCTGAAGAATAGAAAATATTACACTCAAAATAAATTCATAAAAAGAATCATACTGTTATTGATGGCTAGTCAAAATTTGAACTTTTTAGGATAATACCCCCCTTTTAACATAAGCATATGGCTAGTACTGTGATGAATTTCTTGTTTCAAGCTTGAGTAGAAATAAGTCATGGAGCAAGATGAGGACGAGCTTGGTATAAAACTTCATTAACATATGGAAGGATCCAGGTGGTTCTGAAATCCAGGATTTCTGCCGAGCCTTTTAGCTCACTTCACTTTCCAACATATAAGTGGCAGTTTCTTAAGAACTGGCCTTTTATGATCTTATTATACTGGACCTAGACAGGCCAGGTAAGGAGGATCATTTATTTCAATAGAATGACCCATTTTTAGTGTGAGGAAAGAAATTGTCTTGAGAGAAATCTGTGCCTCAATCTTAATGTTTCCTCCTTACGTAAAATTACCCAAGTATAAGCTTCTTAATAGCAGAGACTTAGTCTGTTTTGTTTATTGTAGTATCTGCAGGGCCTAAAAACAGAAACTGGAACAGAGGAGGTGCCCAGTAAATATTTGCTGAATGAATGAAGGAATGCAGAGTTGATTGCACCAAACTGTAGGTGTGGAGAGTTTCACTTCATTTGGGAATTCCTGGAACTGGTGGCCTCCAACATCAGGAAGTCTGGGGTTCTGCCTCTGGCTTTTGATCTAAAGGAGCTATTCTCCCAAATGCCCTGTCTTTACTTGCCTGAGATTCTTATCTGCTGCTGGGAGATGATGATAGATAAATAATCCGTTTGTGTAATTCTTTGCAGCTTATAAAACACAAACTATATTTGTACCAGGATCTAATTCTTGAAAGTGAAACCTCTGTTTACTTTTGCCTACCCTAGTTTTGTAAATTACCACCATCCATAATTTCTTAAAATTAGGGAAAAACTCTAGAATTCCTGACTGAGAAAAATGATATTCTTCAAGCCCAGAAATAGTTCAAACAAGGTGATTTCATAGTCTCAAAAGTAGCTGTGGATGTATGGCTTGCATATTAATTTCAAATAAGATGACATCAAAAGTCACTACTTAAGAACCTAAGCATACACTTTAGAAAATATAAAACACCAATGACAGATCCTCTGTATTCCAGAATTTTACTGTCTAGTGGGGGTGATGAACAAATACAGAAAAGACTAAAACGTTGGTGAAATAGACGCTCGTAGGTTCAAAGTGCTAAGGGGGGACTAATTAACTATGCTTAGAAATGTCAGAGAGAGCTACGCAGACAGTGTGGTGAATGGACAAACCATTGACAGAGAAGTAGAAATTTGCCAAATTGGACTGCAGGGTTTGGGGAAGTGTAGAATGAAAAGAAGCCTTACAGGTAGGAGTAACAGCATATGGCAAAGCATGGAAGCTTGAAATTATAGAGTTCATTTGGGAAATGGTAAATTTGCTGACATGGCTGGAATATAGATCGCTTCAAAGAGAGTGACAGACAAGTTAATTGAAATTGGCATTTAAAAGGGCCTTTCATGCCATGCAAAGAAGGGAGTGATAGGGAACCTTGATGAATTTTGAGCAGGAAAGTGACATAATATTTGCAATTTAGTCTGGAACTGGTGGTTTTGTCAAAATAATAAGGCAACGTGAGAGGCCGGGTACAAAACTTGGAGGTTTTATTTTATTTTATATTTTACGAGGTCCAGGTATTCCTGGCTAAATTGGCAATAATAAAAAATAATGCTAATAGTAATAAAAATCAAGTTCCTGGTAGTATTTTAGCCTTTTTAAAAAAATTGAGATATAATTGCCATACAACTTTATATAAGTTTAAACTTTAGCTTTCTGATATGTATTGGCTTGGCCAAAAAGTTCGTTCGGGTTTTTCCATATAGGACAGTATGGAAAACCCAAACGAACTTTTTGGCCAACCCAGTATAATTTCACCAATCCCTACATCAACCCTGTGACTCACAGTTGTTATTGTTATTATCCTCATTTACAGACGAACAATGTTAGGTTTGGAAGAGTAAATGAACTTGCCCCAGGTCATACAGCTAATAAAGGTGTGAGTCAAGCCTGAAATCTGGACCAGTTCCTCACTTGCCTATTGTCACCCAAGATGCCACGTACCACATCTGCCTGTGGGTGCACATGGGCCCCTTAATGCTAATACCCCCAATTTATTGTGTGTTCCCTGCCTGCTGCTCATGGACCTCAAGCCCTTCCCCTAAATTGCGCTTGGTTATTTCTGGTCATCCCCAGAGATTGTCTCATGTGAAACCCGGAACTATCAGCTCATGTTCTGCCCTGGAGGCCCATCCACAGGTCACACAGAGGCCCAGACTTGTCTGTATCCCAGTTTAGGCTCTCACTGGAATTTTCGCCATACTATTACATACCAACTCTCTGGGGAATGGGCCAGGCTTTGAATGGCTATTGTGGCCTGCCTGCAAAAACTATCATGTTTTATATCTTCAGTTATAATAAAATGTAGCTACTAATTCATAGATTTAAAAAATAGAATTGAAATAATTCTCTCCCTACATTCCTTTTTCTGCTATTCTATCTTTCCATATCTTGGAAAGAAGAGAGAAAAAAGGGAAGAAGTCCCAGTTAGAATCATAGGAGGGATTAGGAAAACTTACAGAACATTTTTTACTAACTTGGAAATTCAAATCTTAAAAAGGGGACTCAGAACAAATTACCCTTATTTTATCTCAGACCCAACAGCAGAAATAAATTCCAAACTACCGTCATCCTTCAGATCTCAGGCAAAACACCAGAAAAGCCCTTACATATCCCCTGAACACAGTCAGTACTTTGGGTTTTAGCTCTCATTTTTCTCATCTGCGTAAAATTAAATAATTAATTGCTTAATATATGGTTCAGTGCTTTTCTCTTCTGATCCAATGGTAGCTTTTTAAGGGCAGGAATGTTTTTTGTTTCAGATACGACAGTAGCATCAACCCTGAGTACAAGGCCTCACTCTGGCAGACTCTCACTAAATATTTATTGCCCACAGGGAAAAATGAATGATCAAACAAACTGATAGGGGTAGGATCTGGCCCTCACACATTGTAGGCAGTTGATGAGTAGGAATGATAGTGATCAGAAGAAGGGTTACACTCTGAGAGCTATGGGCTGTATCAAGGTGCAGTTGTGTGTTATGATAGAAAGTCCCATGACCCATTAGGCATTTCTTACCAGGATGAGGCTTAAATCAATGTTTCAGTATTTTTCTAAGTTCCTTGGATCAATAGCAGCAGGGAAGGGGATTTCTTTCAGTTGTAAGGAAACCTCTATTTATGTGCTTCTATGCTTAATTGTTTCTAAAAGAGAACTTCAACAAGTTTTGTAGCAATTGCTTGCTTGTGAGTGATTTGTAGAAAGAAGGCTTGCACCTTATCCTTAGTGATAACTCCAGATAGCTTCCTAATACCCAGACTCTTGCAGTTCTTAAAGAGCACAGTCTAGACTTTACAGCTGCACGGTTTGAAGATCCTTTAAATAACTGCGTATAATTTAAATATTATTTCTGGCATATTTGATGACTTCTATCTCTGCTCTGAATCACCAATAGCCTCATTTGGCAGTTCTACAGTGCAGAACTGTAGATTTTTTTGTTTTGTTTTTTTTTGTAACTGTAGATTTTAAAAGCAGAATTCTTAAGAATCCCTAGGAACTATGAATTCCATTTAAAGGAATTTGAAATTCCCTACTCTTTTTGTGGTGGAGATCAAACCTTTTTTGAATTGAATAAACACACATTCTAGAAAACGGTATTGAGGACCTACTCTGCATCCAGGCTCTGGACTGTCTAATTACAATCTGTACATTTCAACCTGAAATGTAAAAGTACCTTCTGCCCTGTTTACTCTTATCTTCTGTTATATTTACTCTTTGGTTCATTGGTAGCTCCATGTTGTCCTGGTACAACTTCTGATATTTAAGAAGCCATGAAATACCTCGCACATTTGGCAGGAAACCTAAAATAATATGGACACTTACAGTAGCACCTCAAGAGCTAGTTTGTCTAAAATTTCCTAAGAGGTCAAAAGGAAATCTAGAAGGAGAACAAATGTCATCTTTACTAGCGCATCATCATTATCACAATTCATTGTGCAGGAAAAATGCTTCTTCCAATTTATCATGCTTCAGTCACACACACACACACAGTCACACACACACACCCCTTTATTTCACACATCTGCAAGGATGATGCAGTGTCTGTACATTTCATGGAGTGTTAGTCCTTCCACAGGGAGTGGGTAAGGTCACAGAAAGAAAGTGAAACTAAAATCAATCCATTTGATTCCTTGCTTATTCTTAGTCTAATGAAAAATTCACCCTTACCCTAATTTCACCATCATTCTTTTCTATCTGAAGAAGGAGCCATGGAGTTTATAATTGAACTTTGACTCTACCTGGGTCAAAACTATATTTTCTCTCATGCCTCCCTTCTCCTCTGAAAGAAACAGCAAAAATGAAGGACTACTGTTCGAAGAACATAACCATTCACATAGTAAAGTTATAGGGTCTTTCAGAGTCACTGAGAAGGAAATATTGCCGACAAGCATAATATTGGAAACAGTAGCTCTGGAGTTATAGCTACCTCTTGTTTTGTTGTGTTGGATCAAGAGAGAGCATGATGTTGATTTTGTTTGTAAAAGAAGTCAGCTTTGCCTCTGCTGGGATTGTTCCAAGAGCAGAGATAGAATGAAAGCACTAAAAGGAAGTGACAGTGATGACTACAGCCTCAGCTGGCACACCTTCAAAACATTTCAGATGATAGCGTTCCAAAGAGATATTGCAGTGTAGCTCCCATAAGTGCTAGACAAACAGATTTAGTGCTGCTCTACAGAAGGTAAAGTAAGTCAGACGAATAGAAAATGAACAAAAACATCAATACCGACACGAAAACCTTCTTGTAAACAAGCTATTGCATGACACAGCTAAACTGTAAAACTGTAAGCCAGCAAACTCTTCCATCCCTGGAAGGGATCACAGAGGCCGACAGATGGCTAGTTAGCCTCCCCTGGACATGTATCCGATGAGTGAGCGCTCCCTTCATTGTGAGGCAGCCAATTTGATTCTTGAACTATTTTTAATTGGTAAAGCATTTTTCTTTCTACTTTAGGAAATTTCCCTTTCTGTATCTTCTTATGGGTCCTAATTCTGTTCTTTGAAGTTATGGGTACTTAATCCTGCTTCCATGCACTAGCATTTCACATTTTAAAAACTGCCATCATGGGAACTTACCTGGAGGTCCAGTGGTTAAGACTCTGGGCTTCTACTGCTGCGGGGCCTGAGTTCGATCCCTGGTCAGGGAACTAAGATCCCGCAAGCCATGCGGTGTGGCTGAAAAACCCCCCAAAGAAACCAAAAAACCCCAAGCTACCATCTTGTTTCCCCTTAGTCTTCTCGTTTTCAAGATAAATGTCCTCTATCTGTTTCACCTCTCCCCAAATTACATGGTGTTCAGGCCCCTAACTGTTGATCTCTCTCGGAAAATGTGGCTTTCAGAAAGTGAACAGATGTAATTTTACAATGGACGATAACCTCTCCTGAAGAGGGGGTACTCTGCTTTCATCATCCTAGCCTGTTTTTTTTTTTTTAAATTAATTTATTTATTTTTGGCTGCATTGGGTGTTTGTTTCTGCGTGTGGGCTTTCTCTAGTTGCGGCGAGCAGGAGCTACTCTTCGTTGCGGTGCATGGGCTTCTCATTGCGGTGGCTTCTCTTGTTGCGGAGCACGGGCTCTAGGCGCACGGGCTTCAGTAGTTGTGGCTCGTGGGCTCTAGAGCGCAGGCTCAGTAGTTGTGACACATGGGCTTAACTGCTCTGCGGCATGTGGGGTCTTCCCGTACCGGGGCTGGAACCCGAGTACCCTGAATTGGCAGGTGGATTCCTAACCACTGCACCACCAGGGAAGCCCCCTAAGTTTTTACTGTGTAAAAAAATCTACTGTTATGTTTTTGGATAAATTTGAGCTCAAAGTCAAATAACCTCCATAGTCTTTGTTAACTTAAACTATCACGAAAATAGAAGTTTAGCAGAATATACTTGGAAATTAATGTTTTTGAATTAAATTGATGCCACTACATTTATCTCTATTAAATCTCATTTTTCTTATTTCTGTTGGGGAGATTTTGAATGTTGATTGTTAAAGAAATGAAGCAAAAAACCCACCACATGTTGACTTCCCTCTCCATGCTAAATGCTGTGCTTTAAGGATCAAAAAAATCTAATGTAAGGCTGACAAGCAAACAAAGAGGTAGAATAATATCTGTGACAAGTGAAAGGTTACTTGTGTGTTCTGGTAATCCAGAGAGAGTAGTCTGTGAAATTTCTAAAACGAATTAATAATGATACTTGAATTGAGTCCTAAAGTATGACTAGGAATTTTCAGGAGGACAAGGGGTTGAGGCTATTATAAACAGATGCTCCAATATTGCAAAGGTACATATGCAAAAAAAGGGGCAAGTAAAATAAACACTGAAAAGTGTTCATTGGAATTAGCAAGTTCATTGCTAACTTTAAAAGCAGTTTCATTAGAGCTGTGGCTGCAAAAGTCAGATTTCAGTGTTAAGATCTGAACAGCAAGTGAGGAAAATAGACATCTCTTTGGAAACGTTTGGTTATGAAGTAGCTTGCCCTTGGAAGCAAAAGCTGTGGTTGAAGTTGGGAGAAACCTCAAGGTGTTTGTATGCTGATGAAAAGGAGCCAGTGAGGAAGATGAAACATACAGGAGTCAGAAGATACACCTGATGGAGAAAAGATCAATTAGCTTTTGCCACATAACGAATCACACCAAAACTTTGTGGCTTAAGTCAATATATGTTTATTTTTTCTCAAAAACCTATGGGTTGGCTGGGCAGTTCTTTTGGTTTGGGCTGGCTGAGATGATCTCTGAAGTCTTCTGGTTGTTTGCCTGGGTGGAGTGATTGAAGATGGCTTCTTAGGTCTGGGAGTTGGCTCAGTATCAGCTGGGGCAATGACCAGGCCATGTGTCTTTCATCGTCCTAAGGCTGGCCTAAGGTTTTACTACTTTTAAGTAGGCTAGCCTGAGATTATTCACATAGTGATGGTCCTAGGTTTCCCAAGAGCAGCAAGAAAAGGCAAACTTCAATGCACAAGCTCTTTCCAAAGCTCAGTTTATCTCACGTTTGCCATTGTCCCATTGACTACAACAAGTCACATGGCCAAGCCCAGCATCATGGTGAAAAGGTGTGGGTGCTGAGAAATATGAACCATTGGAGGCCAGTGCTGCAGCTACCTACCGCAACAGAGATGAGATGTAGGTCTCATGAGAAAGTAGACTTGGACAAAAGGAAGAGCATAATGTAAGGATGGTTCTTGAGACAGTTAACTGTATGTAGGAGGGCATCAAATTTGGGTGAGATTATTGCTCATGGCTCCTTTTTCCTCTTCGAAGTGAGGGGCTGTGTCATCCTGGATACAACAGGAGTAAAGGTATGAAAGGTGATTTAAAGAGAGTCAAGAAATTCTCAAATCCTAGAAGAAAGAGAGAGAGCTGACCAGAGACATGTAAAAAATAATTGCCATTAAATATTGAAAGTCCTTTTTAAGATTTAAAACACCAATCGTAGTGGTATTCACCTATAGGTTGTTTTGATTTCTTTTTCCAGCAGTGCTCAATAACTTGATTATAGAAATGGAGAAAGTATAAGACTGAGTGGGGCTTCCCTGGTGGCGCAGTGGTTTAGAATCCGCCTGCCAATGCAGGGGACACGGGTTCGACCCCTGGTCCAGGAAGATCCCACAGGCCACGGAGCAACTAAGCCCGTGCACCACAACTACTGAGCCTGCGCTCTAGAGCCTGCAAGCCACAACTACAGAGCCCACGCACCACAACTACAGAGCCCGTGCACCACAACTACTGAAGCCCATGCACTGCAACTAGAGAAAGCCCGCACACAGCAATGAAGACCCAGTGCAGCCAAAAATAAATAAATTAAATAAATTAATTAAATTAAAAAAAAAAAAAAGACAGTGGATCCGAGGTTGGAATTTTATGAGCGAGGTGAGAGTTGTTGAGGTGAGGAAGTATGGGATCTTGGTATCATAGGCAATAAAACCAGGAGAGGAAGGTCATAAATTAAATATAAAGTTAAGAGGGTTTTGGTCTTGATAAGTTCAAAGTACAAGTGTTGTGGGACAACGGGAATTGAAAAAAGAAAGTCTATGGTCAGAGGAGGCTATTGGAGTTTGTGCTTTCAGGAGTGAGGCAGTTTTGGATTGGCCACAGAGTGGGCTTTACTGAAGGGGGGATGCCGGGCAGGTCATTAGTGAGGAATGTTAAGGAACACGAAGGGTTATTGGGTACCTAACATCCCTGTGGATATTGGAGTTTCTCAGTAACCAGAGGAAGACTAAGAACCACTGGTTAAATGTACCTCCTCTTCTGGGGATTGTGATTCCGACTATCCTCCCTTTAGTGGAGAAGATTGAGGCAAAACAGGCATTGGGTAAGTCTTTTGTCTCTTTGTTTTCTGAAAATATTAAACACCTTTCATAAACAGTTGACATTTTGCTTCCTCTTGGGGGTTTCCTTTTAACAGTTTCAAAAATCCTATTGATGACTGGAATTCCTTCTAAGCCTCAGTGAATTCAGGTTTAAGACCTTGTTACACTCATCCAACAGATGTAAGCTCCTCCTTTCCCCCTGTTTGCCTTTGCTTTAGTGCTTTTACTTCCAGCTCTTACATATGTCCTTTTGAAATATGAGCTCATCTGAGAACTCTCTTGTAACTTGATTGATTTTTCTAAATGTCTTTTCATTTTCTTCCATTCTTGGGCCATTCTTGGGGCCACAGTCTCTTCTAGCATGTTTGTTCCTGGGCTCCTACCTACTTTTTATCTGAACTTAAAACAAGGTGGCGGTGGCGTGGGGGTGGAAGGAAAAGAAAAGAACAAAACCTGCTTGGAAATTATAGGATACGTATCTGACTCTACGAACATTTAAAAAAACTTTTTATGAGTTAAAAAAAGCCCCACGTAATCAGTTTTTCCTCAAGTTTTTTAAAAAGCATGAATTTTGGAATCAAACAGATCTAAATTCTAATCCTATTTCACCGTTTGCTGTCTGAGAATCCATGAATAAGACATCTTTTGAATCTGAATTCTCATTTATCTACTGGATGGAGGGTTAAAACTTACTTCTGCACTTGCTGGTGATCACCTGAAATCATGCGTGTCTTCTGTGCATAAAGCCTGGCACAGAATAGACACTCAGTGAATTCCTAATCCTGTTCCCAGTTCGGATTATTTATTTCTTATTAGTCAGATTTTAGTCCAGAGATTCTGCTTTTCCTTTATTTACAACTATTCTGAGTTGAACTTGCCAACAAGACAAAGTGGAAAAAAAAAATGGAAATCTTTAAAGTGCTAATAAATACAAATGTAAAAAAGAAACATTATATCTTTAAATTGATGCTTGGAAGTATTCTTGTAAACATTACTACTACATTTAAAAGGATATATACCAAACCATACCATCTATAGCACTCCATGAATATATTTTTAAAATTCATGACTTATTTTATAAACAGCACAATTATATTTTGGCATTGTTTGTGTGCATGTTCAAAGTGGAAATCTGTGCTGTTGAATGTTTAGAATGTATCCGTTTTATAACCTTAGTTTGTGATTTATTTACTTTGATAAGCTGGGGAGTTTAAAAATGGACGTAGCTCAGATCTCTCTCAACTTCTGAGAGATTTTCTTACTATGAAGATTGAAGCAATGACTAAAAATGCTCTCTCATCTATGAAGCACTTCACAACTGTAGGGTCTTCTGATTTTTTTTTTTTTTTTTTTTTTTTGCAGTACGTGGGCCTCTCACTGCTGTGGCCTCTCCTGTTGCGGAGCACAGGCTCCGGACGCTCAGGCTCAGCGGCCATGGCTCACGGGCCCAGCCGCTCCGCGGCATGTGGGATCTTCCCGGACCGGGGCACGAACCCGTGTCCCCTGCATCGGCAGGCGGACTCTCAGCCACTGCACCACCAGGGAAGCCCGGGTCTTCTGATTATTGACCATGTGCTTCCAGTGTGTGATAGGTTCCAATTTTACCCAAATATCTCAAGCACTTTGTTCAGGGGTATGCCATGGTGGGTCTCTGGGTGGTCAGAAGGATGCTCTGAGGACTGGCATGAGAGTTGGGATATTTCCACAAAAGAGCACTTAGCCTAATTCATCATTTCCCTCCAAATACCAACCCTGTTTTTTAGTCCCTGATATTTCAAAGTAAAATGACAGAAGATAATTTTATTGGAAACTGATCCATTCTAGGACTTTCAGATCTGAATGTTTTGTGAAATAGAACAGTCAATTTAGAAAAGATGAAGGAGAGGCAAACAATTGTAGCAACAATCTGCAGGCAGAGGAGGAAGAAGAACCCAGAGCAGAGCACAGTGGAGAAGGGCTCAGGCAGAGAGTCTGGCCCTGAGTCTTGGCTCCGTGCCTTTCTGAGCGGCCTTGGTAAGTGAATCTACCTCTCATCTGTATAATGAAGGCAATAACAGTGTTTTGCTCATTGGCTTGGTTTGAAGATTAAAGGGAAGCACACATGCAAAATACCTCACAGTGCCTCACACATTAAATCTTCAGGAAATTGTTTAACTCTCTAAAAGGAAGCGCAGTGGCCACTCCAATGGCCACACCTCTGATTATACAGCAGAGAAGTAGAAGCTGTAAACATGTACCTGTTTAAACATGTCAGCAGGTACCTGTAGATACTCTACTCAGCTGATTGTTGATTGGGTGGTGAGCATTTGAGTGGCCTATATTAACTTCAATATCATAATGACTTTGAACTCAGCTGACAGTTTTCCCTGTGTACCATGAGTCTTCCTAATATTCCAAGACCTGATTTTGTTGACACCTTCTTTGTTTTTTTTTCCCATAAATTTATTCATTTATTTATTTATTTTTGGCTGTGCGGGTCCTCATTGCTGTGCGTGGGCTTTCTCTAGTTGCAGCGAGAGGGGGCCACTCCTCGTTGTGGTGCACGGGCTTCTCATTGTGGTGGCTTATTTTTGTCACAGAGCATGGGCTCCAGGTGTGCGGGCCTCAGTATTTGTGGCATGCGGGCTCAGTGGTTGTGGCTCATGGGCTTTTGAGTGCAGGCTCAGTAGTTGTGGCGCACGGGCTTAGTTGCTCTGTGGCATGTGGGATCTTCCCGGACCAGGGCTTGAACATGTGTCCCCTGCATTGGCAGGCGGATTCTTAACCACTGTACCACCAGGGAAGTCCTGTTGACACCTTCTTATTCTAGAATCTAGATGTGGATTTTGGCTAAGGTGATATTTCAATTGAATATTAAAAAACAACCAGAACCATTATTCTGTAACAAAACTGTTATTAATTTAGAAAGATCTTGTGGACTAAGTACGTATTGAAATGAGCCTTGAAAAACTGGAAGGGTTTGGATAGGTAGGTTCTAGAGACAGAGGAGGGTATAGCATGTAAATCTGGTGAGTGAAAATCTAGAGATGGGTAAACAAGAGAATGGTGGGTTAGCATCAGGCTTATATAATGAATTCTTCAGGAGGGACACGAACCCGTGTCCCCTGCATCGGCAGGCGGACTCTCAACCACTGCGCCACCAGAGAAGCCCTAATTGCTTGATCTTATATTGAAAGGTTTAGGACATCCTAATTTTAATTAATAAATTAATGACATCAGAGGCAAAAATAATGTGAATGATGTGTGCCATTTAAAATTTTAAAATAATGTTTAATTAGTAAAATATAAATTAACTTCTATGATTATTTGGTGTCACAGATATTCCTATTAGAGTAGAAAATCTGAGATTATTCTGATCTTGGAAAGTAAGGATGAGGATGATGTTTTGTTTGTTGTTGAACCCTAGTACTTACCTTTGAGTCTGGCATATAGTATTTATGTCCCTAATCAATTATGTGTCAAACGCTATGGTTTTCCCACCTTCTTCCTGGCTAAAGGTACCCTGATTTTGTTCAGACATCAGGCCAGAGTACACTCAGAGAATGTATGCCCAGTCATGTGAGGTAGATCACAGTTGGTCTAAACTATTACAATAATTCTACTCCCTTTTGGAATGGCTGGTCTAATGGTGATCGTGGTGTCCCTTTCTGGATGATGAGATACAAGAGAAAGTATGCTGAAGGCTTATGGGGAAAAGCCTCTACCCTGATTAGATGGGACATGGAAGAAACCCCTCTCCTTTCCTTCTTGAACCTGTATGTGAGCTCGTGTTGTAGAAGCTGTGAAAGCCATGTTGCCACCAGAAGAAGAGCCCAAGAGACTTTCAGAGAAAGTGACCCAAAATGCACACACTATTGAACTTCTTATTAGGGAAAATAACCCCTATTATTTTGGTCACTATTTTTTAAACTTGTGAATGAAAGTGTTTTAATTTAATCTAAATTTTATACACTTCTGGGGTTAAGTATGATTTTAATAAATTATTATGGAACTCTTTTCCTTATTTGATAGTTGAATCATGGCCTCAAGATTCTGGCTCCTGGGGTAAATAAGCTAATCAAGCAGTCTTATTCGTGAACCGGGAAGAATGGTATTCTGCACCGAAGTTTTGTGAACATAATATGAAAATATTGTTCAAGTGAAAAGGACAGAAATCTGACAGATAATGGTGCTCGAATGCCCTATTTGTTCCTTCTTTTTCCTGAAGTAAAGTAGATGATTCAACGTTCATCACTACCGTGTTATGCGTTACTGACTTTGTTTGCACGTGGCCCTGGAATGGGTGCTGGTGATGTAAAGGGATAGAGAGAGCTTGGGGCTCCTTGGATGTCATAGTTCTATAGTGCTTGACTTGTATTCACTTATTGAATCCTCATAATAACGCTACTAATAATAACGGTACTAACATATCACAGAAGAGGAAACTGGGGCACGGAGAGGTTAAGTAACTTACCCAAGGTCAAACAGTGGAAAAGATAAAGTCAGAATTGAACCCGGGCAGCCAGGCTCCATAGTTTGTGCTTTCATCTAATATGCTATTCCACCTTTCACAAGACCTTGACTCTCAGAGGCTATTTCACCCTCCCTCCTCCATCCCCCTGCCCCCACCTCGTGTTATCTGTCATCCATGAATATCACCCTCACTGAAATTACTCTTGCCAAAGCCACCAGCAACTTCACGTTCACCAAACCCAGGAGGTTTTTCTTATGAGTTAACTTTCTCCTTTTTGTAACATTCTTTAAACTCTCCTTGTCCCACTTTCCCCACAAAACATTTTCCTGGATCTTTTCCCATTTCCACCAATGTTGTACAGTTTTCCCTTTAACTTTAATGCAAAAGTTACCTTCACGGATACACGTACTAGATGGAAAGTTGGTGAGTAAGGGTGGTGTTTTCTGCCTCTCCGTAACCAGAACCCTCACCTGGTGCATCCTCTATTGTCTCTGCCAGGTCCCTGAGCACTGCTGAGGAAGGCAGTCTCTGTACTGTCAGCCCCAAGCCCACGCTTGGGGCTTCCCGGCAATCTTGTTCATGTCCTTCTAATTCTCTGTCTTATTCTCCCAAGGAGCACATCCCTCCTCCTCAGATTATCTCCACGTATCCCCACACCAGCTGTGCGCTCACTGTCTTCAGGTGATCACTTCATTTGTGATGGGAAAGTGGAAGCTTTGACATTCCTGCTGCCCCTGCTGCTTTCTGGGTCCACCCTCTGCTTTTCCAGCCCAGCTCTCTTACTGAATAAGGCCAATAAGGCTCGGTGTATTGCTTTCACTTTTTCCTCTACTTCATCCCAAATATACATATATTCAAACATCATGTCTCGTGACTTTTACCTAATGTCTTTCAAATATTGTTACTTTTCTTCATCTTTACAGTCAGCGCTGGGATTAAGGCATCACTGTCTCTCACCTGAATACTAGCAAGAGCCCCTGAATTTGTCTTAATTCCATGAGTTTTCCTCCCTCTGATCCATTTTCCATGCTGCACACAGTGCCACTTTTTCCAAAAGTCATATTTATCTAAGTGTCATTCTCTGCGTAAAACTCTTTAGTAACTTCCCATGGCCTTTAGAAAAGATCCAGCATTTTTAGTAAGGCATCTATCCCTTCAATACCTTTCCTGCCAACAGGTACCCCTTCACCCTCCATCCAAACACACACATAAACACACACACACGCACACTCTTTCTCTCTCATTCTGCTCAAACTACACACAACTGCTTAGGGGTCAGCATATATGTTATGCCATTTTTCTAGTCTACAAGCCCATGCAAATACTGATTTGCTTAGATGTTGCTTTCTCTGGCAAGAAACATAGGGATAGTTATTCTTTTCCTGGAGTCCCTTATTATAGCACTTTTCACATTGTTTTGCAAGTTTTAATTTCTCTTTTGCCTCTAATCTTCCTTTAAAATTGTTTCTTTTAAGCTTTCATTTAAATTGCTTCTATCCTTGCCATGTGGCACAGTAACCAACACATAATAGAAATGCCAAAAAATTTGTTCATTAAAGATGTTTTTCTTTTGACAGATGGTCAATACATGTTTGAGTACGATGACAAGAAGACAAACAATACAACATAGCTAAGCTATTGCTAGGTGCCTAAGAATTACCACAGGAGTACAGGGAAGGTGAGATAGTTAGGGATTGTGGGCAGTGCGGAACCCTGTCTCCTATTCTGATTCTCCACCAGCACCTACCCTGGAAAATAGCAGATGACCAGCAAACTTTGTATGCACCGTTGCTGAGGGGAGTATCTTGAGCTGGAACTTGAAGGAAGGGGTGTTTTTTTTAAAATTAGAGAATAGATACAGTTAAATCCAACCTGTGGAATGAAGTCCGCCAGTTTCATAGGCAGGCACTGCACATGCTGTCATTGGTTTTGGCTGAGACATGCATCTTATTATATATATTGACACCTCTAATACTAGATCAAGGAATTTGGACACAATCTTATAAATCAGTAGTTGCCAGCAACTTTCCATGGCACACGTAGAATATGAAAACATTTAAAAGTCATCTTGGGGTAAAAGAGGAGAAGACCTGAAATGGCCGGAGGGGGTGGGGAGTGTGAAAGTGATGAGAGGTGGAGGTGACTCAGGCTCTGGCTCTCTGAGGCCCACCTGTCCCAGGCCAGGCCGGATGCCCTCGGGGCTCCGGAAATGGATCACTAGCACACCTGTAATCCATTCGTGGTCCACGTCAGTTGAAAAACTGTGCCCCAATGACAATGGGAAACTATCAAAGTCTACAAAGTGGTATTTGAGGGAGATTAATCTGACAGTAATATATATGTGGGGAGTGTGTTTAGGGCAGGAAAATAAAATAAGTGATTTCCAAAGTCCAGGTGTGAAGTAACGCATACCTGCAATGGCATGGCAAAGTAACAATAAAAAAGGGGGGGGGTCAAGAGACATAAAACTTGTTGTGAGACAAGGGAAAAAAAATGATTTCCCAGTATTGAAACTGAATGACTGGGAAGACACGATGGCCCTACTCACAGGGCAAGGAAGAGAAAATCCAGAGGAAGAACTGGTTTCTGAAGAAAGATGACAAGCTAGGTAGTACATAATAAGTTCAAGGTGATGGAAGGGCAGCCAGATGGAAATGGAAATGAGAGATGTGAGAAGGAAGTTTAGTGGAGGGTTTAGGATTAGAGATAGCACTTTAAGAGTTATCTATGAGAAGTGGGAGTTAAAAATCATCAGAGTAAATGAAGTTCTGAACAATAGTATGTAAGAGAGAAAAAGGTAGAACTAAGCCTTAGGGCAGTGGTTTTCAATGTATAGCCCCCTGAACAGTATCAGTATCACCTGGGAACTTGTTAGAAATATGAATGATCAGGCCCACTCCAGACCTGCTGAATCAAAGGCTTTGGGATTGGGGCCCAGCAATCTGTGTTTTCACAAGCCTTCCAGGGTATTTGGGTGGTTGTCTTAAAGTTACGTTCATCTTCTGGAGGCAGGTCAGGTAATAGCATCAACAAGGGGACCAGCGATCAGCCAGAGGGTGGAAGGTAAATTCTAAGTAGGATAATGAAAGCAAAGACAAGTGAGTTTCAAGAGGCCTATGAAGAATGTCCAACAGACCAAAAAGTCAAAAGATGATTGGTTGATGGAATGATGGGAAGAAAAATAGTCATTAGCTTTTTATGGCTATTAAAGAGTAGGTGCCTACCCTGGGCATATATCTGGAGAAAACCATAATTCGAAATGATACATGCACCCCAATTTTCATTGCAGCACTATTTACAATAGCCAAGACATGGAAGACATGGAACAATATTACTCAGCCATAAAAAAGAATGAAATAATGCCATTTGCAGCAACATGGATGAGCCTAGAGATTATCATACTAAGTCAGACAAAGACAAATACCATATGATGTCACTTATATGTGGAATCTGAAAAAATGATACAAATGAACTTATTTACAAAACAGAAATAGACTCACAGACTTACAAAACAAACTTATGATTACCAAAGGGGAAAGGTTGGGAGGAGGGCTAACTTAGGAGGTTGGGATTAACATATACACACTACTATATATAAAATAGATAAACAAGGACCTACTGTGTAGTGCAGGGAATGCTACTCAGTACTCTAATAACCTATGTGGGAAATGAATCTGAAAAAGAATGTATATATGTAACTGAGTCACTTTGCTCTGCACCTGAAACTAACACAGCATTGTAAATCAACTATACTCCAATATAAAATAAAATTTTTTTAAAAAAGAGTGAGTGGTGAGTGAAAAACCAGCTGTATCATTATAAACCATTGTTTGTACTAATAAGGATATTAAATAGAATAATAACACAAAGGGAAAACATTTAAAAAATGCTTTTTCCCCTGTGACATAGGAAGGCTTGAGCCCATGTGTTAGCAAGAGGGAAGAGACAGGGGCTTCCCTGGTGGCGCAGTGGTTGAGAGTCCGCCTGCTGATGCAGGGGACACGTGTTCGTGGCCCGGTCCGGGAAGATCCCACGTGCCACGGAGCGGCTGGGCCCGTGAGCCATGGCCGCTGGGCCTGCGCGTCCAGAGCCTGTGCTCCGCAACGGGAGAGGCCACAGCAGTGAGAGGCCCGCGTACCGCAAAAAAAAAAAAAAAACAAAAAGGGAAGAGACAGAGGAGAGATGCCAGGGAAGGATAGGGCATCAGTGTAAGCCTGTTCCTGCTTTATTCACTCTTTCTGTAATCTATATTTATAGAATCTATATTCTAAATCTATATTTATTTCTATATTTATATATTCTTACTTGTAGCCTTACTATTGATGCCCATATTCATGATTTTGAGTGAGTGCCATGCCGAGACTGAATTTTCCCGTAAAAGCATCATATAGGATTCAGAATAGCCAAAGGGAACATCTTACCATCATTAGCTGAATTTAATGTCTGTAGTAACATTTTCTAAGAAAGCTACTTTCGTGGAAACTCCCTGTGTAGAAAATACAACAGTGCCCTTCAGGATTGATACTTACCTAAGTGGGGTTATACGAACTCTAGAAAATGTCTTTAGTTTTAGTTTTTCTTAAGGATAAGGTGGTTCAGGAGAGATTTAAACAAACTTATTGCAACAACAGTCTGTTCTAGAAAACTTTTACTTCCTCCATCCTCTTATAAATCCATAGAAGCATCCTAATGTGTATTTACATATATAGCTTTTTCTTACTATAAACATTCATATTATATTCCATTCAGAAGTTTTTCAAGTTTTTTTTTAATGAAACACTGAGGTAGATAAGTTAGTATTCTTTTCATGCCTCCACCTTTTGTTCTTTATAATCTGTTAATGCTATTATGTTTATATAACCTTGGATTCTTTTAAAGTTGTTTTCAGTAATTTTAATTCTCAGATTGTGATCCTTAGTGAGTTATCCAGCATCTTTGTATGCCAACTCTCTCAGAAAAGTGGGTTTATAATATGAATCCACTTCAAAGCATTTCAGGAATAATAGGAAAAATAAAATTAAAAAAATATAATGACAATTGTAACTCAACTGGGTAATTTCCTAAATAATCAGTACATAAAAATAACACCTTTCATCTGGGTTTATAATTGGAGAAGTTGTGATTAAGTGAAGCAATGTGCCCATTTAATTCTAATTAGAATTTAACTCTAGAATTTAACATCAGCTGTTCTCTCCCTATCGTTCATAGCATAGCTTATTTACAGAGCTACACTGTGAGTCAAATCATTTCCCAACTAACTATCTAAAGGCATGTTTGACAGAACATGCTTTTATATGACAGAAAATATTCTGTCCTCCAATAACAGCATTGTAAAACACACACACGTACACACACACACACACACACACACACTGTATTTGAGTTAATCTGAGCTAACAACAGAGGAACAAAATCTGTGGTCCACAACTATTTATAAGAACGACAGTGAAGATGGGAGCAGATTGGAAAAACTTTGTGGCAGAATTCCTGTATTCCCAAGAGTCATTCGGTGCTCTGGTCAAGGAAGTATGAGTGATTCTTAGAATTCACTTTTTGGAATCTTTAGTTTTATTTAGATCAGTGGACAAGATTAGATACTTGTAATATTTCTTTATTGAATGTTGGAAAATGAGACCATTAGACATAGCTATTTTTTACTTGTTTAGTAAGAGAGAAGGCAAGACTGTGTGTGTGTGTGTGTGTGTGTGTGTGTGTGTGTGTGTGTGCGCGCGCGCACACGCAAGTGTGCGCATGGGCACTGGTGCACACACGTGATTTGGGGAGGAGGGAGCAAAACAAGGGTTTATGGGTGTTATTGCGTGCTCTGATCATTTTAAGGAGAACCATGTACAACTTGTGATTACTATTTGTGTTTGGTTAAATACATGACAAGAAGACATGAAGGACATTGAACAGTTCATAGCCTGGTCTATCTAATTTGGATCTTTTTGTAATGTGAGTTTTTTTATGCATTCTTGCAAAAACACAGCTTACTCTGAAATACACTGATAAGGATGTTACTCTTCTGTATAGACTCGGAATTTTTCTTCTTTAAATGCATCTTGGTGATCCTTGCTTGCAAACTTTTTCTTTTATAGATGATAACATTGCAGGCTAAAATATTTGTAATTGTGTTTATGTGCTCTTTTTCCTTATTCTCACTATTCCTAGCCTGATCATGTTTACTCATTCCAATCTCTTTATAGATTGGAACCTGAATCCTCACTAATGATATATGGTTTGCAGTTCATATATTTTTTTTTTTTTTTTTTTGCGGTACGCGGGCCTCCCACTGCTGTGGCCTGTCCCGCTGCAGAGCACAGGCTCCGGACGCGCAGGCTCAGCAGCCATGGCTCACGGGCCCAGCCGCTCCGCGGCATGTGGGATCTTCCCGGACCGGGGCACGAACCCGTGTCCCCTGTATCAGCAGGCGGACTCTAAACCACTGCGCCACCAGGGAAGCCCCAGCAGTTCATATTTTTATATTTCCATATACTTTACAGATGACAGTTTTACATGATTTGGAGCTGGTTGTTTAGTACAACTGGGTCTCACTTACCTACCTCTGAAATGGGCATTATTCATTCTAACTCGTGTATCTCTTAAGAATTTGAGAGGACTGTCACTTCTTCTAAAGGGTTTGAGCTCCTTGAAAAAAAATAGGCCTTGGGCATTGTTTTTATTAACAAAAATATAGATATCAAAGTGAATTGGTTGTTCATAGTTGTTCTCAGTTCGATCTTTTCATATTATTTTTCTTGGATAAGTAGAGTAAATCACTGAAAACATTAGAATTTATGGATGAACAAACATGTTGGATTAACACTATATAATTTCATTATTTAGTTCTGGTCGGTAATTCATGTGCTAATGGTTCAAGCATTATCTTATCTTTCAACAAGTTTTCCCTGTTATTTTGGGGAAACTTTGGGTCTCTCTAATAGTTGTAGTTATACTCTATGAGATTAGCTTTATGTTCCAGTGAATAATATTTTATTTTCAAAATAAGCTTAGACATTATTGCTTTATATTATAATTCATCATTATAGCATTACTTATGAAACCAGATGTGGTTGAGTCCCTTCCAAGTGCATATCCCTTGCTGCAGGCTGAACTCTGCCTACAGATATGCCCACGCACCTCATATTCATACTAATTGAAATTTGGAAAATCATCAGGTCAAACATTCTTTTCTATCATCTCCAGATTTACGTCAGATAAAAATGACTTGGTTGTCATTCTTCCCTCCAATTAAAAAATGAAAAAAAAATTGTTTTGCAAAATCCAATTTGGCTACGAATAGAGGGCAGCAGAATTTCATTTTGGACTTCTTGATTCTTATTCTACTTGGCCTTTAATTATTAGACATAATTAATTTTTCCTTCAGATTAAAAAATATAGATATGCTTCATGTGCTGCTTTTTCTTACATATTTTAACCTCATCGCTCTGGTTCTGTCTGCAGAGAATCTATCATTTGCCATTTGTACCCCTGTTTACTATTGATGTTGTGCCCTTTCTGCTCAGTGTTTATTAAAGAATTGTTTATCTTGTCTTCTCAGTGCTCCCAGAAGCAGACTTGTTAGTCTTAAGTCTTCTAATCCTTATTTTGCATTTCTTTGTTATGATTTTTTTTTTAGTTCTGTGATTACCATTTCTTGTAATACATAAGATGATGTGCTTTGTACCTTTTCAATTTACTTCTTTCTAAACAGATACTATAACTTGATTGAAGTAAACAGGGCCCTGCGTTTACTCCTATGGATGTAGCTGGCATATGCTCACGACATTATCACAAAAAAGTGTCAATCTACTTTCTCTGGCTGTTGATGGATTTTGTGGGTACAACCTTACAATTGTCCAGGGTATTCTTTGGGAGTATGCCCTGAGAGTTAATTGTCTTAATTGTTTTAATATAAATAGCATTTTCTCCTGCTGGAAGAGACTTCATGGTGAAAATTCAATCAAGTCTGAGTGAATTAAATGAGAAAGACCTGATACTGGATCACATATGTAATGGCAGCTAATAACAAGACAATTCGGTTCTTCTTGTTTATCATGAAATAGATCATACATACAAAAGAGCATATACAATGTGCATTTAAAAAAGCAATATAAAATGCTTCAAGTATTTTCCTATAATCCTTGTATGGGGCCTTATTCATATGTGTTTCCTTTCTGTTTTAGTATGGGATATCTGATTCATTTCTTCAAGTCAATCTTTAGCCTCACTGGTTTCCAAAAGTATCTTAGTATCTTTATAGATTTCTCTCCTCCTACTTTCCTACTCTTAGAGATTCTAATTGTCTGTCTGGCTAAGGCCTGGGCACCAGAATTATAAAAAATTCCCCAGGTGTTTTCAACATGGAGAGATTTTGGAGAATCACACTGGAGTCTGGTGTGTCATCCTGTTCTCTGCTTCCATCTCTTAGCCCCTGTGCTAATTCCTTCCCCAGCTTCTTGTTCTGTTTTGCGGCTCCCTCATCCCTGAACGTCCCCCCGATGCTGCTCTTCCTCCTTGTAGCCTTCCCTGACATTTTAAGGAGAGTTGAGCATTTCTTACTGTGTATATTTTCTTCAAATCTCGTATAAATCCCTTCTCACACCACTTTGTATTTATTTGTTTATGTGATATCATTGTCCGTGCAGGGGCCCCATCCTTCCGTTTTGCATCCTCAGAAGGGAGCACAGAGCCTGTCACATAGCTGACATCCATCACGTGACTGCCGAGCGATTTCTAGCCAATCACATTTCTTCCCCAAACATCATGTTTTTCTTTCTTTTATTATAAATGGCAGTAAAAGGTCCATGTTTCTAGTTAATTAGTGCTACTAAGATTATGTCCTTTGAATGGATTTTAAATTTGTATCCTTTATAAAACAATAATAAACTTTTCATATCAGTACTTAGTAAAGAATCTTTTCAATAGTCCCTGATCGGTATAATTTACAAAAAAATGGCAAAAAGTTGTGCCTACATTAGTTTTAGGTTACGTTTCTAAATTGTATTTTCTGTTTCACGTATCTCTACCATCCTTGCTTTTGGGAGGTGGTGATGTGTGGGGAAAATGCATAAGGTCTGGTAGTTACGCACATAGCGCCTGGAATCCCCATCTGTCACTTAGCTAACTCTATGACCTTGGTCAAGTTTCTTAACTTCTCTGACCTTCAGGATATTCCTCTCAAATTGAAAATAACAATATCTACTATAAAGGGTTGATGTGAGGAGTAAATGAAATAATACATATAAAGCACTTAGATGCTAGTAGAGGTGCAAGCACTTTTGCAACAGAATGACCTCTGCGTTATTTAAATAAGTATTTTATTTTGAATAATGTATATGGTAAATATTAACTACGTGTACCTATGTGTTGGTAATTTTGATGTTTTATGGGTATTAATAGTGTCGTGTGTAACTGCTCCTCAGTTTCACCTCTGCCACTCTCTTTTCGGTTCAGTCCTCTCTTTTCAGTTCAGCCATCGCAATAATGGGACTATTTTGCAATGATAAACTTAAAGATTTATAATGCTTAGGAGTAGTAGTAATACTTTTTGGTAATAATACTTGGAAGCATTGGTATACAGCACTGTATATCTTTGTTTGAGGAAAATAAAAAGAAAGTATACAAAAAGACATAAGTCAGAGAATTTACACAATACATAGAAACTTTGTCCTTAATGCTGCACAGGGGGAAGAAGAGACTTCCTCCAGTGCCTGGTTTAATCTCCCTCTACATTCATGGCAAAAGCAGATTCATGTCAAAAGCAGTTTATGTTCTTTGGCAAACTCGAGCCAACTAATTTTTGCTTGTATTTTCTTTTTGCCACACACTTGGTATGCTGTTAACTTCATCTCTCAAATTGATTCCTGAGTTCACTGATATTAGAAAAAAGTAGTAAGAAATCAGTTTTATGTTTAGTTAGCCTTACAGGACTATCTAGCAAGATTTATGAAGCCCCCCTCATCTAGTTCATTAATAACATGATATATAAATGGAAACATTTAAAAATCATTTCTTTTACTTTGTAATCGATGTGGATCTTATTTATTTATTTATTTTTTCCGTCAAACACAGGCCAATGCTTGTATTAACAGGATTTTAAAACCTAGTTAAATGTGAGAGCGACTTAATCATTATTTTGCACTGAAAGAGGATGGGCTTCCTGTTCTTGCAGCATGAGTTCAAGTCCTACCAAGGAGTACACAAAGGAAACTTCGGGTGCACTGCCCAGTTTTAAAATACGAATCGCTAAAGAAAGAGAGATGCCGAAGTTTAAAATAACAGCATGCAGATTTCTTTATAGAATTTAAAGAATAGAAAACACTTGCAAAAATATCAGCAGGCAGGGGCAGGAAGAACAAACGGGAACCAAATTGGTTCCTGTGACAAACCCTAACATTTACTTTAAACCATCAGCATGCTACTCAGTAAAAGGCAGGCTACCACGCTTTTAATAGATCCCAGGCCTTGTTAAACTCACTGGTCTGCAAGAATTACTCAGGTCAAGAGCAGGTCAAAAAGTGAAAACCCGTGTGAAAGTAAACTCTGAAATATCTGCTTTTGAAGAGCCCCAGCCGACTGTCTCCTGTGTCGTAAATACACTTCCTTTTTGTGTATGATATTGTTCAATAGATTGTACTTAAAATACAGGTAACAGTGACACCACTACACTATTTTATATCCCATTTCCTAAGTGCAGTTCTAACCTCTCCTGTAGTTTGTGAATCTGTCTTAACTTATTTGCATTCTAAAACCTTAAAAAAAAACACCCCCAAACCCTAAACTTAATAAAGAAAGAAAAAAGCTGCAGCTCCGCTTGGAGTAGTCGCCTCTATTTTGTTCTGAAATACCTGCACTCTATTTAAAACTAGAGCTGTGATTTCCTCATAGGCAGAATAAAGAAGCAGGAGGGTGACTCACTGTGGAATTTATTTGCCTGGTAAACTGGGTATTAATCTGGCCTACAATACACTTGCTCCAGATTTTGCTCAAGTGTAAGGTCATACTGTGAAGCTGTTTTTCATTTTGTTTTATATGTGTTAATATAATGCCTTATGAATTACCCTAGAGTTTTGTTCTGACAGCTAAAAAGCATAATCGTTTTTCCTTTCAAGGGGATTGAAAGCAAAGCAATTGACTCTATATTTGAATGATTTATCTAAGATCTTTTCTCTCACATCTTGCCTAAACGTTTATAGAGAATATTCTTTGAGCTCTTACTGGTAGCGTTGTATTTATCAAGCTCTTTGCTTCTTCGCCTGCTTCTCAAAATTGAGTCTGTCTTAGAGTGTGATCTTTTTTAGAGTTTATTGCCCAAACTGCTTGCAGAGTTAATGGGCACCATACTATGATTTTGATAGGAAAGAAATAGTCTCTGTAGACTTAAATCAGAGTTCTCCTGGTAGAAAAAAATGAGATCTTTTCTCCATCTTCTAAAGAAAGGAGTGGCAAGGTTTTTCATGCATTTGACTATACAGAGGAAGTGTCGGCATACAATGGCTGTCCATTAACAGTATTGCTTGTAAAAGACAGTGTCAGTCTCAATAGGAAGATAGAACGAAGATCGTGTATCATCCATGAGAAGAGTTTCCCTGAACACATGTAAGAGTAATTTATGCACAAGAATATATAAGACGGATGCCAAATGATGCTGCTGGTGGTGGTGGTAGTGGGAGGTGGTGAGAATTATGTAAGAACAGCTCACTGTTATTGAGTCCTTACTGTGGTACCTGGAATGCTCTGAGTACTTTATAGTATTAATTCGTTTAATCCTCACAACACCTATATGAGGTAGGAACTATTATCGTCCTCATGAAGCACAGAGAGATTAAGTAATTTGCTCAAAAACACAGAGCTAGTAAGTATAAGACGTGGGTTCACACCTAGTAATCTTGCTCCAAAGCCTGTGCTTTTAAATACAGTGCTAAGTGCTATAAGATGTAGGAGAATTTTAGAAGATTTCAGAGGGAGAAGACATCACTTCCAATAAGGGTTACTAAGGAAGGCTTTGTGCAGAGGGTGGGGCTTCAGTTGATTTTGGAGGCTGAATAGCTAGATTCCAGTGGGGTCTGTGGCTGCCTCTGTCACCACTGTTCACCAGGCACCCAGCACAGGGCTTGGTGTACACCAGGCATACAATGATTAAATATGATCTGGATGGCTAGGCATGGGGTCATCTGCATCCTCGTTGAGCTGGCAATACATCTTAATATTGCACTTGACTCTGTGTTTAACTGGACATAGACTTTTAAAAAACATCCATAAAGTATAAATGCATGTATGCATGTTCTGCTTAAACTTCCCTGTAGTGAAGTGGTCTTAAAAACCCACATGACTCTAGTTACTCTGTTCACTTTTCTGTCTGATCAGTATATTTCTAAGAACTAGAAAGAACTGGTTTATATTTGTTTGTGCCCTAGCTCTTTAATATTCACTTGTCTCCTTCCTATTTTATACATCTCTAGGCCAGAGTCGTCATAATACATTTGATTTCTAATTTCGGCTCTTGTTTAAAATCACACTAATCCAGTTAATTGCTAACAACAGAGATAAACAGATGACAGGAAAGAGGAGGAAGTAATAGAGGAGATTCAGAAATACAGCTTCTATATTTGAATAACACTACATGTAGTGTTTTAGTAATCAACAGGTTTTTTTTTTAATTCTATTTTTGGCTGCATTCTCTTTGTTGCTGTGCACGGGCTTTCTCTAGTTGCGGCGAGCAAGGGCTACTCTTCGTTGTGGTGTGCGGGCTTCTCATTGTGGTGGCTTCTCTTGTTGCGGAGCATGGGCTCTAGGCGTGCAGTAGTTCTGGCACGTGGGCTCAGTAGTTGTGGCGCATGGGCTTAGTTGCTCTGTGGCATGTGGGATCTTCCTGGACCAGGGCTTGAACATGTGTCCCCGGCATTGGCAGGCAGATTCTTAACCACTGTGCCACCCGGGAAGCCCTCAACAGGGTTTTTGTTGAAGATCTCCAAAATCTTTGCCTGCAAGATAGCCTTGTGATGCATATAAAAGAAATACATGAAAACAATATTTGATATGTGTTAAGAATAACGGTTTTGGAGTCAGACACTTGTGGTTTCAAATCCCAACTCTCTTGCCTTCCAGTCCAACGACAAGAGGAAAGATCGTTAAACTCTTTGATCTTCAAGTTACTCATACTTCATAGGATTTTCCTGAGAATTACATAAAATATATTATTTTAATATATAAATGCTTACCATGGAGTCTTATGCATAGAAAGAATCAATAAATGGTGGCAATGGCTATAATAGTAATTGTTACTATCTTCTTGAAATATGGAAGGAATAAAAAAGGGATTCCTATTACTAGGCTGGTTGGAGCTTTCAAGAAGTTTTCAAGGAGAAGGTGAACCTTAAAGATGAAGTGAAGAGGGAAGGAGGGGGAGGCATTTCAGCAAGAGGAAGAGCCTGGACAAAGGAATAGAGGAGAGGGTATATCCGTCCTCTGGGAAGCTGTAGAAGTTGGTCAGCTTGGTGAGAAGTGGGAGCATTAGACTCTACCAGGTGGACAGCTGGCCGGTGTTAATGACTGTTCTTCATGATGTCCAGACTTGCATTCTTTCTGAGCATAAATGAGTAGTCAATCAATGGTTCCTAGAGAGGAGATGGGAGACAAAGTGGTATTTTAGGAAGATTTGATCTAGCTGGGATGTTGTCGGACTGGAAGAGGAAAGGGCTCTAGGTAGGAAGGCCAACTTCGAGGCTTTTGTGTAATGATCTAAAGAGGGTTTGATGAGTATCTCACCAAATGAGAGTGGAAGCAGTAGGTATGTGAGGTGAGGAGACCAGGAATCTGAGAGACACTGCAAGGAAAGAAGAAATGACTTAGAATATAGGAGAGGTGTCGAAAATAAGAAAGTCAAAGAACCCAGCAGATTCTAGGTTGTTTTTTTTTAATCTTTAGGCATTCTAACATTTAAAGATTACTGTTCCAAAATATCTTAGTGATCCCTGTCAAATGACATTGTCCTACAGCTCTTGTAAAGTATTGTGATGATGTGAAAGGTTAACTGAACTGAGAATTTAGAGTTTAACATAAGTAACTAGGTCTTCCATATCTTATCAAATCTCGAACCACCTTGTTTAAATTGAGTTTTATCATAACTATCTCTCCTTTAAGTAAATTACTTTCTGATATGCTGGGGGGGAAATCCTTTCACATTAACCAGATGAAGTAACATCAGTTTGCTTTTGAAATTGTTCATTTTATTATTTCATCACTACTTTTCTTCTGAAAAGTGAAACCAAAAAGCAAAAAAAAAAAAGAAAAAAATTAAGACAATATAATTATATCTTTAATCCTATCAAAGTAGAACTAAGATGATTCAATGTAGAACGTTGGGATCTTTTTACAAATAAGGAGGAGGGGATTTGTGTTACATTACTCAAGTTGATGCACTTGAAGCTTGACCAGGAAAAATTCACTTTCTCAGAGGGTAAATACATTATTCATACTGGGGGGCTGGGTAGTCCAGCAACTCATTTTTAAAAGCTGTAGGTCTCTTATTAATGCCAATGATGGTAGGATATCCTGTTTTAGCACATTGCTAAATCCAGTCAGTTATTTCTACAGCAAACACGGTTGCCGACATACTTCTGCCTTCAGTTGCTAAATGAGAAATAATGAAATGCAAGAGTCATAGAAATAAAGCAGTATAGATACGGCCAGCAGTTTAAAATGATTGATTCTTTTTTTGCCTAACCAAGTTTCTCTTTTTCATTATTTTACTCAGGGCCACAGCTTTTAACATGTAAACTTCAGAATGAAGCTGCAGTGATCTAATTTCTGAAGTGGATAATAATTCACTTTATTTTAGTTTTACATCCATACCAAAAAGCAGAGTTAACACAAGTGGGATGTTTTATTAATATTATTTCCCAAATAAACATATTTTGTGGTCATTTAATTTACACAATATCTTAGATCCTGGATCTTGGGTGGATATTGAGTATCATTTTATAAACTGTACATCTTACAGTATAAATCAGTCATAATATTTAGAACTTTAGAACATAACTTCAAAAATAAGAGAATAAACATTTCAAGAGGACACAAATTTGATGCAATGAGGTAACAGTTACCAAGAAATAATATGCTACCTGTTCTTATTAATTTGGTTTAGTTGAAACTTCTTTTTGAAAAATTACAGCAAGGGTGATACACAATTAAAAACTATTTTAAAAATTCTGTTCTTTCTCATTCTGTATTTTATCTCATTCGATTAGGAAAGAAAACTGTCTAGAGATGAAGAATGGGAGCTTGTTACTGAGTTTGCACCATTTCTTAGGTAGAACCCCAGAGACAATCTCTTTTAATCTTTGTGTTTAATTATTAATTATTCTGTTTGTTTGGCTTTGCTATCCAGCAGTATTGTTATGGAGACTACGTGGCACTACTCCGTCTCATCAGGAAGCTTGCATTTTTATTTCTTACCTAAAGACTACATTCAGCCAGTTGGAGAACAGCCTGAGGTGCGTGGCAATGACATGCAAAATAATTGCTTTTTCTTAATCTTCAGACATGGATTCATAATTTAGAAAACCCCAGTAGTTGTTCCTCTACAGCCTGGATAACGTCCTTTGTATTGAAAAATCACACTGGAGACTGTTTATTTACAAGGGTCTAAACATGCGTATCTTTATGGCTTTCTCCTGTCACAATGAATCACCAGCTATAAGTTGTCCTTTGTTGGTTTTGGTAAAAATCAAATGAAACACAGCAGGAGATCTCAGAGTGCATTGTCCACGAGTGTAAAAATGCTGTGTTGATGACAGATCATACTGTTTTTATTAAAGCTAAGAACAGTGACTTGACTTTGCTTTTTGACCCTGGTACTCTACTGTCAAGGTGATTTTATTTCTACAAATTTTCCTTCTGCTGGCCTCATCAATGATTCACCATAAAACATTAGACAAATTCTCATCATCTGTATATGATTATAGCAGGTTCTGTTGTGCCGCTCCCTGCGACTAAAAAGATGTTTTTCAGCTTTGTCTAAAGAGGACTCAATTTACTAGTGGTCCTCCCTTGCACGATGTCTTCTTGTTTTAATACCAAATTATAAAATGACACAGACTCAATGTAAAGCATCCTGATGTTCCTTTTAATACCATTTGCTAAAAACTTGAGCTAGCTGTCATATATTTTTAAAAAGAGAAAAATTACTGTATCCAGCAAATAGTGACATATCTGGGCAGGATATGCAGGATTTTCTGTTCTCTTTAAGACCTAAATGTAGTGGATCTCCCAGTTCACAGATCTGTATTATATTTAGAAAATTATTTACAAATAACTTTAAAAGTAACTAGATAAAATAGTGCTGTACACAAGATTCTAAAACTATTAACACTACAGTGCAACCAGGGATCTGTTGAAGGAACAGGCAATCTGACTCATCTTCCTGTTTGTAATCTTAAATTGGTTTTCATGTCACTTCTACGGTATAGCGCTACTCTATGCCTTAAAACAATTATGTACAGCGTGAAAACCTTTAGTTCATATTCTTAGAGGACATATATTCTATGAGATTACACAATAATGATAAAAATGATAGTAACCATTAACTGAGCATCTGTTAACTGCTAGGCACTTTACATAATTATTTCATTTTATATCAACCTAGCAATGTAGATATAATGATAATAAAGCTGGGTCTCAGAATGATTAAGTAGCTTATCTAAGATTTCAAATCTAATAAGTGACAGAATAGAGAGTTGAATGCAGATTTGCCTAACTCAAAGTTAGTGCTTTTCCTACTTCCCAATACTTTTCTTTGGCAGATAAGAACAAAAAAAAAGTTTGAGAAACTCAGCGGTCTAGCTCCAGCCTAACTCCATGCTTCTCACTGTTGCAATATGCTGTCACTCTGAGAAGCTTAGATCACATACTATTCTTCCTAAAAATTTCTAAATGGCTATATATTTCTTAAAAATTATGTAGAAAGATTTCATTATATCAATTGGAGAACTTTCCAAAGCCCTGACCCAGTATTTCAACCTTATCCCCTAACATGTCCTTTCAAACGTCTTGCACCCCGATAACTTGAACTTCACGGTCATTCCCAATATACCCACTTAAAAAAAATTTATTGGAGTATAGTTGATTTACAATGTTGTGTTACTTTCTGCTGTACAGCAAAGTGAATCAGTTATACATACATATATATATATATATATATATATATATATCTCCACTCTTTTTTAGATTCTTTTCCCATATAGTTCATTACAGAGTATTGTGAAAAGTTCCCTGTGCTATACAGTAGGTCCTTATTAGTTATCCATTTTGTATATAGTAGTGGGTATATGTCAATCCCAGTCTCCCAATTTATCCCTCCCTCCTCCCCCTGCTTTCCCCCCAGTAACCATAAATATGTTTTCTGCATCTATGACTCTATTTCTGTTTTGTAAATAAGTTCATTTGTATCTTTTTTTTTTTTTTTAGATCCCACATATAAGCAATGTCATATGATATTTGTCTTTCTCTGACTGACTTCACTCAGTATGACAATCTCTAGGTCCATCCATGTTACTGCAAATGGCATTATTTCATCCTTTTTTATGGTTGAGTAATAGTCCATTGTATGTATGTATCACATCTTCTTTATCCGTTCCTCTGTCAATGGACACTTAGGTTGCTTTCATGTCCTGGCCACTGTAAATACTGCTGCAATGAACATTGGGGTGCATGTATCATTTCAAATTATGGTTTTTTCTGGATATATGCCCAGGACCCTTTGTTCTTATTGGAGAAAAATGCCTTCCTTCACTCCTGGTTTCCATGAGGAGAGATTTTTCCCTCAGCACAATTTTGGGCTCTTTCTGTCCCCTCCTTCTCTATCCCTGGGAGGATGGAGTAATTCTTCTGATGAATACATTTGGGTAGAATGATCGGGAAAGCTCAACATATCTCTGCCATTCTTTTTTTTTTTTTTTTTGCGGTACGCGGGCCTCTCACTGCTGTGGCCTCTCCCGTTGCGGAGCACAGGCTCCGGACGCGCAGGCTCAGTGGCCATGGCTCACGGGCCTAGCCGCTCAGTGGCATGTGGGATCTTCCTGGACCGGGGCATGAACCCGTGTCCCCTGCATTGGCAGGCGGACTCCCAACCACTGCGCTGCCAGGGAAGCCCCTCTGCCATTCTTTAATTGGGATCTGGCTGCTGAATGTGGGTCCTTTTGGTGCCAGGGCATAGGTCTGGGGCTGCTGCCATTGGCTGGGTCAGCCTGCCTAACTCCAGGATTCCATTAGTGGATACATTTGGCTCTGCAACTAAGCTGCACCCTTCAGTATGACATCTATCAATAGTAAGGTCCATATTTTAGCTTAGTTTTTACTTTATTTCTCAACTTGCTCAACCTGGGTGGGGAAGGGGGTGCTATTTATTAAGGACTTTCTCTGAGATTCCAAGAAGGCCGTTCCCTCTATCTCCGTGACCTTCTTTAATATCCGTATGACAAAGCCCCATTTAACATTCAAGACCTTCTTAAATGCTTTTTCTCTTGTCAAGTTCCCTATATGACAGCCTCATGTGGATAGAATCTTTCCTTTCTTTAAATCTCCTTAGTAGTTTGCTGTGACTTTTTCAGACAATATTTATCTTGGCTCATATCTTTCACTTATTGATTCACTTTATAAGGTTGAAGTTATACTCTGTGCACTGTCCTCATACATGGGGTTATAGCAGCTCACAGTTCAGATGTGGTCCCTATCTCCCTTGAATTATTAGCTTAGCAGAGTAGGTACGGACTGAAAAGTAATGACAAATGGTGTGAATGGTAAATGGCAGTGCAGGCTGCTATACGGGCGCATATAGCTTTTGTGCCTAACCTATCCTGGAACATGGTCGAGGTGGCTGTCGAGGTCTTCTTCTGGCTGTGATCCTTTCTGAAACTTGAGGACCTCTTCCAAGCTACTGAGAAGGTTTACAAAGTGACTTTTGGGCTAATATTTAAAAAATGAGTCGGAGTTAGCTGGGTGAATGGACTAGATGGCTAGGGAGCAGAATATTTAGTGAATTGAGTTATTTTTCATTAAAGTGAGTTCTCTTAATCTTTACTTGGGAATACACTATAAGCATTATTATTTTATAACGTATATAGTATGCCAGGTACTCTGTGAAGCATTATACACACAATTTTTTTTTATCTTTCCAATAACTTGATTATGGTGCTATTATCTCAGTTTTAAAGATAATGAAACCAGATTCAAATATACTAAGTAACTTGTCAAAGGTCATAAAGCTAATTAATGGCAGAGCCCGGGAGCCAGGACTCACCTCATTCCAAAGTCTTCTTTTTCTGTGACAATTATGGTGACTGCTACTACTACTGAAGAACACTTCTAGTCAGTGTTTACTGTATGCATTTATGTTCTGAGGGCTCTATGTACAGTGTCTTAGTTAATCTTCCAAACAGCCCTATGAAGTTGGTAGTATTATTTGTTATCCCTGTTACACACAGAAAGACATTCAGACACCGTGTGGGTCAGGAGCTAAGTTCACAGAGCTGGAAGGTGCAGGGCCAGGATCTGAACCTAAGCAGCCTCTCTCTAGAGCTCAACTTTCTTAATCACAGTTTTCAGGAAAAAATTTACAACTATAATAAAGATGTTTGCCTGGGTGCAAGAATCTTGAAGAAAGAAGTAGTGAAAATATATATACACTCTCAGAATAATTGGGGTTATAGGAGCCAAGAGAAATTAATTTGGAAAGACTTGATTTTTAAAATTAGTATATATTCACATGTGGGTATTGCTTAGAAAAAGTTTACGATGAGTTGGAAGAAAATGGGGAGTGGTTAGTAAATAGTTTGTATAGTTGATGTGGCAAAGACTGCAAACTGTGTGTTGAAATAAGGTAAGTTTTGAACAAGAAGATAAGAAGATACAGGATGGCAGGTAGTAAACAGGTAGTTCGAAGATACCTGAGCAGGATTATTTGATTTAGAGATTGTTCGATATGTATTCAGTTCCTGCAAACAGGAGCTTCATGAGCAAAAAGATGGTTTAGAATTTTGCATTACTTGCAAAATCACAAATTTCTTTTTCAATAGAACACATTTCATCTATAGGCCACCCGATATATGGAATTTTGCTTTGAGGAAATTAATAAAATAGGAGATGGATTAGATATACACGACTCAGAGATTTGTTTTTATGGAATTTTGAGATTGTCTAGGTCTCAGGGGATTCTGAAGATTACTTAATGAATTTGTTCCTTGTGACAGAGGCTTTGGAATTGCTCCCATGATGTATGTCAGGGGTAGGAAGCCACCTCAAGTGACATACTAGAGAATTATCCCTTGGAAGGTGAAGTGGTATCAGTTTGTCTTGAGCCGTGATCTACTCCTTAGACCCCTCATATACTTGTTTTTATCTTAATCTTGTCATTCTCAGATTTCCAGCACACTCAGACTGCCTCACAGCTGCTCAGAGGACTCTCCTGAGACTTCAGGTGGTCCTTTTTGGCCTGACCAATGTTCCTTTTGTCTTTTCCATTAAAAATCACCTGTCCTGGACCCTAGCTCTTGAAGCCTTTGATCTCTGCTGAACATGCAGTCTAATAAATCTTGCTTATATATATATATATATATATAAATTTTTTTTTTTTTTTTTTTTTTTTTTTTGCGGTACGCGGGCCTCTCACTGTTGTGGCCGCTCCTGCCGCGGAGCACAGGCTCCAGACGCGCAGGCTCAGGGGCCATAGCTCACGGGCCCAGCTGCTCCGCAGCATGTGGGATCTTCCCAGACTGGGGCACGAACCTGTGTCCCCTGCATCGGCAGGCGGACTCTCAATCACTGCGCCACCAGGGAAGCCCATCTTGCTTATATTTTAACGCTGTACTTATGGGAAAGTCTAGCACCTGCTCCTCTCTCACGAGTGCCAGAAGTACAGTTCCATGCAAATTCTTCTTCTTAAAAATATGAGACCAAGGATGGAGAGGAGGGTAGATCAAGTAGACAATATTTTCTGGATCAGTACTGCAAATTTATGACTGTTCCATTTTGGGTAAACCATTGTACTTTTCTGGGATTCAGATTCATCAACTTTAAAATGGACATAAGACTATTTACTCTTACCAATTCATATTACTAGACTGAATAAGCCCATCTAACATACTGCGATTTTATAAATCCCACTTGATTTTGAATTTACGAAAATAATGAATCAAGTCTTTACTACCTTGTAGGCATTCAATAAATATGTTTGTATCTGAAAGTGCAGGTGAGTTATGTCTGATTCAATGTTGTAACATAAAGGGAATTTCAACTTAGGTCAAAGGGGGAGGATGATGGGAAATTTTTTTATTTTGTTTGTTTATAAATCAGATAGAATTTTACAAGCTTTAAATGATATAGGTTAGGTAACTCATAGTACAATAAAAAGAGAAGAAAGAAAGGAGAAGGAAGGGAGAGAAGGAGGAGAAAGGAAAGGTGGTTTGGGTTTGGAGGGGACGATGCATTCAAATTTGAGTTTGGCATCCTTGTGAGACATTATATGCAAACGTTTAGGAGGTGATATGGGGAGAGAATCCAAGAGATAAAGCTTTAAGAATAAGCCCATTATTTGGAAGGATGTGCAGTGTGAAGACAGAGGTCCAAGTATGAAGGTCTGAGGGAGATCAATACTTCATAAATTACCAGAGGAGGATGAATCCCCCAAATATGCAGGTACAGAGTAGCCAGGAGCGTGTGGTGTCATGGAATCCAAGGGAAGAGGGCATTTCAAGAATGAGAAATTTGTTCAGCAGTTTCATGTTACAGAGAAATCAAGTAAGATAAAGACTGAAAAAGCTCTGGGCTCTGGAGCAGAACTTGCTAGCTAAAAAAAAAAAAAAAAAAGAACAGAGAAAGAAAAAAACCGAAGAGAGAGAAAAAATGATTCTTCTACTAAATCATGCTAAATTATTGACCTGATTTTTATAGTTTTACTCAGTCTTAGAGATTTGTGATGTCTCTATTTTTATTATATGTCTAGATTGACAAGGATAGTAAGTGATATCAAATGCAAATTGCAAATTTAACTTCTTTCTCTTTCTCATCTTGAAAATTAAACCAAACTAATAATTCATTGGTTATTATACCTGTGAAATTATGTTGCTAAAATGACAAAATATGAAAATATATTAATGATTTTAAAATATGTATTTTCCCTTTCTTTTATCAAATCAGAATTATAAAGTAAGGTGGGTGAGATTACTTTCAAGTTCAAGTACACTTTTGACCATAAAAAGGCAGTTTTGCATAGTTAAGAGCACAGATTCCAGAGTCAGACTATCTAGGTTTGAATCCCAGCTTGATTATTTGTATGATTTTGGGCAATATACGTCCCCTTTTCGTGCTTCAGTTATCTTATGTGTAAAATGGGGATAATAATAGTACCCCACAGCTTCTGTATGAGGATTCACGAGTTAACATTAGATATTGTCTAACACTTATGCCTACTATGTAAGTATAAGAATTCTACAGAAATTATACTTAAAAAATCCATAAGCTTGAATTTAAAATATGAGTATTCATACCCATATTTATTTATTTATTCTCTAACACACCAAAAATACTGTGACCTGCAAGTGTCCTATATTGTAATTCACATAAACCACTTTATAAAAGCAACTGTGATAATAGTGGAGTAATAGTATTTAATTTGTCTAATTTTACTTGTAACAGAAGGTGGTCAGTTAAGGAACTCTCGCCACTCTAAATCTAAGACCTTGAAGTTTTTTGGAGGGGGCCAGGGAATAGGTAAGTACCTCATTTTTATTATGGAGGCACAAACATTTTAGATCAAATTGATGGAAATTCTTTCTGGAGTTTTTCTGTGCCAGTCCTATTTTACTGACAAGTCAATTAGAACCACAGGGGCTCTTCCTAGCCCCTTGCATTGGTTATCTAGTGTTGTGCAAGAAATCACCCCAAATTTAGTATGTTAAAACAACAGGAATTTTGGATCTCACAGTCAGGAGTCGGGTATGCATTATCTGGGTCCTTGATTCAGGCTCTCCCCAGGCTAAACCAAGGTGTGGCCAGGACCATGTTCTTATCTAGGGCTCCAGATCTTCTTCCAAGCTCCCTGGTTGTTAGCAGAATTCAGTTCCTTGTAGTTGTTGGACTGAAGTCCCCATTATTTTGCTGGCTGTTGGCAGCTAGAGGCTGTTTCCCTTTCTTGCCATGTGACTTTTCCATACATAGGGCGGACACAGCATGAGTGTTTCCTCAAGGCCAGCAGGAGACGCTCTCACATGTAATCACTCAGGGAAGTCCTGGACTCGACACAATTGCAAAAAGAAAACCAACCCCCTTCCCACCGCCCAAACCCACACTGTTAATATCATCACCCATCTCATCAGAACAGTGTTCAAGCACTGGGAAGCAGTCAGACTCAGATCAGTGAATACAAGTTTTTTAAACTTCACATTTCCACTTGAAAGCTTGAATTTTGTCATTGGGATCAAAAGCTGAGAATTATTTTCCTTGGAGTTATAGGGTTCCTTTGTTCACTTTCCCCCAAGATAGTGATAGCCTAATACCCCAATTGGAATAACCATAGCCTGTCCATTGTTCTTTAAGGAAAACTGGCGCTCCCTGAATGATGTGGCTAGTTCAGTTCACGCATTGAATCATTTGCTTTTCCTTGAGACAATTCCTTATCATCATATTTTTAGCCTCAAGATATTTTCAGGGGGGGAAGTAAGGTCAACAGCATTTTTATATCAATATTGAGATATTATTTATTTTTTGCTGTATCGACAGTTGCAAAAGTGGTGGTGAGGTGAGTGAGATGACTGGCCTCTTAGCATGAGTCAAGGTAGGCGCTTCATGCTGGATTGGTAGCCCTAGTTCATTACCACCCACTAGCAGTCAAAGAGAAAAATGCCAGTTGCACTTAAGAATGTCCTTGATGGAACAGTGACAATCATATTTTTATTAAATCTTGGCCGTTGAATGCATATATTTTCTTATTTTAAGTGAGAAAATGAAAGGCACACAGAAAGCTTTCTTGTTTTAAATATTTATAGCCGACCATCTTTTCCTTTGTACTCTTTTATTTTGGTTTAACGTTGAGAAAACTTTAATTCCTTAACATACCTGATAAATATTATATTATACTCATTTTATTACATACTTTAGAAAAATACTTAAATTTTCAATCACTTAGAGTTCCTTTGCTTTTTTGTATTAAGGATGGTCTAACATTTCCCCTCAAATTACTATTAAGTTATCTCAACATCACTGTCCTAGAATGCTTTATTTTATTTTACATTTCAACCCATAATTTGAAGAGCCATAAATCTGGGATTAAATTCAGACATAATAAATAAAAACTTTCTTTTAGCCTCTATACATTTGAAGGTGACCTGAAATTCTAAACAGGAAAAAACATTTTAAAAAATCTTTTTTTAATCCTTTAATTAAACTCCTAAATTCAAGACAAAATTTCAAAGTTATAGCATAGTTTTGATTCTTCCAATTTTATTTAACTATTTGAATCTCAAGTGATATTTTTATTACAATATTCATTGAAAATATTCAATATTTAGGATATAAAATAGATTTAAAATATTTGACAGTATAGCCTGGATTTGAAAACAATATATGAAGAGAGGATAACTGAATTTGGAATCAAATGCCTTCTTTAATACTTGAAAGTTCTGAAGTGGGGTGTTTTTTATGTTTTTTTTTTTGCTTGTTTTAGCTTCTCTGAACTTCAGGATCGTCCTTAACATATAAAGCCAGGTCTAATTATTACCTACCCCACAGATAATGCTGTGAAGTTTGGATAAGAGAATGTACTGTTTGTGGTAGCTGCTCAGTAACTACTAGTGCCTTGCAAACCGGTTCATCTGTACCATTTTTCTAGATTCCACGCATGAACCGGTTTGCAAGGCAGAAATAGAGACACAGATGTAGAGAACAAATGTATAGACACCGAGCGGGAAAGGTGGGGATGGAATGAATTGGGAGATTGGGATTGACATATATACACTAATATGTATAAAATAGATAACTAATGAGAACCTGCTGTATAGCACAGGGAGCTCCACTTCGCTGTACAGTAGAAACTAATGCAACATTGTAAAACAAGTATACCCAACTTAAAAAAAAAGAATGCAAAAAACCAAAAAAGAGTACATTACTATGAAAAAAAAAACTGCTAGTGAAGGTAACTACCACTTGTAATAATGTCCCTCTAGGATAATCCATTCTGAGTTATGACTCACAAATGGGCATCCAGAAGAGACCCTTTCTCAGTTTGGGAATATTTATGAGGAGTTTCCAAAAAAAACTGAAGTTTTATTGGGAATGATATGTGACAACTTTGATACATATCCTCTCTATTCTTTAATAAAACTAGTATGATATGAGCAATTTGCAAACCGTGTTTTTGAATAAAGGTATTTTCCTCTTCTATGTTAGTAATTTGCATGTTTTCTGTCAAAAATATTAAAATTTTACCACATTTAAAATAAATTTTTATCAAGTTAAACTATCAGAAAAGATTCTGAAAAGAAAATGAAAGTATGCTGAGAGAAATGACAAAAACATACATTTGTAATTAGGTAGACAATCCTGTTCTGATACATTTTTAAAAGTAGTTTTCACACAATGAAAACACATATTTCCGTGGGAGAGGAATAAACTCTTAAAATTATTTTTAGTAAATACATGGAGCAAAACTACACATAAACCTGTAAATTAACAAATACACATTGCGTGGAGTCTTTTCAGTAGTCATATTTCGTATACCAAAGATGAATAAATCCAGGCAATTTATACATCTAAAAGGTCATGTCTTTTATAATTCACTTTGCTGATGTAACGTAGAATAATAGTGTTTTTGAAAAAATAGTATTTCTGTTGTAGCAGTTAGAAAATTAAATTTGGTGTTGTTTAATGCTAGCAGCCCAGCAACTTTAATAGATTTGCTGCATTGATAAAAGGTAGACAGATATCTAGAAGGCTGACTTCTGCATTTATTTTCTCAAAGCAAAGGTCACATAAGCTAAACATTTCAAATGCATGTTTTGCTCTGAAAGCATTAGACCTATGAGGACAGGCGGGGAGGAACTCTGCTCACTGAGTTTCCCCACGGTAAGTCACGAGTGTTAGGGCTAAGCCAAGCTGGCATGCAAAAGGGTTTGCTACTGATCTTTTATACTAATTTTGGATTAATTGTGATCTACAGCACTGCGTAAACATGCTATCCTAGTGCTTTAGCTTCTCCACAGCTAAACATTAATCCTTCTTAATGCTCTAAGTCAACTTTTAGTCCTTAGAAGAATTTACCTTAATCTCTGGCTAGTAAGTTAACTGATTTACAAAACATAATCCATGAGCCCAGAATCTTAAGGATGTGTGAACAGGCAGCAACCTACCTTTACACAATTCATTGGACTGGATCCTCTGCAACACAAGCTGGTGAAGGAGATGCTCCTGAACTGCAAACTTTAAAAATCTGGATATTTTGTTGTATTTAAATATAACAGTCCAATAACTGAACTTAAGTTTGTTTGAGATTATTTGTGTGTGCATGTGTGTGTGCACATGCGTGTGAGTGTGTGTGTGGTTGCCAGTTGTGATTTTATAAGTATTTCTAATAGGAGTCAATGACTTTTCTGCTTTGTAATTTTTTCTACTTAGGTCTTTGCACCTAATGTAGTCAGTCATCTGAATTAGTGGCAGATCTCTCTCCATGCTTATGTACCATTTTATTTCCTGTGCATTATGGTCATGGAAAACTGCCCTGTATACCATGTCTGGTTTTAGTCTTTTGAATTGGAGTACAACCATCAGTATTAGTGATGACAACCTCAGATAGTTCTCTAATGTAGTTTGGTTTTGAAATCATTCATGTTGCTTGGTGTTTTAATTTGAAACGCACTTGACTGTTGGGGTCTTCAAGGGTTATATTCTCTCTTACTTCCAGCCAGCCAGGCACATTTATATTTGGTTGTCTGCTCCATCCCATTACACTTGGGGTTCTCTGATTTCTTACATATCTCCCTCATCTATTAAGGTTTCTCTCAAATTACTAAAGTTAGATTTGTCAAATCTCCCCAAGTTGATGGGTAACATCTTGTATATAGTTTGTAAGTATAATTCTTCTTTACCAAATTCTGACTCCAGAGACCTTGATTTTCATCACAGAATTATAAATGCTCATGTTATCTCCCTTGTGCTTACAGAGATTTCTGGAGTTTTGATTAGGTCTTTGTCAATGTAACTGTTGGGCTCCTGTTTGCTTATTCATGTAAATGGCAAACACAGCCTGGAAACGGAGAGACGAGCAAATGGGAGGAGTAGCCTTATTACCTTCGTGGGGAGGACGTGCGTAGGGTATTTTGCATTTAGAGACTCATTCTTCCTCCTTAATATAGATCACTGTTTCTGAGCGTAAATGTTTTGTCTGGGTGATGTGTGTCTGTGAGGGAGTTTGTGAATAGGTGGACACTCCCCTGCACTCACTTGATTGAGTGTCACCTGCTGGATGAGCAGGGGAACCCTCATTGTGTGCCTCGTCCAGGTGAGGGAATATTGGTGAAAACTGTCCAGGTGGGCTAAGCCCTGTGCTGGATGCTCACGATACATCCTGCCCCAGTGCAGTGTTAGAGCTCAATTTAGACTTTGGAAAATGTACTTAGAGGGACTATTTTGTCACATAGACTACTGTCTAGTAGAAGGAGAAAGAGACCTGCTAGGGAAAGATGAAATCCCGGGAGCAGGGGTAGGAGTTGCTAAAGGAAGTTAGTGAAGGGTTGGGCTATGCAGGTGTGAAGCAGCACTCTTTCCTGTGTAGTCCTGATGGCAGGTGTGCAAGGGTAGGAGCTGGGGCATGTCGACTGAGAGCCCTCTTTGGGGAATGATTTAAATTTTTTTGTGCTCTTGCTTGGACTATAGAAACAGGCCCATAAAATGCAGTATTTCAACATCCTGCCTTTATTCTGCTGTGATTCTCTTCATTTGGCCTCCACGCTTGGTAAATTGTGATACTTTATCCAGCCTTGTGTGAAGGCGATGGGAATGAAGACGTGGGGGAGTGAAGGGAGGTTGGCATCCCCTCTGCCCCCAGCCTGTTGGAGCAAGCAGCATTCTGTGAAGGGAAGCTGCAGGCCACTAGTTCCAGGGGGGCTGTGAGCGGTGGTGGGTGCAGGTGGGAAAAGCCAGGCAGAGCAGTGATGTGGAACGTAGCTGCCAGCAGGAGGACTCAGGAGTGGACATTCATGCACTAAATACTTACTGAGCACATATCATGAGCTTGGCCCTGTTTTAGGCACTTGGGATAACCCAACAGGGAAACAGTCCCCTGCTCATGTGGAGGCTATATTCTGGTAGAGAATGAGGGCACAGACAGAAAATAAACACAAGACATGATAAATAAGTCAATTACATGATTTGTTAGAGGACGAGAAGTTTCACGGGACAAAGAAAGAACAGAGCAGGATAAGGGAGATGGGGAGTGCTAGGGAGGAGGGAGGATGACGTTTCAAGCAGGTTGTCCAAGGAAGTCTAGTTGAAATGATGTGATTTGACTTTGGGAAGGACATGAAGGTGGTAAGAGAGTGAGCCATGAGGTTATCTGGAGGAAGAATGTTCCAGACAGAGGTAACAACAAATGCAAATGTCCTAAGGAGGGCATGTGCCCAGGTTTACCTGAGGAGCAGAAAGGAAGGCAGTGCTGGAGCAGGAGTGGGTAAGGATGCAGTAGGAGAGAGGTCCAAGTTGAGTTGGGAGCTTGTCCTGTAGAAGTTATAGGTCTTTACCATGACCTTGGCTTTTATACTGATTCTAGTTCCTGGGAAGTGACACAACCTAAGTTTTTAAGAGAAATTATGATTTCTTTGTTAAGAATTGATGGTCAAGTGGTAAAGGTTGGAGCAGGGAGAGCTTTGGAAACTAATGCATGTTCCAGAGAAGGGCAGGGTGTTGCAGTCATGCTGCTAGATGAGTTTCACTGTCTACCAGATGTTAACTTCTTTAAATTTAGTTTTTAGAGATGATATAAAACATTATTCTCAATTCTGAATTTAGTTTTTAGATACTGTGTAAAAGTTTGTTTATAGTTTCCCTAATTATTTATTATTCTTTATTCATGTTCCTGATTTACATATAATGAGCTAAAACACATATTTCATTTTATTTATTTATTTAACATCTTTATTGGAGTATAATTGCTTTACATTGTTGTGTTAGTTCCTGCTGTATAACAAAGTGAATCAGCTATACGTATACATATATCCCCATATCCCCTCCCTCTTGCATCTCTCTCCCATCTTCCTTATCCCACCCCTCTAGGGGGACACAAAGCATGGAGCTGATCTCCCTGTGCTATGTGGCTGCTTCCCACTAGCTACCTATTTTACATTTGGTAGTGTATATATATCCATGCCACTAAGCTGGGACAAAGTGAGTGAGTGGCATATTTCATTTTAAATTCTACCCTTGGATTCCACAGATAAATCGTTCCTATAGTATTTTGTATCAGTGGCTCATAATTCCAAGAGAAAAACTATCATTTACTGGCAATTTCTGGCAGTAGAAATAGTGTAATAGAAAGCATTGAAATGAGGTGGGAGGTAGAGAGTGGAGGGAACAAGAGACATACAAATACCGTGGCAGTGAAGATCTGAGCGTAAAGTATAAAAAGCCTGAAGGTAACAAAGAGTACAGGTGTGCCTTGCTTTAAGAAAAAGAGATCTATAGAACTTCACATGTTCAAGGCAGAGTATCTAATATGATGACGACAGAGAGATCAGGTTGTCAAACCCTCTCACTTTACATATGAGGATATAGGTGTCTGGGAGAGCCACGTGGGGAGTTCTGAGAACAGTGAAGATTTCCTATCTCCTGGTATGTTCCCTGCTGCGCCCCACCTGCTAGTCAATTAAAGGGAGGTGATTATGGGTGTTGTAAAACTGTTCCTCTTTGAACAGACAGTTCCCCTAGTGATTTTAAATATTTTACATGCCATTCACTACACATTAAAAAGACTGGTGGCTATAGAAATGCCTACCAAGCTCTTGCAGATATCGATGAATTAGAACAAATAAGAAGTTTTGAAATCAGAATTTTAGTTAATAGGAAAATATGAATTGATTTGTAAACATCAATTAATATGTAACCAGTACCATCGAGTTAGATGTTCATCTGTGGGCTTGCAAAGACTGGCACTCACAAATTCTCCAAGCAAGATGGAGCCAGCTGAAGACGGAGGACACGTTTTTGTTTTCTTTCTGCCCAATACAGGGTCCTTGATGAAGACTCTGGAGTTGATTGTTAGGTGAAATTCAGTTTAATATACAGACTATCCTTCCCACACAGGAGCCCAATGGCAACATTACAAACATATTTACATATTATATACAACTTGGTCGGGATTTTTCTTAACTATATGAAAATTGAAATAATTTGTTTTGGGTTATCTTTTCAAGCCTTACATTCACACTGAACATTCTTTGGCAATTAAATAATTCAAAGGGAAATGTCACCTCTTAATGAGTGCAGCCATATATACAAAACCCCTCAAATGTATACCTACATATATATTTACTTATTCTCACTAATGGCCTTCTCCCCACTCCAAAATGTCTGGAATGGGAAAAAGGGGGTGAGAAACAGAACATTGAAAAGGGAAAGAGGAAGTTCTAATATTTCTCTATAATATCCTTTTCCTTTTTATGCATTTATACTTTTATAAACTGCTGTATATTTGGATATAGAGAAGTGTGGCATAGCAGTTAAGAATATAGGCTCTTGCACCTGACACTTAGCCTTGGACTCCAGGCTTCTTTGTGGGTCCACAGAAACTCACTTAACCTGTTTGCAAAATTACTGTGATAACAGAACCTACCTACTTCATAAGGCTGTTGTGAGTACATTAACCCTTAGAACACGTATACATAGTAAACTTTTACTAAAAGTGTTAAAATCATGGCTATATCTCCTTCCAATAGAATTGCATTTCATTTTAGGTGGGTAAACCAAAGTGCAAAATAACCCTTAAGTGTATTGTTCTGCTCTTTGGCAATGAACTTACAGCCATAAAAAGTCATTGTCATCGAAAATTATTGTGGAATGAGTAAAAGGGAAATTCTGAAATGTAATAGATGAATTGGAACAGGAATTACACTGATTAATTATGAAACTGCTCACACCCCATTGCATTTTGATATGTTTATCTAAAAGCAAAGACCTGGATAAATGAATAGAAATGTTAAGGTAGAGAGCAACTAAAAGTTACTAAAAACATACATTTGAAAGAACTGTTTGAAAAGGCGTGCACTTATGTAAAGGAATTTACAGACATAACCTAGATAACTGATTTAAATTCTAAGACCACAAAATTTTAAAACTGACGCTAGGAAGCTAGAGAAGCAAAATTCCAATCCATAACTTTAAAGATGTGGGAACAAATGTGCAAGGCGGTCTGTGCCTTGTTTCTGTTGTGAGGCAGCACTTATTTCCCTCCCTTGGGCGTTCCTTCCACTGGGAGGCGACTCCTTTTGGTGCACTTCTGGCTTTGCTCTACCCGTCCACTTGAGGGGGTGAGGTGCTGTATTAGTTTCCTTGATGGTTTAAAACAACAAAATATTATTATTTCATTGTTCTGAAGGCCAGACGTCTGAAATCGAGGTGGCAGCAGGGCCATGCTCCCTCCAAAGGCTCTAGGGGGGAACACTTCCTTGCCTCTTCCAGCTTCTAGAGGCTCCAGGCATGCTTTGACTTGTGGCCTCAGAACTCCAGGCTTTGCCTCTATCTTCACATGGCCTTCTCCTCTTCTCTCATAAGGACACTTACCATTGGAAAGAGATTTTTCCACATTCCTCCCCCTTAATCATCTCCAGATCCTTGACTTAATCATATCTGCAAGGACCCTTTTCCTAGATAAAGTCATATTCATAGGTTTTGGGGTTTAGGACATGGACATATCTTTTTTGGGGGGCAACCATCCCACCCACTACAGGTATGTTTTCTATCTTCTAAGTTACTGCAATCATATGTTTGCTGGTGGTTCTGTCACTGTATAATAGAGTTGGCCTATTTTTCCAGTCTCCTAATAGCAGTTTCTTTACAACTTTTATATCCTCTATGAAATTTCCTCTTGTGTTCTATCTTTTGCCCTCCACCAAACCTAAAGTCAAAGCCACATATTTTAGGCATTTTTTTAATGCTAGCACCCCATTTTCAGTGCACATTTCTGTATCTTGCTGGGTACACTATTCCAAAAAGTAATGACTTGAAGACAATAACCATTTCATTTGCTTAGAAAAAATTTAAGGCTAACAAATTGTCCTAGTTTCAGATGGACAGTTCTTCTAATGGTCTTGCTGGAGTCTTTCATGTTGTTACAGTCAGAGGATGGATAGGCTGGGACTGAATGGTCTAAAATGACCTCAGTCACATGCCTGGGGCTTGGTGAAGAGAACCTGCTGAGGTTCTCTTTCTCCACTTGGTCTTTTATCTCAAAGGGGCTAGTTGTAGAGCAGGAAGATCTAGCTACCGATCCCAGGTGAGGATTCCCAATGCATGAGATGGCAAAGATTATCACAATGCTAACCCACAGTCCTTGGCCCGCTGCTTCTTGTAAGGGGTTCTGACTCCCTAAGAATGATTCAACATACAATGCACTGGTTAGAACAAACTTTACTTGCTTTACAGGCATCTGCACCCGGCTCCAATGACCAGCGGGTCTCTCCTGATAGCCCACACAGGGCAGTGGGCTGCACCACCCATCTCTTGCTGCAGGCAAAGACCCTGCTCCCTTCTGGGTGGGCGGGGTGGGGGACAGATGTAATGATGGGGCTGGCCAGGTGCCGTATTAGGCACATGCTTAAGCAATACAAGGAAGTTCACTGCATACCCACAACAGGGGAAAGCTTCTCCTAATAAGGAAGAAGAATCTAGGGCCAAGGAATGACCAGGCTTTCATATAGAAGAATGTTCCAGGCCCAGGGCGCCTTTCGGACAGTCCTGGAGAGGAGCGGCTCAATGGCTGCTTCTGCAGTACTAGCCTGGGTTTCACTACATGTGGCAACATTGAAAGAGGACAAGAATGGAAATGCAATAAAAATTGGGGTCTAGGTTCAAAACACATAATATTCTGTCTACAACATTCTATTGACCAAAGCCAGTCCCAGATTCAACCGGTGGGGAACCTCTTCTGTTCTCACTTTTTGGAATCTTCCTGTGCACAGAAAGCATGCATTTTGTTCTCTTTCTCAATACCATGGGTTAGAGAAGCAGTCTCCACTTGGAGTTGTCCAGCTGTCTGTCAGTGTGTGTGTAAACTGTCCTATTCAGAGGTTTAGACCTAGGAAACCAATTTGTCTGCAGGTATATGTCACATTTTCTAATATCAGCCTTATAAGTAACGAAAGTGATATTTTGCCCTCCTTCTGCTTGAAGTCTATAGCTCTTTTTTAATTGGTTCAGAGCTCATGTAGAGTGTAGGGACGTTATTTACTGAGCTTCACATAAACTGCAAGCAGATTATGCAAGCAGTAAATGGCCAAGTGAGTCCTAGGGCTCAGGTCTCTTGACTTGAAGCCCAGGGTGGTTTTTCTACTGTATAGCCCTGGTGAGGTAATATCCTGAGCATATGCAAACATCGAACACTCTCTTATTTGCATCTAAAGTTCTGTGAAGTTCAGAGATTCTTCTGGAAAATGCTAATGAAAAAATTTAAATCATATAACGAATAAAGCTGCTTCATGAGGGGAATGTTTGAACAAAATGATTATGCAATTAATTGTATGTAATGTATCCTGCACGTGCTATAAATACTGTACTGGAGGATAGGCATGCAGATAAGAAAAATATGTAGAAAGTTTTAAGCACTCTCACTTGACAAATGAAGCATGACAGAGTAGAGTAATAAGGTTGGTAAACCTCTAAATGATGTCACCGTTTCATGCTGCTCCATATAGGATGTTAGCAACAGACATTTATGTTATTTATTGCTGTCATTATGCATTTTTTTCATCCATGGCAACTTTACAGAAACCATATTATTAGTTCAGATGAGGAAAGATACTATTTCAGGTTTTGGTCTAAAGCATCCTAGTGGTATTTTTATTATACAGAGGACCACACACTGTTTCAGACCATATCTTGCAATTTCTATGCTTGTTGAGTTTGCAATTAATACTCATGTGTTCTTTTAACTTCAGATATATTTGTAATATTGCTATATACTAAAAGATGGACACTTCTGTTTTCAACTTTGGTTTTCAAATGAATTATACCTTTAAGAATAAACAGAAAGAAGAAAAAAATATTCATCCTGTTCCAAAGGTTTGAAGGCAGCGATGGACTATGTAACATGTGACTCTGTGTCTTTCTATGTATCTCATTTAGACATTAGGTCTCTCAAGTCTAGCAGATTTAAAGCAAATCCACAAGACATGAGAGAGCATGAATGAAAAAGTAATTATATCAGAAGAGCAATTCTGCTCCTCTTTTGTTATTGTTGTTGTTAAAATGATTTCTGCACTGAAAATCTTCAACGTAAAAGAATGTGGCCAAACAATCCTTTTCAACACAAGAATTTTAAGGATTTGTATATTTACACACACACTCACACACGTACACACACGCTTGATACTGGGTGAATATTTAAATATTTAATCTGAGCTGCTCACTTTGTTAGAAAATACTATTCTTGAGACCAAGGTCATGAGTTCAAATTCCAGGTGGCCAAGAGCCTTTTGCCTGGAAAAGGACCTGGTTCCAAAGCCATGGTTAGCCTCCTTAATGTCAGTCCAGAGCATTTTTATTATTATACAGGTCAAGTCAGGACTGAAAGATTCATGCAAACCTGTCTCCAGGACTAGACTGACCACTCAGTAAAAAACAGAACTGGTGAATCCCCAGCATTCTCTCTGCCCGTAGATAGCCTATACATTTAAGATGATTTTCGTGTTTACTAAGCTGAAGGAAGGTTGAAGAAAAGCTCAAAAGTGATATCTACTTTTGTGGGTCGTCACTAAATTGTTGGTTTGTGGAATTTATTCTGAGAAGAAAGACTTCAAATCAAAATATCTATAATAAAAAGGGCCAAAGGGAGCCATAAAAATCCAAACCTTTAATAGTATTGCCTACATTCCAAAGAATCCTTCTATTCTTCCTTGCATTTCTTATTTCATCTTCTCCATCGTCTAGCAAAAATTATAATTGATATATATATACACACACATAACATAGAACTCAAAGTTGTTATAAAAATTCATATAGACGTAAAGTTTCAAGACCACTGAAAACCTTCCTTTATGTATGAATGAAGTAGCTTAGTTCATTGCTTGGGAGGTCAGGGATGCAAATACTGAAGAGCAGTGAACTATTGAGCCAAACCACATGCAAATAAATAAACAGAAATAAAAATATTCTGGCTTCTGAAATCAGCTTTTTTTTTTTTTTTTTGCGGTACGCGCCCCCCCACCCCCACCCCGCCACGGGGCACAGGCTCCGGACGCGCAGGCCTAGCGGCCGCGGCACAAACCTGCGTCCCCCGCATCAGCAGGCGATCCCCCAACCACTGCGCCACCAGGGAAGCCCTAAAATCAGCTATTTTAGAAAGTTTCCTCAGAGCTGTTAAGATCAGTTGCACTCAGTAAGTGAATTCTTTAAGTATATTCATCTGGTAAAGCTCACGCACTAAAGAGATTCAGAGGAAAGGTGTGTTAAATCTAGGCTTGTGTTGCTGATCCACATGTATTACTGAATTCATTTTCCGTAAAAATCCTTTTTCTCAGTCGAATGCAGACTAGAACTTTAGGTAAGAGGAGAAAAGTGCCACTTAAATTTTTGAAAGTTCATCAGGTAAATGTTCTCTTTCAAGTTGATTTCAAGTTGATATTATGTCTAGACTATCAAACTGGGATTAAACATCAAGTTCAGCGTTTGAGATTGTCCCTGATACCCTGAATGCTCCGTAGCCCTGGTTCCCTCACTTCTCAGGGCAAGCGTTTGCAGCTTATGAAGTAGCACTGATTGAGAAATGCCCGCACGAAACGTCAGTGAGTCTAATCCAAGTAGGTCAGAACACTAAACTAATTGAATCTTCACAAATTGAGGCTAAAATGTAATTTAGAAGTAAAAAAAAAAAAATCTGAGAGCGGGAAGGCTTCCTCTCAAGCATCCGGAAGACATTAAGCTTGCAAAGGTATTTCCCTAGGAAGGGGATTGCTTTTTTGTTCTTGTTCACTGCTGGTTCATGAGAAAGCTTACACTGTCTTTGCATAAAACTTCATGGGGAAGGGAAATTGAAGATAAATGTAATATTGTTCGTTGGGCTGACAACCACAATGTTACTTACATTTTAGAATTTGGAAACCTGAAGCACACTGAGGTTAAATAAATTGTTCTCAGGTAACAATAAAGAAAGATAATAAATCAGCATAAGGACTCAAGGTTTGGCTTTAGTCATATTCTTGGGGGCACTGATCTATACACTTCTTGTGTAATTTATTCCTTTCTTCTGTATTTTTTCAGTCATCATAAATTTTGTTTTAGGTTTGACCCCAGAATTTTTATTTGTTGTAAACTGAAAGTGTATATGAGCATGTTTGTAATTTAGAGAGACAGAGCTTCTTTACAAGGGTTTTCCTCAAAAGGGGGCAGGGTGTACCGACAGGGATCAGAGCCTATGCTAATCTTCAGAATCATCTCCTCCTCTGGTGGCAAAATTCTTTTTATGTAAAGAATCTCATATGCTGTTTAGGGCAAAATGAAATCGGACAGTCATATACGTGTATATATATATATATATATATATATATATATATATATATAATATTTTTCTATATATTATATCTGACCCTCCCAAAAATTGCATCCCTGACATCATATATTGATTTCTCTTCAACAACGTGAGGAGAGTTTAAATTTTAGGTATGACACATGTTCATATTTTTCAAATAAATACTAGATGGCAGGGGGTGAGCAGCTCTGATAAGAGATGTGTCTGGTGATTATTAGTGCCAGACACTGATGTTAAGTGGCGAGTGCATCTCAGGAACACACAGCTTTAATGACGTGATCTCTATGTCTTTAATAATTATTAAAAAAACCCTTAATTTTGATGTATAGGGAAACTAGGGTCAAAATAGTTAAATGGCTTTGTAGTGGTATGTGGCAGTTTAGAATTAGATTTGGGATCTAAATATAACAGGAGTTTCCTAAATCTGCAAATGCTATTTTCATATTTGAATACTAATTATATTGACAGAAGAGCTATGCATATAAAAAAACATAGCTGCCTACGTGTGCAGTTTGTTAAAGGTCCCATTTCTAGGAGTCGTTGAATAAATAATTTAATTACTGAAAGATAGAAATCAGATCACTTAAATTTTTTGGCAGTTACCAGTGGTTAATTCCAAGTTCTGCAGCAAATTCTCTAAATCATTCCCCCCAAATAAAGCCTACTTAAATGTTATGTTTCTTATTAATGTTTTTAAAGAATCACTGGCATAAGCAGAAACTGTGCTTTGTTTAAGCCCTAAAGTTCATCATCACTTGACCCATATTACCCATCATTTATCCTGAGTGTTGTAGCCTATAAACAGACTAAAACCAAAGAAGACATACAGTTATTCTGGGAATGAACATGGTGTAATAGCTGTAGGAGTTTACTGGAAAGACCTAGAAGTCTTAGAGTCCAGATCTGGTTCTTGTACTGACTTGACATCCTCTCTTGGATGTTTCAAAGACACCTCAAAATCAGCATGTGTGAGACTGAACTCGTGATCTTCTCTTAGACGCGGTCATCTTTCAGTGTTTCCTATCTCAGCAGCAGCAGTAGCATCCACCTAGTGCTGTAGCTCAGAAACCTAAAAGTGGTCCTGTACACCCCCATCTTTTTAACCCCACCCCCATTCAATCCATCACTTGATCCTGTGGATTTTACCCCTGTAATATCTCAAATCTGCCAGTTTATCTCCATCTCTGCTGCCTCCACCCTAGTCTAGGATGCCATTGTCTCTTGCCTGGACTCCTGTCTTCTAATTGGTCTGTGAGTGGTCACTCTGTGCACACTGCGGCAGAGTGATGCATTCAAAATGCATTCCAAATGTAAATCTACCTCTACTTCCCTGCATAAATTTACTTATTTACTAATTGGTAAAATTTACTAATCTTCAGATAAATGGAGGGTGGGGAAGGATCTTCAACAGTAGCGGAAGGCACCACATGCTGTCTGCTACTGATCCCTCCAGCTTCACATTGCGCATTCTTCTTTCTCTGTTGAGGCCAAATGAAATCACCTTTCTTTTGGTCGCTCACGTTTTAGCTGCCCCAGGGCTTTTGCACTGGCTTTCCCCCTGCTTGGGACTCTTCTTTCTCTTCTCTGCCTTGTGAATTCCAACTCATTTTTCAGGTCTCAGCTTGCATCAGTTCCTCAGTGAAATCATCCCTGACATCATTAAATTTCCTACTTTGAGATTATCATTGCCCTCTATGTGGCACTTGTCTTGGTAGCACTCTTAAATACATTGGTGTGGTTAATTACTATAGTAATAGCAGTTACTTCTCACCTCCCTCCCCACTAGAGACGATACATTTTATAAGAGTGGAAAAAGAATCTATGTTTCTTTATCAGTATGTTTCTAGTACTTGGTAATATGCTGGGTGCCTAATGCTTACTTGATAAATATTTATTGAATGAATAAATGATCTATCTATATCTTTGGATAAGTTATTGACTACTTGTGCCACAGTATCCTTATCTGTACAATGGAGGAAGATTTAATATTTTAAAAAAGTTCTTTCAGAGTTTTTTTTCTAGTTGCATCCAAAGTATTGCTAATTTGAAATTAAATATGTGAATTAGTTTGTAAAACCTGTTCAGCACTCACTCATTGTACCAATCCATGACTATTGGATGGAGAAGGGGTCCAGGTAGAGTTCCAAGGGGTCCAAGAAGGGAGAAAAAGAGAGTGAGGAGAAGAGAGGAGAGAGAAGATGAATACATCTAACAATCTGTAAGGAAAGCAAAGAAATGAGAGATGGCTAAAGTTGAAAGTGGGTAAGACCAGAAAAGAAGTATGATCTTTACTCTGCACATTTAAGGAGAAAGAAAGTTTTAAGTTCATATAGCGAAGTACTTTCAAGCTTCCATGCTCCTCCCCACAACACACATGCACGTGTGTACACACACACACACACCCGGAGCTCTCTCTCTGCTTGACTGAATTAGTGAGCTAATGGAGGATTTGTGATCTGAACTCAGGATTCCTGACTCCCAGTCTATTGCACCCTTGCTTTTCCTTTCATCAAATTAAAATCTCTGCACATCTTTTGTGTATGGGGGTAATGAGTTTAAAGTATATTTGAGCTGTCATTTAAAAATTTGTAGTCTATAAGGAAATTAAGGGAAAGGAAGAAAAGAGAGAGAAAAATCTGGATCGCATTTTCCTGACCCATACAGGATTTTACTAAGAAAACAGACTTTAATGTAAACAACCTGTATATTCTTCAAGTTGTCTTTTAAAATAACAATTCTGTAAATAACTTACTTTTCCTAAAATGCGTAAGTTGGATTCCTAAGGCCCTGCCTTTGGAGACTTGTTTCAGGTTCAACCAAACACAAAATCCTCCAAACTCTTGATATTCTTTTGCTCCCAACAGCTTTTCAAAAGGTAGATGACTAGGAAATACACTTTCATTCTCCGCTTAGTGCTGGAACATTAGTTTGACTTTAATAGGCTGGGATGATTTCAGTTTATAAATCTTCAACTGGAGGATAAAGTTCAAGTAGATAAAATCAAACAGATGTTGGTGGGAGGATTTCTTCTTGACCCATAAAAGTGCTATCATCAAAGCCGAGAATCATTTGTTTTGAATTATTACACTGTTATCAAAAGGACTGTAGCAGTCTGTTTGTTGAGGAATTGGATCTGTTTATCTGAAAACAGAACAAAGATGCCATGCTAAGGCGTTCCTGGGAAAGTGTGGTTCAGATGATGGCTGACACGGTGGGGTAGCTCTGAGACACTTTGATTGACGTTTGTCAGCATGCACGGTAGTCAGGGCACGTCATTGTTGAAGCAGTGTGGAAGAGCCCTGTGTTAACCAGAACTTGGCCAAAGGCAGGGTGGGGGTCAGTGGGAGGGAAACCCTCTAAGTCCACCAAGAAAGCTCATTCCTAAGTGAATAATTAGCTGTTAGTGGGGGGAAAGGATTAATTTACTAAATATTTAAATAGATGGCAAGTAAATGGTACTGAAATGTTCCCCCAGGAGCACTTGTCCTGAAACTGGTGTCAGCACATAGACCATCTCATCTCCATCCCATTTAAATAGGAATAGTTTACACTTGTGTACAGAGGCAGGCCCTTGCTTTATAATGTGACTCTCCAAAATGTCTTTAGTCATTCTATTAATTTGGTTAGTTGGACCAGGCGTGTTTTTGTGTTGGATACACTCTGAGGGCAATGCAGAAATTAAAAATATTAAATTAAAACACAAATGACTTGCTTAAGCCTGTAGGTAATCATGTTGCTACAGGATGAAAACAGTGAGTATCAGAGTTTCTTTTACAACTAATACATTCAGAACACCTCCCTTTAGTTATCAAAGTTGTCAGATGTGTACAAAATTATACCAGTAGCAGAACTGAACTGATTGGAGGTTTTCTACTTCACTGATACTAACTTCCCCCTTTGGATTTTTGCAGATCCTCTATAATCTGGCCTCTCTAATGAACCTAACTTTTCTTCCCTTCAATACTTATGATGTGCTCTGCTCTTTCTTGTTCTTGTGCTCTCATTGCTGTTGCCAATTTCAAGTGACTTGTCTTCCCCTCTCACATCTGTCTGTCTATGGTTCTCTGCCTTAAAATTCTTAATTTTATTCTTTTTTGTTTCAAGAGCTCTTTAGAGACTTTGATAAAAGCGACAATCATTTTCTAGAAAACACAATTATATTTAAAATTTTGCATGCAATTTTAGGACATCCAAAGATCTGATGTCATCTTTGGTCCCCATCCCCACTCCTCAGGAGATGAGCCACTGATAAATCCTTTAAGACCCAACAAAAGCCCTATTTCTCCATGAAACTAAATTTTGCAATTCATAGTGTGGACTATTTTATACCACACGTAGAGGAGAAGGCCTCAGGGTTGAAGAGGCTGGGTTCTAGCCCTGTTTTCTACTAGCTCTGTAACTCTAGGACCCAGCCTCTGGAATTTCCTGCACCATAAATCGAGTAACTGATCTTTCATTTGCTCCAAAAAGTTTATGATTCATGGCTTGTTCTTATCGCCCTAACTAGATTGTAAGCTCTTTGTGGGAAAGAGCCATATTTCACAAGTTGTGTCTATACTGTAAATTATCTAACATAATGCTCACTTCCAGAAATTAACCAGTAAACATTTACCAGTTATATAGTTATAAGAAAATAAAGCAAGCAGCATACTACCTGGCTTTTTCTCTGATCTGAAATTTCTTTGTGCCTAATTCAGAAGCAAAGGCATTTTAACTTAAATGAAAAAAATCACGTGTCATCCCCTTTGCTTGATTTCCCTACACTTTACCCTTTTTCTCCAAAAGTTCAGTCTACTTTGTCTACAATACTGTATTAATGAAGAATCTACAGTATTAATGAAGAATCTTGGTTTTCATTGCTAGAAAGTATTTTTCTTTTTCTTTTTGGGGAATGTATATGGAAGTTGTTTTAGTGGATATACAGTCATACTACATGAATATCATTTCACATTTGTCTCTGAATAAATCTATTCCAAACCCATTTAATTGCAAACATGCAATGCTTTCCCTATATAATTTTTTCAAAGGACTAAGAAAAGCAAACACTATAAGTGGGAAAGTGTTACATGAGGGGAACACTGCTCGGATGGAAATGCAGTTGCAGGCCTACAGTGTCCCCAGAGAGGGGCACATTTGAACAGACAGTAGAGGTCCTCCCTTACCTGATTGAGCTGCTGTTGGGGATATGGTGGTGCTGGGGACACCTCTAGACAGCTGGTCTAACATTCTAGAGATTTTCACAGTGAAACTTACTATACCTAACATTGCCTAGATCATTAGGTAGCATCCAAAGCTCGCTCTTTCTCTTCTCTTCTTGTCCCAATGACATCCTTCAAGAAGACGAGCTCTGATATGAATCAAAGACTCAAGGGGTGACCGTAATGACAGAGGATTTCTGTAGGAGAAACAAAAAGATTTAAACAGAATTGATAACATCGGGAAAAAGGCTCATTTCTCTTTCCTTTTTGTTCTTTCTCTCTGAGGGCCAGTGGTTGGTATTTCACCTCTCCATGGGGCTAGTATTGTGGATATGTCCCTCTTCCACCCAGGTTTCCTCATCTCTCCCTTTAACACCCACACAGAAACACACGCACACACACACACACACACACACACACACATTCATGATTAGGTGGAGCTCAAATAAAGAAGAATAGGTAGTAAGAAACTTAGTCAGGACATCCTCATGATTTGGTTGAGTTTGTCTTCCTGGTTTATTTCCTACTTAGCAAGGGCCAAGATCGAGGTGTAATCCTAGAGGAAAGGGAGCAAAGGGGCAGACTGTGGAAGCCTTAAGCTCAAAGAATTAATGATCCTCTAGGCACACTTTTGATGGAACCAAGTTTACCAGCATTGAAATTAGCAGTAAGTTGGAACAAAACCCAACTAGTGGAAAATAAAATAAAATAAAATAAAATAAAATAAAAACAGAGAGAAAGAAGGAAGAAAGGAAGGAAAATGTTCATTTATCAGTGGTGTTCTCTGTACAAATATCTTTGAAAATCTAACATGATGGGTTGGAATGAGACTTGTGAATGATTATTTTAATCTCTCTCCCCTTTGAAGACCACTAGCATTTAACTGAAAACAAAACGAAATAAAACAACAACTTAAAGAGCTTTGGCCATACTCTGGACAAAACTTGTTTTGTTTGGCTACCCACACAAGTGGGTTTTTGTTTTGATTCTTTTTAATTGCCAATATTTAAAACGAGAAATTTCAGATAAAATTTTTAATTTCAGGATTCTTCTAAAAATTGGAAGTTCTAGGAAATATGGATTCAAGTTCCCCCAGAGTACATTTATCTGGAGCTCCTTTGCAGCTGACTGTGTAGGGAGGGAATGCATTCTCTGGTTTGCAGCAATCCTGATCATTCCTTAATGCTTTTTCCTACTAATGCACTCATTGGGGATCATCACCCCACTCTGTGGGCATTTGAATATGCAAACAATGTTCTTAAATGTTTCCAGGTAACGTCTGATAGTATATGTTCTTCAGTCATAAAAGTTATGTAGGGAGACCTTCAATACGGTGGAGGAGTAAGATGTGGAGATCACCTTCCTCCCCACAAATACATCAGAAATACATCTACATGTGGAACAACAACTACAGAACACCTACTGAATGCTGGCAGAAGACCTCAGACTTCCCAAAAGGCAAGAAACTCCTCACGTACCTGGGTAGGGCAAAAGAAAAAAGAAAGAACAGAGACAAAAGAATAGGGACGGGACCTGCACCTCTGGGAGGAGCTGTGAAGGAGGAAAAGTATCCACACACTAGGAAGCCCCTTCACTGGCGGGGATGGGGGGGGGTGGTGGGGGAGCCTCGGAGCCACGGAGGAGAGCGCAGCAACAGGGATGCGGAGGGCAAAGTGGAGAGATTCCTGCACAGAGGATCAGTGCGACCAGCACTCACCAGCCCGAGAGGCTTGTCTGCTCACTCGCTGGGGTGGGTGGGGGCTGGGAGCTGAGACTCAGGCTTAGGAGGTCGGATCGCAGGGAGAGGACTGGGGTTGGCTGCATGAACACAGCCTGAAGGGGGCTAGTGCGCCACAGCTAGCCGGGAGGGAGTCTGGGAAAAAAGTCTGGACCTGCCTAAGAGGCAAGAGAACATTGTTTCGGGGTGCACGAGGTGAGGGGATTCAGAGCACCGCCTAAACAAGCTCCAGAGATGGGTGTGAGCTGTGGCTTCCAGCACGGACCCCAGAGACGGGCATGAGACGCTAAGGCTGCTGCTGCCACCACCAAGAACCCTGTGTGCGAGCACAGGTCACTCTCCACACCTCCCCTCCTGGGACTCTGTGCAGCACACCACTGCCAGGGTCCCATGATCCAGGGACACCTTCCCCGGGAGAACACACGGCGTGCCTCAGGCTGGTGCAACATCACCTGGCCTCTGCCACCGCAGGCTCGCCCCGCATCCGTACCCCCCCCCCCCCGGGCTGAGTGAGCCAGAGCCCCCGAAGAAGCTGCTCCTTTAACCCCGTCCTGTCTAAGCGAAGAACAGACGCTCTCCGGCAACCTACATGCAGAGGCGGGTCCAAATCCGAAGCTGAACCCCAGGAGAACAAAGAAGAGAAAGGGAAATTTCTCCCAGCAGCCTCAGGAGCAGTGGATTAAATCTCCACAGTCAACTTGATGTACCCTGAATCTCTGGAATACCTGAATAGACAATGAATCATCCCAAATTGAGACAGTGGAGTTTGGGAGCAACTGTAGATTTGGGGTTTGCTATATGCAACTGACTTGTTTCTGGTGTTATGTTTATCTTCGTTTAGTATTTAGACTTTATTATCATTAGTAGATATGTTTATTATGGTTGCTCTCTTCCTTTTTTTTTTAATATATAGATTTTTTTCCCTTTTTCTCTTTTTGTGAGTGTGTATGTGTATGCTTCTTTGTGTGATTTTGTCTGTACAGCTTTGCGTTTACAGTTTGTCCTAGGGTTCTGTCTGTTGTTTTGGGTATTTTTAGTATAGTTTTTAGCACTTATTATCATTGGTGGATCTGTTTCTTGGTTTGGTTGCTCTCTTCTTTCTTTTTTTATTACTTTAAAATTTTTAATAATTTTTTTATTTTAATAACTTTATTTCTTTATATTTTACATTTTTCTTTCTTTCTTTCATTTTTTTCTCCCTTTTCTTCTGAGCCATGTGGCTAACAGAGTCTTGGTGCTCCAGCCGGGTGTCAGGCCTGTGCCTCTGAGGTGGGACAGCCAAGTTCAGGACACCGGTCCACCAGAGACCTCCCAGCTCCACATAATATCAAATGGTGAAAGCTCTCCCACAGATCTCCATCTCAATGCTAAGACCCTGCTCACTCAACAACCAGCAAGCTACAGTGCTGGACACCCCATGCCAAACAACTAGCAAGACAGGAACACAACTCCACCCATTAGCAGACAGGCTACCTAAAATCATAATAACATCACAGACACCCCAAAACACACCACCAGACGCGGTCCTGCCCACCAGAAAGACAAGATCAAACCTCATTCACCAGAACACAGGTACGAGTCCCCTCCACCAGGAAGCCTACACAACCCACTGAACCAACCTTAAGCACTGGGGGCAGACACCAAAAACAACGGGAACTACAAACCTGCAGACTGCAAAAAGGAGACCCCAAACACAGTAAGTTAAGCAAAATTATAAGAGAGAGAAACACACAGCAGATGAAAAAGCAAGGTAAAAATCCACCAGACCAAACAAATGAAGAGGAAATAGGCAGTCTACATGAAAAAGAATTCAGAGTAATGATAGTAAAGATGATCCAAAATCTTGGAAATAGAATGGAGAAAATACAAGAAACATTTAACAAGGACCTACAAGAACTAAATAGCAAACAAACAATGATGAACAACACAATAAATGAAATTAAAAATTCTCTATAAGGAATCAATAGCAGAATAACTGAAGCAGAAGAATGCATAAGTGACCTGGAAGATTAAAGAGTGGAAATAACTACTGCAGGGCAGAATAAAGAAAAAAGAATGAAAAAAATTAAGGACAGTCTTAGAGACCTCTGGGGCAACACTAAACACACCAACATTCAAATTATAGGGGTCTCAGAAAAAAGGAGAGAAAAAGAAAGGGACTGAGAAAATATTTGAAGAGATTATAGTTGAAAACTTGCCTATAATGGGAAAGGAAAGAGTCAATCAAGTCCAGGAAGCACAGAGAGTCCCATACAAGATAAATCCAAGGAGAAACACGCCAAGACACATATTAATCAAACTATCAAAAATTAAATACAGAGAAAAAATATGAAAAGCAGCAAGGGAAAAACAACAAATAACACACAAGGGAATCCCCATAAGGTTAACAGCTGATCTTTCAGCAGAAACTCTGCAAGCCAGAAGGGAGTGGCAAGACATATTTAAAGTGATGAAATGGAAAAACCTACAACCAAGATTACTCTATGCAGCAAGGGTCTCATTCAGATTCGACGGAAAAATTAAACGCTTTACAGACAAGCAAAAGCTAAGAGAATTCAGCACCACCAAACTAGCTTTACAACAAATGCTAAAGGAACTTCTCTAGGCAGGAAACACAAGAGAAGGAAAAGACCTACAAAAACAAATCCAAAACAATTAAGAAAATGGTAATAGGAGCATACCTATCGATAATTACCTTAAATGTAAATGGATTAAATGATCCACCAAAAGACACAGACTGGCTGAATGGATACAAAAACAAGACCCATATATATGCTGTCTACAAGAGACCAACTTCAGACCTAGGGACACATACAGACTGAAACTGAGGGGATGGAAAAAGATATTCCATGCAAATGGAAATCAAAAGAAAGCTGGAGTAGCAATTCTCATATCAGATAAAATAGATTTTAAAATAAAGACTATTACAAGAGACAAAGAAGGACACTACATAATGATAAAAGGATCAACCCAAGAAGAAGATATAACAGTTGTAAATATTTATGCACCCAACATAGGAGGACCTGAATACATAAGGAAAATACTAACAGCCATAAAAGGGGAAATCGACAGTAACACAATCATAGTAGGGGACTTTAACACATCACTTTCACCAATGGACAGATCATCCAAAATGAAAATAAATAAGGAAACACAAGCTTTAAATGATACATTAAACAAGATGGACTTAATTGATATTTATAGGACATTCCATCCAAAAACAACAGAATACACTTTCTTCTCAAGTGCTCATGGAACATTCTCCAGGTTCCAGCATATCTTGGGTCACAAATCAAGGTAAATTGATTTGGTAAATCAAATAAATTGACAAATTTGATTTACTTGGTAAATTTCAGAAAATTGAAATCATATCAGGTATCTTTTCCGACCACAATGCTATGAGACTAGATATCAATTACAAGAAAAAATCTGTAAAAAAATATAAACACATGGAGGCTAAACAATACACTACTGAATAACAAAGAGGTCACTGAAGAAATCAAAGAGGAAGTCAAAAAGTACCTAGAAACAATGACAATGAAAACATGAGGACACAAAACCTATGAGATGCAGCAAAAGCAGTTCTAAGAGTGAAGTTTGTAGCAATACAAGCCTACCTCAAGAAACAAGAAAAATCTCATATAAACAATCTAACCTTACACCTGAAGGAATTAGAGAAAGAAGAACAAAAAACCCCCAAAGTTAGCGGAAGGAAAGAAATCATAAAGATCAGATCAGAAATAAATGAAAAAAAAATGAAGGAAACAATAGCAAAGATCAATAAAACTAAAAGGTGGTTCTTTGTGAAGATAAAATTGATAAACCATTAGGCAGACTCATCAAGAAAAAACAGGAGAAGACTCAAATCAATAGAATTATTAATGAAAAAGGAGAATTAACAACTGACACTGTAGAAATACAAAGGATCATGAGAGATTACTACAAGCAACTATATGCCAATAAAATGGACAACCTGGGAGAAATGGACACATTCTTAGAAAAGCACAACCTCCCGAGACTGAACCAGGAAGAAATAGAAAACATAAACTGACCAGTCACAAGCACTGAAGTTGAGACTGTGATTAAGAATCTTCCAACAAACAAAAGCTCAGAACCAGATGGCTTCACAGGTGAATTCTATCGAACATTTAGAGAAGAGCTAACACCTATCCTTCTCAAACTTCCAAAATATAGCACAGGGAGGAACACTCCCAAACTCATTCTACAAGGCCACCATCACCCCGATACCAAAACCAGACAAAGATGTCACAAAGAAAGAAAACTACAGGCCAATATCACTGATGAACATAGATGCAAAAATCCTCAACAAAATACTAGCAAACAGAATCCAACAGCACATTAAAAGGATCATACGCTATGATCAAGTGGGGTTTATCCCAGAAATGCAAGGATTCTTCAATATACACAAATCAATCAATGTGATACACCATATTAACAAATTGAAGGAGAAAAACTATATGATCGTCTCAATAGATGCAGAAAAAGCTTTTGACAAAATTCAACACCCATTTATGGTAAAAACCCTCCAGAAAGTGGGCATAGAGTGAACGTACCTCAACATAATAAAGGCCATATATGACAAACCCACAGTCAACATCATTCTCAATGGTGAAAAACTGAAACCATTTCCTCTACTATCAGGAACAAGACAAGGTTGTCCACTCCTACCACTATAATTCAACATAGTTTTGGAAGTTTTAGCCCCACCAATCAGAGAAGAAAAAGAAATAAAAAGAATCCAAATTGGAAAAGAAGTAAAGCTGTCACAGTTTGCAGATGACATGATACTATACATAGAGAATCCTAAAGATGCTACCAGAAAACTTCTAGAGCTAATCAATGAATTTGGTCAAGTAGCAGGATACAAAATTAATGCACAAAAATCTGTTGCATTTCTATACACTGATGATGAAAAATCTGAAAGAGAAATTTAGGAAACACTCCCATGTACCATTGCAACAAAAAGAATAATATACCTAGGAATAAACCTACCTAAGGAGACAAAAGACCTGTATGCATAAGACACCAGTGAAAGAAATTAAAGATGATAAACAGGTGCAGAGATATACGATGTTCTTGGATTGGAAGAATCAACATTGAGAGAATGACTAATCTACCCAAAGCAATCTACAGCCTCAATGCCATTCCTATCAAACTACCAATGGCATTTTTCACAGAACTAGAACAAAAAATTTAACAGTTTGTGTGGAAACGCAAAAGACCCGGAATAGCCAAAGCAATCTTGGGAAAGAAAAACGGAGCTGGAGGAATCAGGATCCCTGGCTTCAGAGTACACTACAAAGCTACAGTAATCCAGACAGTATAGTACTGGCACAAAAACAGAAATATAGATCAATGGAACAGGATAGAAAGCCCAGAGATAAACCCACGCACATATTGTCACGTGATTTTTGATAAAGGAGGCAAGAATGTACAATGGAGAAAAGACAGCCTCTTTAATAAGTGGTGCTGGGAAAACTGGACATGTAAAACAGCTACATGTAAAAGAATGAAATTAGAATGCTCCCTGACACCATACACAAAAATAAACTCCAAATAGATTAAAGACCTAAATGTAAGGCCAGACACTATAAAACCCTTAGAGGAAAACACAGGCAGAACACTCTATGACATAAATCACAGCAAGATCCTTTTTTTTTTTTTTTTCTTGTGCTATGCAGGCCTCTCGCTGTTGTGGCCTCTCCCGTTGCAGAGCACAGGCTCAGCGGCCATGGCTCACGGGCCCAGCTGCTCCACAGCATGTGGGATCTTCCCGGACCGGGGCATGAACGCCCGTCCCCTGCATTAGCAGGTGGACTCTCAACCACCACGCCACCAGGGAAGCCCAGCAAGATCCTTTTTGATGCACCTCCTAGAGAAGTGGAAATAAAACCAAAAATAAAGAAATGGGACCTAATGAAACTTAAAAGTTTTTGCACAGCAAAGGAAACCATAAACAAGACAAAAAGACAACCCTCAGAATGGAAGAAAATATTTGCAAATGAAGCAACTGACAAAGGATTAATCTACAAAATTTACAAGCAGCTTACGCAGCTCAAGATCAAAAAAACAAGCGACCCAATCCAAAAATGGGCAGAAGACCTAAACAGACATTTCTCCAAAGAAGATATACAGCCTGCCAACAAACACATGAAAGGATGCTCAACATCACTAATCATTAGAAAAATGTAAATCAAAACTACAATAAGGTATCACCTCATACCAGTCAGAATGGCCATCATCAAAAAATCTACAAACAATAAATGCTGGGGAGAGTGTGGAGAAAAGGGAACCCTCTTGCACTGTTGGTGGGAATGTAAATTGATACAGCCACTATGGAGAACAGTATGGAGGTTTCTTAAAAAACTAAAAATAGAACTACCATACAACCCAGCAATCCCACTACTGGGCATATATCCTGAGAAAACCATGATTCAAAAAGAGTCATGTACCACAGTGTTCATTGCAACACTGTTTACGATAGCCAGGACATGGAAGCAACCTAAATGTCCATCGACAGGTGAATGGATAAAGAAGATGTGGGGCTACCCTGGTGGCGCAGTGGTTGAGAGTCCACCTGCCGATGCAGGGGACATGGGTTCGTGCCCCAGTCTGGGAAGATCCCACATGCCGCAGAGCGGCTGGACCCGTGAGCCATGGCCGCTGAACCTGTGCGTCCGGAGGCTGTGCTCCGCAACGGGAGAGGCCACAACAGTGAGAGGCCCGCATACTGCAAAAAATAAAAATAAAAAATAAAGAAGATGTGGCACATATATACAATGGAATATTTCTCAGCCGTAAAAAGAAACGAAATTGAGTTATTTGTAGTGAGGTGGATGGACCTAGAGTCTGTCATACAGAATGAAGTTAGCCAGAAGGAGAAAAAATAAATACCGTATGCTAACACATATATATGGAATCTAAAAAAGAAAAAAAAAAGGTTCTGAAGAACCTAGGGGTAGGACAGGAATAAAGATGCAGACATAGGGCTTCCCTGGTGGCACAGTGGTTGAGAGTCCGCCTGCCGATGCAGGGGACACGGGTTCATGCCCTGGTCTGGGAAGATCCCACATGCTGCGGAGCGGCTGGGCTTGTGAGCCATGGCCACTGAGCCTGCGCGTCCGGAGCCTGTGCTCTGCAACGGGAGAGGCCACAACAGTGAGAGGCCCACGTACCGCAAAAAACAAACAAGATGCAGACGTAGAGAATGGACTTGAGGACACTGGGTAGGGGGAGGGTAAGCTGGGACGAAGTGAGAGAGAGGCATGGACTTGTGTATACACTACCAAATGGCTAGTGGTAAGCAGCCGCATAGCATAGGGAGATCGGCTCGGTGCTTTGTGACCACCTGGAGGGGTGGGATAGGGAGGGTCGGAGGGAGACGCAAGAAGGAGGAGATATGAGGCTATATGTATATGTATAGCTGATTTACTTTGTTACAAAGCAGAAACTAATACAGCATTATAAAGCAATTATACCCAATAAAGATGTTTAAAAAAATCTGTAATAAAGTTATATAATAAAAATCTGTATCCTATTCCAAACACCTTCACTTTTATGAAGGCATTATGTCACCAAATAGCCATTTCTTATCTAGGGAAAATAAGAGTCTTTCTATTTAATAATTATTTTCTAGGAGCATAATCATTTTCACTGCTTTTCAGACTATCTTTACAATCTATAGAAATCCAGATTTGTAAGGTATTAAAACCATATGAATATAGACTTTCCTCAGTTTATATTAAGAAAAGGATTAGGAGAAGAGTACTCATTACAGACTCAGTATACAATGGTACTTACACATCTCTGAGTAGTGTTACATTTTTTATTTAAGATGTTTTGGCATTTTCTAAATTTGGCTGAAATTTATAGTTACTTTTAGTTATTTTGGTGTCTATTTGCTCCATCCATCTTACCTACCTACTTACCTATGCCACAGCTAGCAACTAGGATCATTAATATTTACAGATGGGGAAGCCAGGTTCTATCTTCTTATTTTAGGTTCATTCTTTCACTTATAAATCTATAAATATTTATACAGTCTATTTTATTTCAGGCACTGTGCTAGATACTAAAGGAATAACTAAGTACGAGTCATAATTTCAGATTTCAAGATTCAACATTTTACTGAAAAGGAAAGTGAAAGCTGTAACTAAATGGTTTGTCTACGTTTGCATAATTAAATAAGGTAGAGCAAGGTTTTGAACATTAGTCTATTGGATTTGGAAGTCCTTGTTTTTTCCATTATGCTGCATTCCTTTCTAAGTATCAGATAATCACAGGTAATCAGCCATAAATAAGCATGACTTATAAGATGTAGCTGGAACATTATTTGTGATTTCTCTAATTGTCCCAGTTCTTGGATGTGAACTCTGGCAGATTCTATGACTTTTTGGGTCCTTCTTAAGTAAAAGAAATCACAAGCAAAATCTCAGTTCAGAAATCAGAATGCAGATGGAATATATGAATCAACATCCCCCCTCCTCCCCTCTCCTCGTCCTTTGCTCCTCTGTCTCTCCATCCTCCAGCACATAGCTGTCTGCATTCTGCAATCTCGCATGTGGGTGCATTTATACATTTCATAAAATCTCCTCTCTTGGGCCTTTTGAACTGTGAGGGCTTGTAGTCACCCAGCAAGTATCTCTGTTTCCCCAGAAACATGATATTAAATTCAAAAACAAACAAAAACAAAGCAAACAGAAAACTAACAGAACACCATGACAAATTGAAAGAGAGAGACCATGAAAGAAAGGAAAAAAATTATATTTTCACATTTCCAGTGGTACATTTTTCCTGCTTTTTGAGTATTCACTGGTTCCTGCAGATTCCATAGCTTGCCTTGTGTTGAGACTAGACAGAGTGGCCAGGGTAGAAGCTGTGAGACCATGAGCAAGCATGGTATTAGGCTAGGCCCAAGATGGTGGTGACTTGGACCAAGGTGGAAGTAGCATGGGTTTATTTCTGATATAAATACATATATATATATATATATATATATATATCTCCTTCTAAAATATATGTACATGTACATATATATGTATATAGAGACATGTTGTTTTTGCAGGATTTTCTAGCCTCACTTCTGCTCAAATGGCAATTCAGATAATCCTTAACTCAAAGAGAAGATTATTAAAAAAATCTTTTGATAAATTAGATAGAACAGGCATTGCCAATTTATGGTTTTCTTAATTATTTTTTATTGAAGTATAGATCGTGTATGTTTCAGGTGTACAGCAAAATGATTCAGTTATACGTACATATGTATATATACACACATATACTTTTTCAGATTCTTTTCCATTATAAGTTATTATAAGACATTAAATATAGTTCCCTGTGCTATCCCGTAGGTCCTTGTTGTTTATTTATTTTATATATAGTAGTGTGTATCTGTTAATCCCAAATTCCTAATTTATCCCCCCAACCCCTTTCCCCTTCGATAACCATAAGTTTGCTTTCTATGTTTGTGAGTCTATTTCTGTTTTGTAAATAAGTTCATCTGTATCATTTTTTAAGATTCCACATAGAAGTGATATCATATGATATTTGTCCTTCTTTGTCTAACTTCAGGCATGGACAATTTAAATGTAAAAATACTCCCTAAAACACTTTTCTGCTAAATCACAGTAGAAATTACACTTAGTAGTTGTTTCTTATTCAGCAAATCATTAACATCATGCTTTATTATGGTTGATAGTGGCACTTCCTTGTAATAGATCGTAAATTCATGTAAAATATATAAGCAGATTGAACACACGTGTGCATAACTCTCCCAAGTGCAATATCAACTCTTCTGAACCAAATGTTATGTGTCCATTCAAAAAAAAAATTAGCTCTAACATAAAGAAGACCTAAAACATTTATGGATTTTAGAAAAGCTCATTTGGCTGAAAAGGAACAAAATTTCCCTTATCTTATGTCCACTGCTGTGATTCTAAGCATCATTAAGTCTTTTTAAAAGCTGGAATGAAATCTGTTGAGTTTCTTTTTCTTATTCCTTATAAGTCATGATCCATCCCAAACCCGTTTGGGGCATCGGCTCAGGTGCTACTTACCTGAATGCTTCCCATGGGATTCTTTTTCTTGGGCAGCGAGGCAGTTATTACCATCAGGATATAACTTCTGTTGAAGAAGAGGGTTTGTGCTGAAGAGGTAGTGAAACGAAGCAGGGGTTAAGCAGAGACTTCCCGCAAGTAAAGTAATTGTGTACCTGCATTTTGGCTGGATCAAGAATTACAGCAGCGGTGCGGTAATTAGCAGTGCATTTTTGTATTTTGACACTCAAGGTCTGTGACTTCACTTTTTCTTTCTTTCTTTCTCTTTTTTCCTTTTCTTCCCTGAGACTTGTCCTAAAGAGAAAGCCGAGGGAGAAATGAAGTGAGAATTAGATTAAAGCTGCCTTGCACTGGCAAATGGTGAGCCTACATGAGCTGTTGGTTCAAGGGCCAGCCCTGGAAAAGCTTTACTACAGTTGCTAAAGGTAAGCACAACATCAGAATTTTGTCCTTCTCCAGTGCTATCTGCTTTTGGTAAAGGTCACTGGTGGTGGTGGGGCCTCGCTGAAAAATCAAGGATAAAGAGTAAATAACTGTAAGCCTTAGTGGCTCAAACAAATTATTTTCCGGTTGGCAGACAGAGCACTAAGTGAGAAGCAGTGAGCTTGAACCTGAGAGTCTTGATGGGTGATCAGTGTCTGCCCTTCTCTGTGTCTGAAAAACTTCCAGCTAAAAACACATTATCAAGTTTGAGTAACACTTCTTGAGCACACAGAAAGGCACGTAGGAAAGACATTCAAGTACTATGGGATAAAAGAACCACGCCATTGTGCAAATTTTTTGTGTGTTCTTGCTGTGGGACTTAAAAGATGTATCTTGGGATAGGGAGGATGGGAGGGAGATGCAAGAGGGAGGAGATATGGGGATATATGTATATGTATAGCTGATTCACTTTGGTATAGAGCAGAAACTAACACACCATTGTAAAGCAATTATACTCCAATAAACATGTTAAAAAAAAAAGATGTATCTCGGATGACTTCATTACTTTATATATGGAAGAAATATTTTAGGCAACTCAGTTATTGAATCGTGAGTTTCTTCTGATTAGTGGTATGGAATTTGATATGTCTTTTGTTCACCGCACATTTTTAAAAGTTGGCAAATTTTAGACAGTCAACCTCAAAAAAGCTTTTTTTCTTCTTTACTGGAATTTCTTTTACTACACTTGTCATGCAAATGTTTGAGCTATTTTATTGAAACGGTGCATGTTCTACCGGTGGCTTCATATATATATTCAAAGCAACTATTATCCTGAAACATATAAAATTCAAAGACAGAAAAGAACAGCCCTCCAGCTGAATTTCCATTTGCTGGAAATTCATTGCTGGATGGCAACTCATATAAACAACATGTCTGCTCCTTGGCAGCCACAGCCAACCTGTCAAGGAAGTACTTACGACTACTTCTCAGTTTCTAGTGTGAGTGCTGAAAACTTACAACCTCTTTGGGAATTTCACTTTTCTTCGTGAAGCTGTAAGGGAAGCCATTTTATGTACTTTTAATTATAAGCTATTTCGAATGTTGAAAGTTCTTTCCCAGCACATAAAATTAGAGGAGACTTTGAAAAATATCTCTAGTCACTCTAAAACAATGGTAAGCAACTTTGCTGAAATTTTCTCTAGCTAAAAATGGTACATAAAAACTGAGGTACTTACAATGAAATCATCAGTAACACTGACAACAATTGTCACTTACTTATTGAGTGTTTACTATGTATTGGGCACTATTCTCCATACCTTGCATGTGCTAAAGTTACATTTAACTTTCTCTCCACAGTCCTATGAAAAAAATATTATCATCCCCAATATGAAGCACAGAAAGCTTAAGAAATTGGGCCTAGGTCACATTGCTAGAGTCTTAGTCTGTGAGGGCTGCCCTAACAAAATACCATAAACTAGGTAGCTTATAAATAACAGAAATTTATTTCTCACAGTATCAGAGGCCAGGAAGTCCAAGATCATGGGACTCGCAGTTTCGATGTCTGAAGCGGGCCATCTTCTTGGTTCATAGATGGCCATCTTCTTGCTATAACCTCACAACTGAAGGGGGGAAGGAGCTCTCTGGGATCTCTTTTATAAGGCAGTAATAAAGCACCTTCCAAAGGCCTCAAATCCTAATACCATCACATTAAGGACTAGGTTTCAACATATGAATTTTAGAGGGACACAAATTTATGGTCTATAGCTGCTAATATGTGGTAGCTGACACATGTAGCCCAGATCCACATATTTAAGCATTAGGTTATATGTAGTTATACATTTCATTCCAAATGATTAATTTCCTTACTTCCTAAAGTTTAGAAATTCTGAAAAAAATAGTAAATGCTACATTTGCAAAACATAAAGACTCTTGAGTTCTTTTACAACTCTATGGAGACTATTATTAGTTATCAAGATTAATTGGGATTCTGAACCAATATTGTCTTTAAAATACTAATGACTGAGAACATTCATAGCCCACAAATAGGGCAATCATGGGTTCAAGATAATAAAAAATGAAAAATTAAGGGAATGCCCATAAATGGAGGAATGGTTGAAAAATAGTGGCAGATCAATACCTTGAAATATTATGCAGCCACTAAAAGTCAATTGATTTGGAGGAATTTCCAAAGTATATTAACTGTGAAAGCAAAATTCACAGAAGCATTTATAATATGATCTCATTTTGTAAACCTAACGATGTCAAATTCTCCTGTATACCTATGGATGTGTGTGGGTGGGTGAGTGGGTGCATGTACACATATGTCAGTATTTCTATCAGCATGGAGAAATGTGCAGAAAGATAACTGTTAATATTGTTTCCCTGGGGATAAGGAGCGGGTATAAGGTTGTGCCTAGGTGTGTAGGGAGGTGTGATTGAGCAGAATGCAAGAGTTAGAGAAAAAAAAAAAAGAGTATGTGTGTATAGATAGATGCATAAGTAATTATTGTAATAATAATAGTAATAACAGGGTCACAGGCCTAGCTATCAAGAACCATGGGTCCTGATGCCGGTTTTGACAGTGGCTCACTGTGGCACCATAGATAAGTTATTCTTTCTATGGATCAACTTTCTCATTTATAAGATGGAGATAGTTATAGAGTTTTGATCTATTTTGCAGAATTATTATTATGATAAATGATATGTGTCGGTGTGTTTTGAAAAACCTGAAGGACCATGCATGCATAATTATAGCACTGAATACTATATATCCATTTTTGATACTGACAGTAGGAACTAAAATTTTTTAAAAAATAGATCTTCTATTTAGATATCGTGGTTGCCAATTATTTGCCTAGTTTTTTCTTGTGTTGGTTTGGGTTAAAACTAATGTAGGTTCTACTCCTGGAAACACAATATTGCCTTGAGCAGGAATTATGCTTCTCGTCAAATAAGAAGCTATACAAAGTTTTAAAGGTTTAAACATCCAATGTACCCAGAAGAAAAAATGAGTTATCAATATTATTATTATTCGATTTTATATAATATTATAGTTAGAATTTCAAATTAATTATAATAAAATCTACTCCCCCAAATTAAAAACGTTATCTTTTTATATAATAAGGAAGTATGTCTCTTCTGTTAACACTTTAAAAAATGATCAATTTTAGCCATTGTGCTGGGAACTCATTGATGTATTCCATGCTTTTTATTTTTTTTTTAATTGGAGTATAGTTGCTTTACAAGGCTGTGTTAGTTTCTGCTGTACAGCAAAGTGAATCAGCCTTACGTGTACATATACCCCCTCTTTTTTGGATTTCCTTCCCATTTAGGTCACCACAGAGCACCAAATAGAGTTCCCTGTGCTATGCAGTTGGTTCTCATTAGTTGTCTATTTTATACATAGTAGTGTATATATGTCAATCCCAATCTCCCAATCCTTACCACCTCCCCACTTCCCCTCTTGGTATCCATACATTTATTCTCTATGTCTGTCTCTATTTCTGCTTTTCAAATACATTCATTTATACCATTTTTCTAGATTCCACGTATATGTGTCAATAGGCGATATTTGTTTTTCTCTTTCTGACTTACCTCACTCTGTATGACAGCCTCTAGGTCCATCCACGTCTCTGTAAATGGCACAGTTTTGTTTTTTATGGCTGAAAACTAGACATTTGCTGAAAGAACTAATTAAGAATATACTACAGTAAGAAAAAAATGAGCTTAGAAGAAAAAAGTGGATTACACGATGCAATAGTGAACAGAGAAACTGGTAAAAACATGGTAGTAGACATAAATAAATACTGACTCCTAGAAATAATGAGGACTATAACAGATAAAATGGAGGAGTGTTAAAAATATGGTGATGCTTAAATACTTGACAACAGTAGAATGAATGATGGAAACTGAAATGTTGTAAAGTCCTTATCCTGTAATAGCAAGACTGCTAAATTTTAGACCCTGTTAGAAAATTTTTAACTTCCAGACCAGTGGGGGAAAATGGGAATGGGTACAAAGAAAATATAATCAAACCATAATATGCCGTGTAAAGAGAAAAAAGATGTAAAGAATTAATGTGGTAGATTAAAATACACATTAAAAGGGGCAGAAATACACTGAAATATGTTAGTAATCACAATAAGTGTACATGGACTAAACCTTGCTTATTAAAATAAACACTTAAATCAGATTAAAAAACAAAAACAATTAAAAATGGTCAAAAGTGAACATTTACCCACTGAGTATCGAAATGATGATAAGTATCAAAATTTTACAAATAAGCTATGTTATCATACTTATGTATCAGAATTTTACAAACTTTTACAGATAAGCTCATTTTTTTGGCCATTGTTGTCATCTTTTATCTATAGAGGATATAACATGAGCTCTGTAATCTGCATCTATATCTATCTATGTCTTTCCATCATCTACCTATATTTAGCGTATGATACAGAAAACAGGGGATGCAATCCAAGAGAGAGATAAAGGTCATAGCTATGAACTATGTGTGAGAAGATTTGGTCCAAATTGGATCAGGTCAGAAAGGTTCAAGGAGAGATTTCTTTAAGAAGATGAATATGAAATGCTCCTGAACACCATAACGATTGACAGAAAGTTTGGATTTTAATTTATCAAACGTACTGAAAAAGTACTGAAAACTAGGCAAATTAAAATTAAGCAATCACCAGCTCCAAGGAAGTTAGAATATTATGCAGAAAAGTAAAAGAAATCATGATGTATCAGTACAAATGCTTTAGCTGTGGATATAGTTTTACAGAGACACAAGGTAAACCCAGCATAGTTTTCCGTCCACTATTATGTTGTAAAATTTTGAGATGATGGAGCACAGGGAGGATGTATCTGTGGCATGTTAGGTGGGGAAGAGGTACCATTAGTAAGAAAAGAACTAAATCATAATGTCCCAAGTGGGAAATCAATAGATGATGCCTGTAGCTGAAAAGCCAGAGTAAGAAGAGAATAGCATTTAGAGATAGGAAGGTATTTGACAAAAGAATCAACTAAAAGAGTTGAGAGGGGTTCTCTCTGGGATGCAGACATTGAAAAAGAAGCGCAAGAGCCTGACATTTTTGTTTTGCTTTGTTTTCTTAATGCCATTTGACACTTTAAACTATTTATATATAAAACTCTGTTAAAAATAATTAAATAATATTAATTTAAATCATTTTGCAATCTGCATGATAGAGCAAAGATTTTGCATTGAATTTTCCATGATCTCTTTGTGATTCATTGATGCCTGAAATGATCTATGTCAGTCTTCAGACATAGATCATTTTCTTTATACCACAGAGAAAGCATTTGGGAAGATAAACTCGTACATGTATTTATATTTGGGATATAGGCAAGTAGGAATTCACTGGATCTGGCCTTATTTCTCATAACTGTGGAATTTAGAGCAGAAAGCGACCTTAAAAGATCATCTCATTTAATTCCTTCTTTTAACAGATAAAGAACATGAAACTCAGCTTAAGGAATGTGGCCAAGCATGTTCTTTAAGTTACTTCAATTGTGTAAGAACAAATATGTTTTGTTGACAAATAAATATTTAAATAACCTAATAGTTTTGAGGCCAAATATACATTAAAATATAGATTGAAATCTGTGTTTATGGTATTGAAAATAGACAAAGTGTTTTCATTACCTAATGTTTGCAAATGTTGCCTTTTGCAATGAATCCATTTTTAAAATAATTTTTATGCTTGAATCCAAATGATGACATAAGGGAGAAAGTTTCAGGATGTGTCCAAGTACAATTAGGGGAAAAAATGTGGGGATGGGTAGTCTTAGTTCCTAATAAATGAAAGTCAACTTGATTTAATCATCACAACATTTTCTCTGTTTTGGAAACACCATCTTGATCAGATGAATTTAACATATGGATCTGGTGGAAATCATCTTGATGCAAATTTGAAATATTACCTCTTTCTCTGTCTCTCTTTGATCTGTTTGTTTCTCATTAACTTACATTCAACATCAGTGTTTCTTGGGTTGCCTATATTTAACTAATGGTCCACTGTAGATATACATTAAAACATAGATGACATAGTGATGTCTTGTGCCCACAACCTAGAGCAAAATTGCTCTAATGGCTAGTGATATTGACATATTTTCATGAGTTGTTTGCCATCTATATATCTTCTTGGTGTCTTTTACCCATTTTCTAATTAGATTTTTTTTTCACTAAGTTTTGACAGTTCTTTATATATTCTAGATACAAGTCCTTTTTTCAAGTATGTGGTTTGCAAATATTTTCTCCCAGTCTGTAGCTTGTTTTTTCATTCTCTTAACATAGTCTTTCACAGAGCAAAAGTTTTTTTAACCTTGATAAAGTCCAATTTATCAATTTTTTTTTTTTAGTGGTACGTGGGCCTCTCACTGTTGTGGCCTCTCCCGTTGCAGAGCGCAGGCTCAGCAGCCATGGCTCACGGGCCCAGCCGCTTCGCAGCATGTGGGATCTTCCTGGACCGGGGCACGAACCCGCGTCCCCTGCATCGGCAGGCAGACTCAACCACTGCGCCACCAGGGAAGCCCAACTTTTTTTTTTTTTTTAATGGATGATGCTTCCAGTGTAAAGGTTAAGAACTCTGACTAGTTCTGTATCCTGGAGGTTTTCTCTATTCTTTTTTTCTAAACTTTTTATAGTTTTACGTTTTACACTTAAGTCTGTGATCCATCTTGAGTTAATTTTGTATAAGGTGTGAGGTTTAGATAGAGGTTCATTTTTCTGTCTATGGATGTTCATTTGCTCCAGCACCATTTGTTGAAAAGTCTGTGCTTTCTAAATTGAATTGGTTTTCTACCTTTGTGAAAAATCAATGTGGTTCTATTTCTAGGTTCTCTATTCTGTTCTATCAATCTATGTGTCTATCCTTCTTCCAGTGTGACACTGTTTTGATTACCGCAGCTATATGGTAGACCTTAATATTGGGTAGAGTGATTCCTCCCACTTTATTCTTCTTTTTCAAGGTTGCTTTAGTTAATCTAGGTCCGGTGTCTTACCATTTAAATTTTATATTAAACTTGTCTAAGTCTGCAAAAAAGCTTTCTGGGGTCATCTAATTTAACAGCTATATTGAGATATAATTGACATACAGTAAAATTGCACATATTAAAAGTATACAGTTTTATAAGATTTGACATATATATAAAAAAACCAAACAAAAAACATAGATGACAAAGAATAAGCATAATTTAAAACTGCGTAATATTCAGAAGCAGCACAGTGGCTGGCAGTGTTCAGCAGAGTGATAAACTGAATGACTAAATTATAAACATACAAATTCTGGTCTTCCAGTGTCTGCACATTTCAGTCTCTCAATACTTGCCATTATGAAGGCATAACATATTTAAATGATTGTTTAATTTTTAGTTAAAAACTGGAAACAAAATAGATGCCATAACTGCCAGTAATGGTGTGAACCCTGTGCAAACAGGCCTGTTATCTGCTGTGTTGTGGAATCACAGTTCTTGCACTGTGCTCTAGGTCTCCAAGGGAGTATGTGTGTATGTGTATGTGTTTTAAACACTTTTGAAATCATACTTGGCTTTTTCTCAATTGCATCGTAAGCATTTTCCAATCATAAACATTCTTTGATAGTGTGATATATTTTTCAATAAAATATTTCAGTGAATGAAAGTTTCTGGTTTGGATCTTTCTTAGGAATTGTTTGATTACAAGGAGCAGAAACAGACTCAAGCTAGGTTGGGAAAGGGCAGTTCTGGGTGGGGTACAGGGAGCTCTCATGAATCATGGAGAGCTGTTCAGAATGCACAGCAGAGTGAAAACTAACTCCATCTCCTTTGCTTCTGCACTCTCTCTTTCTCTTTCTGGTTATAGACTCTGGTTTTGCATTCTGATTGAACATCTCTCTCAGGCTTCCTCTGTGTGCAGACCAAGACCCTCTGCGAGGCCCTTAATAACATCTACCTTCCCTGGAGCCTTCCTTTCATGTGATTTGGGCTGGCAGAGAACCAACTCTCGTCTCTGCTCTGAGCTAACTTTACCGTTACAGACCTTACTAATTACATTCTGTTATGTGTGTGTGTGTGTGTGTGTGTGTGAGTTCACATTCTGGAGAATGAATCTGCTTGAAGGTGGGGAGCCATGATCTGGAGTGTTTTAAAATCACTCCAGGTTGAATGTGCTGTAAAGATGAGTGGGCATGTGGTTCTAGAACTTGTAGCCCACTTTCCCCTGAGCTTGGTCTCTCAAGCATAGATTTTCTGAGAATGAGTCATAGTCAAGGGAGGCAAACTGACTGACTTAACTACTCCATAGCCCCAGGCTTCCTCCCTCTTCTGGAGTCTTAAGCTTTGAACAGCATCCATTGCATTGCATTTATCTGCCCATCTTTGTTTCAGTAGCTTCCTTTTCTCTCCCCTTTAAGCTACTTTGTTTTCCAGAGTCAGGCAATATTTGTCCACTATGAAAGGAAAGGGATTTTGCATTTTTTCATATATATCTTTAGTGAACTGAGCTAAAATGGGATATTGTAATTTCAGAGATCATTTTTATATGTTCTTTAGTTATGTGTCTAAGAAAATTTTGAAGGAGTTCTCCCTCCCTAGTCATATGACACATTAAGATGATATTATTTTATTAACTCTACCTTTTCTTATGTTTAGCACCCCTATTTTCACCTCTAGGTACAATTCACCCCAATTAATTTTAAATTAAGTTTTAAAAAATTTAAGCTGTCCCTGTAGGCACTTAAAGCAAGCAAACAACAAAAACAAAGCAAAACAGTTTTTTCATAGCTCCCAAGGTCCACCTCAATGATAAATATTTGAGGTCGTAAGTGAAGATGCAGGTAGGAGAAGAGTCTGTAGGGAGAGGGGTAAGAATAGATGTAAGGTTGGGGAGAAGAGAGGACCGTGGTAGAGGAAGTGAAGGAAACTGAAAAAGAACCATGATGACATAGTGTGAAATGAGGAGGAGTTTTCAAAATGGGAAGACAAAAGGAATCAATACAGAGCTCAAGGAGATTTAAGACTGAGGAAAGCTCACTGGAAAAATATGGTGAAGCTAGTTTGTCCATATTTTAATGGTTTGCAGTGAAAACTGATAGTATTATTTTATAAGGCAATCTGACAGTACATTTCAGGAATACTACATATAGTTGTATCCTTTGACCTGATTCATACTCTTGAAATTTATTTTAAGGATAGAATCTTAAAAATGGATATATTAAGTTGATGAAGATATTCTTCCCCAATTTTTTAAATAATGAGAAAGTGAAAACTCATATATGTCTAGTTAAAGCAGAATAGCACATCAACACATCAGAAATATGGGTATCCTTGTATATAAAGGTGACAGTGATAATGTAGCAACTTTTGATACTAGAGTATAAAAACTCACCATTATTTACAACTATATGAATGCATATATAAGAACTGAAAGTAAATAGAAAAAAATGGAGACTGTTGATTCCTAATATGGTGAGATTCTGCGTGATTTCCGTTATGGAAAAGGCTATTTGATTTGGCAACTATAGGAAATTGTTAAAATTTGAGATTGTAATTTTTATATATTACAGGGAAGAAAGCAAAGGTTAAAGGAGCAAGTTGTGAATGGATGGAGAAGAAATAGAAACTTTGGAAAATTGCCATTTGGTTGTAGAAACATGGCTATGAAAACAAAGGAGTAGCATCCTAACAGGAGGTAGACTGTAGTAATGACAGGAGGTGGACTACAGTTAAAGGCTGATCCAAGTGGTGGAAGCGGCATGTTTGAAAGCTGAGGGAAAAACCAGTGTAGAGAGAAAGATTGAGGATGTCAGGGGTGGTGGTGATAGGTACGTTAGAGAAACAAGATGTAGTCAAGACAAGAGGGAGTTCATTCATTTAGTCATTCAATACTTATTTATTGAGTGTGCCAAGTGCTGAAAATGAAGTGATTAACAAAGCAGATATAAAGCAAATATACTTCCTACTTTCATTGAGCATAGAGTGTAGTGTGAGAGAGAGAAGTTATGCAAATGAACACAAAATCACCAGTTGGTTTAAGGGACACATGGGAAATGTGCAGGGTGTTGAAAGAGAAGTAAGAAAGTGGTGATCAAGGAAGACCTCTCTATGGCAGGATGTGTAAGCTGAGCATAAAGGATAAGTAGAAGCTAACTAAACCAACAGAAGAGAAAGGGGGTGAAAAGAGTATCCTAGGAAGAAGGGGCAGCAAGTGTAAAGGCCCTGAGGAAGGAAAGAATTTGATGTCTCATTGAACTGAGCCTCAGTTTCCTTCCCTATGAGTATAATGTCACTAATCTTGTATAGCATACATAGAAAGTTGTGAATGAAGGAAGAGAGGGGCATCAGATGAGGGTATGCTCTGAGACAAAACCAGATCATATGGAATTGATAGGTCATAGTAAAGACTGGATTTTCTTCTAACAGTAATGGTAAGACATTGATGGGTTTCAAGCAGAGTATGACATGATAAGGTTTGTGATTTGAACTTCTTAATCTGACAGGTAGTAATGTTGAGTATGGAAGGGATGGGATAAGAGCAGAAACCAAGACACCAATTTTCAGGCTATTGAAATGGTCCAGTTGAGAACTGATTATGTTTTGGGCTAGGATGGTATCCCTGGAGATGATGTTTAAAACAGTGTTGCTTTTCGTTAACCAGGCTTTGAAACTGGAATTCCTAGCACCAGGAGGTCTGTTGCTATGTTATCATAAAGGTTTTTTGCTCCCCTAAGGAACTGTGCTTTATGAAAACAGTGCCATCATGTGATTTATGTATTGCTAGGTACTGTTCTGAGTATTTTACATATATTAACTTATTTAATCCCCTTAATTTATTGGTTTAATTGCTATTGACAGCATACAGAATACCAGTCTATGATAAATTCATTATAATGTACAAATGGTCCTTTAGGTTATTCAGAATAACAATCACCTAAACATGCTATTGCTTAGACTTTGTCCTCCTCAAACTTTCTTATTTATTGGGAAGAAGATTTCCTTGCCTTATTGTGAATATTAGAGTAGTTCATTGCTCTCAAGATTTCCAATATGTAGTCTAGAGTCTAGAGTTGAGCTCTCCAATATGATAGCCGCTAGCTACATGTGACTATATAAATGCAAACGATTAAAACTGAAAAAAACTTAAAAATCAGTTCTTCTGCTTCACTAGGCACATTTCAAGTACTTAATAGCCACATGCAGCTAGTGACTATGGGGTGGATAGTACAGATACAGAACATTTCTAGTATATAGAAAGTTCTGTTAGCACTGATCTGGAGATTCTTGACTGGTTCTTTGCACATATAACTTCCTATCATCTGATTAACTACAGTGACTGGTCTAGATTCTTCAAGAATATTATTTGCAGGTTTTTGAAATATTCATAATAGTAGTTGTATATTTTTCATGACAACGGCCATTGTCTTTTAAAAAAATTAGTTTACATGCAGCAACATGGATGGACCTAGAGATGATCATACTATGCGAAGTAAGTCAGAAAGAGAAAGACAAATACCATATGATATCACTTATATGTGGAATCTAAAATATGACACAAATCAACATATCTGTGAAACAAAAACAAACTCACAGATATAGAGAACAGACTTGTGGTTGCCAAGGGGCAGGGTGGAAGGGGAGGGAAGGATTGGGAATTTGGCATTGGAAGAGGCAAACTATTATATATAGGATGGATAGACAACAAGGTCCTACTGTATAGCACAGGGAACTATATTCAATATCCTGTGATAAACCATAATGGAAAAGAATATGAAAAAGAATATATATATGTATAACTGAGTCACTTTGTTGTACAGTAGAAATTAACACAACATTATAAATCAACTATACTTCAATTAAATTTAAAAAAATTAGTTTACATAAGTCACCAGAACAGTTTTATAATACAATAACGCTTATATATTCAATTAGATTTTTGAAAGAAAATAAAGCCCTAGAACTAGGAATAATAATGAAAACAATGATTAATATTTATTGCTAGGTACTGTTCTGAGTATTTTACATGTATTAACTTATTTAATCCCCAAAACAACTCTACATTTAACTCTAAGAGATAAGAATTCCTTTTTTTGTCAGATGAGAAAACCAAGGCACAGATGCTGTCTCTCAAAGGAATTTTTATTTGCAAACTCTGAACCTCAGATTTTTAGGAAAAAGTTGCTTAACCTCCCTGAGCCTCAGTTTCCTTCCCTATAATATGATTATACTGTTACTAATGTTATACAGCATACATATTGATCAGCTTTTCTGAGGTTATGTTTTAGTAAGAAAGAATCCTCAAATCTGAATGACTTACAGTAGATGTTTACTTCTAGTTCACTTTACATGTTGACTTTTGTATTTTCTCATTCTGGAGGCTAGACTCAAGGAGCTGCTCCTATGTGGGACATGATTTCATGGCAGAGGGAAAGAGAGAGAGCTGGCAGAAAAATACAATACTTAGTAAACTTCTGCTTAGAACCCACACCCTACCACACTGTTCACGTTACTGGCCAGAGCAAGTCACATGGCCAAACTTGATGTCAGTGGGAGAGGAAAGTGAACCCCTTTTGCAAGAAGACACTTTAAGTCATATGGCAATAGACCAGAGTGTATAATCTTCTTACAGGGAAGAGGGGAGCTATGCTTGGGGCCAATGTCACGCTCTACCACAACATGGACTAAATATAATACTATAGAAAGACTTATCTCAGTGCTTGGCATCTAATTCACCATAGTTACAGTTATGACTTCCTTTTTTCTTTCCTTTAATGCCTTCAGGTAAATCTTAGAGCTTTGAAATAAAGTACTGATTATAAAATGGACAACTGATAATTACTCTTGACTCAGAGGAAGTTTAGTCATCACTTTGCATCATTAACCATATATTTAAAAATATTTAGACTTATATAAGGAGGGCTTAGAAAAAAATTTCAGATTGTTTTTGTAGCTGTTTCCACTGACCTGGTGTTATGTACTTAAGAGGTTTATCTCATGGAAAGTTATATTCTAAATAGATGGTGACCAAGAGGTAATTTGGTCAGAATCCATGCAAAGGTGAGAAATGACCTAATTATTTAGGAAAACAATTAAGAGCATTTTTCTTTTTTTTTTCTTTTACCAAAATAAAAAGAAGAGAGAAAGAAAGAAAGAAAGAAAGAAGAAAGAAAGAAGGAAAGAAAAAGAAAGGAGGAAACTTTAGGATTGGTTAGATATCATTTCTAAAAATGTATCATGTATTTATGAAATGGGTATGAAATTATGAAATAAATAATAAAACTGAATAACAAGAAAACGATCTGAATGAGTTTCATGTCCTATAAAAGGGTCTGTTTAAAAATACTCTCTATTATGGTTGATTTAAATTAGTTTTGTTGTTGGGCTTCAAAGAATGGTTTCACATACGGGGACTTCTAGATTTTATTTTGCGTATTCCATAATAATGTAATTCATATCAATGTAAACGTCATGTGGTTCTCAAAGTCAGTAGTTAATTTCTTTATGCTGATTTGTAATTTCAGAAAAAAAACATATAAATGAAATTTTAGGCCTAAAATATATGCATAGTCCTTAGTATGAAAGAACTGTTTTCCACCACTATCGGTAAGGGGAAGAGTTCAACAGAAAAAAACAGAACTGTTTGAAAAATGAAGAAAAATATTCATTCACCATAAATAAAATAGGTTTTATTAGATAAATTCAATTATTTATGTTTAATAATTTTGACTATATTGATTCTATAGAGAGACCATATGAATATTATCAAGGCATTAATTTGCCAGCCTATGGGTAATTACTTCCTTATACTTTGTTTTAACATATCGTTTGTCTTATTTCAGGAGGATTTTGTGTTTCTGGAATTATTGATGAGTTATTATTAATATCATTAAATGGACTGCAGATATTTTTTTGGTTAGGAGGTTGGAATCAACATACACACACTACTATATATAAAATAGATAACTAACAAGTACCTACTGTAGAGCACAGGGAACTATACACAATATTTTGTAATAGCATATAAAGGAAAAGAATCTGAAAAAGAATAGCCATATATATAGGTGTGTGTGTGTGTGTGTCTGTCTGTCTGTCTGTGTATAACTGAATCTATGTTATATACCTGAAACTAACATGACATTGTAAGTCAACTATACTTCAATAAAATTTTTTTTTTAAATATTGTGACAGGGCTTCCCTGGTGACGCAGTGGTTGAGAGTCCGCCTGCTGATGCAGGGGACACGGGTTCGTGCCCCGGTCCGGGAAGATCCCACATGCCGCGGAGCGGCTGGGCCCGTGAGCCATGGCCGCTGAGCCTGCGCGTCCGGAGCCTGTGCTCCTCAACGGGAGAGGCCACAGCAGTGAGGGGCCCGCGTACCACACACAGAAAAAATATTGTGACAGGTTTTTGTAGCATAGCCTATTCTTTAAGGGATAAAGATATTTATGTCACTTTCTGCTGACATAACCTTTTCTATACTGAGTTCTGTTGTATCCTGTTATAGGTTCATTCAAAAGCAAGAAAAGCTCAGCAAATCTGTCTATAGGATTATCTGTTGCGTTTAGGAATTTTTAGCACCAAAAACCCTAAAGCTTCTATTATTTACCTTTGGTGAAGACTACTTTGATGGCAAGAAATATCTGCAGTCCAAAATAGAATAAAGAAAATAAACATTTATGTGCAAGGGATTTATTTTCACTGAAAAAATTAAAATGATTATGAATACTGTTTTGTTGCCAGCAAGAAGAAAATGGTCATGAGCAGAAAGCAAAGAGATTCATTGAAGCTTGACAGTCCTCTGGAAAAAGTTTAAAACTACTTGAGTATTACTGCCTCATCAATTTCTTTGTTTAAGTATGAAAGTTAGTAAGAGACACCTGCATTACTGTAAATTTAATGGTTATTGTTTAGAGAAACATTTTTCTTTGTAATGAAATGGAAAATTATAATTAAAAAAACTAATTTTCATGGTTAAAAAATATATGTAAGAAATACCCTCTCTCAGGATGTTATTCTAAATTGAATATTCTAGATTTTAGTTAAGTAATTGAATAGGAACAGAGGCAAAAAAACCATATTTATAAAGTAAAAAATGGCTACATGTTTTCTTATTATTAGATTATTGTGTTGAAGAAAACTTCTACAGTATTTCAGTTCTTATCCTCATACTTCAATAATTTGCTGTTTTAAAATAATAGGGAATAATAAGTGGGATAATTTTATTACCATAAGGTGTTTGAAGGATGATACATAATAACCAGGTAATGTGCTTGATATAGTGCTTGGCACATTGTCAGATTTCAATAATTATTAGCAATAATTTATTATTAGTAAAACAACTTTGCTTTGTTACCAATTCGTTGTGTTATCTTGGGTCAATCCTTTATCTTTTAGGCTCTCATTTTCTTCATCTGGAAAATGTAAAGATGAGTTAGGGTAGATGACCTCTATGTTTCTTTAAGCTGTAATAACTAAATACTGCTATTTATGATGTACCAAAGGTGAATGACTTCCAGGGTGTTGGGGCTCAGTTTAAATGGTATAGCACTTGTTCTATAAATATACTGGATATTTTTCATATAGATACCATTTAAGTGTATCTTTTTCTTCCCTAGAAATGTAATTGGCTGCCATTAATTAATTTTTATAAAGAGCTTTGAAGGTGAAAAGTGGCATATAGTGGTGATTCATCAAGCATAAGTAGTTCAAGTTCAGTGCCACTGTAATACAGTCAGACTCTGAAGATAAGATTAAATTATAATGACTTTTAGTGACACAAAAGAAAATCATGAATCCCTTTTCTGAAGGAAAATATTGCACAAAATTATACATATGTGATAAATACTTGAACATTTTATTAAATACATTTACAATAACAAAAATGCTATTTTTCAAATCAAAAATTTCTGAAATGTATATTAAGCATAACTGTTACTGAAATATAGGGGACATTGCTTTTGAAAAATTTTTTAAATAAATATTTTGCTACTTATGATGTGCAGATGGGTAATTATGACTAACACCTTTTGGCTAACCAAGGCAATCAAGGTCTCTACCCAGTTCCATTTCAAGAAATAATTTGATTCACAGTATTCTTAAATATATGGAACTATGAACCATGCAAACAAATAGTGCTATCAGGCTATGTGATATGAAAGACTTAAGACATGTAAGCGCACACTCAATTTTGACTCTACCATTCATTATATGAGTATATTTTAAATGTACTTTTATGTTAGCATTTTTTTGATCCTATATATTATCTATTTGTAGAAGCTTATTTCTAAAACAGGATAAAGTATGCTCTATGAAACACTACTTATATAATTTGTAAGTCCTAGGATGCTTCCTTGGGAGGATAGAGAAGCAAGAGAAAAGGATATCTGTAACCCCAAGCTATGCATATATGAAGTAGTCTCTATATAGAGAGGAACAGATAATATAAATATTCTGTATATGTTTTTTGACTTGTGTCTTAAGAAGAATGCCTGAGATTCATCTTAGTGTGTCATATTTTATATAGGTGTATAAAACATATAATCCAAAATGTATTATAATTAAAATTATTATATCTAAATTATATCATATACTCACTTTTTCAAAATCAACTGATGCTTGGTGGTAGGTTCATGCCTGTAATCTTCCATTTTGGTACACAAAGGAAAAGTAATTTAGTTTCACATTATAGGGCATATAAATTTCCTGATATAAATTTTGTACTAATTCTAATCATTTTTCATGGCACTATGTAGAAAGATATTCATCAACTAATCCAAGTGTTTCTTAATCTTAAATGTTTAGAAAAAAATATTGGCAAAAGAATTATCATCATCTTACAATAAAAACACACACAAAATGAGGATATGATTTGTGTAAATATTTCACCATTTTGTATGGCCAACCTTAATTTCTCATAGCACATATTTTTCCTTCACAGTAATCCAGTGTTTGTGTATTTAACAAGGTAAAGCTGAGAGATTTTGAGTTTCATAAACTTCTTAGCAGAATCTGTTGGCATCATAATTTGCCTGTTGACTTTTAGTTCTAATTGGTTCACTTATTTCAAGATGAAAAAGCAAAAACGTAACTTGCTGGTTGATGTCTTACCTTTCATATTATTGCTCTTTCTTAAACATTAGAATATAATGTTCAGGAATATTTGTTGTAAGCATGTCTCTGAAGACATTTCCCCAAGGCAATATTCAGTTTCAAATTATGGTGATGATCTTCATGAAAAAAATTGATGCTATAAAATGAATTTGTATAGGTCAGTCAACTGGCCTTTCTATGACAATAGCATTTGTTTTCTCAAGGCCTTAGCAGGTCTATGAGAAAAGCCAATGAAAAAAAGATAAACTAGATTCAAAGTATTAATGTACCAATACATAATATATTTCAAGTTTTTTCCCCATATTTGAGAGTTGGGATTTAAAAAAAAGAATAGTTGGTGAAATTTTTTTTTTTTTTTGGTCAGGGGTACAGCGAAAGTTGGTGAAATTTTTAAAGTAATTTTCTAAGTAGTTTGTCAAGATTGATTTCCATAAAACATTTATAATCTACATGAAGTACTACTATTCTTTAGAGTTGGGATGCATGAAAGAACAAGTAAGTTTGTGGGAGGATTCCATAATAATTAGTCTAAAGGTGAAAATTCTGTGAGCCAACAACTCTTTGTGATAGTTGTAGCTTTAGTCACGGCTTAAATCTCATTGAGATCTCCTACAAAAAAACATATCTCTTCCTTTGGTTACAAGTATTTGGCAGCGGTCCATTGTTTCAGACACCTATATCTAGATTTGGCCCAGTTTCTTCTCTTCCCCTATTGCTAAAACTCTTGGAAAGAAGATGTGATGGAGGAGATGATAGTTCCATGAGAAGAGAAAGAAAATAAAGGCAATCAAAAAGAAGAACACAATGGCTTGACATGTTAGAGAACCCTAAACACTTTTCATTATCTATCTATCTATCCATTATCTATCTATCTTCTATCTAATTCATCCATCAATCAAACTTCAAAAGCTCATCTTTTAATTCTGCTCTGATTGGAATGATTCTGCCTCCTGTTGATGGATAGTGTTGCAGGGCTTGTTGCAGTTACGTTTCCACATCACTGTACACAGGAAAAAAAAATCACACGATGTGTAATAACAAAGCTCAGTCACATTGAATATTGTGGTTTCTTCTATTTGATCCTGACTTGGCTTACCAAACACCTCTCTCAGTGCCTCATTTTCTGAAAAGACATTTTAATTTTACACATGGAATTGCAGTAATTTCGAAGACTTAAATATCTAGACCTTTCCATTCCAGCCATTGTTTTAAATATAAAATTAATTTGCTGACAACTGTTGAAATATTGAAACAGTTGACATCAGCATGTCCCTAATGATTAGTAAGGACAAATTTTCTCAGATCCTGAATAGTTACTTAAGTTGCATTGCAGACTTTTACCTAAGGAGGATCCAAAGTTTAATATTCAAAATATCTACGAAGGTATTTTCATCTAAATATTGGATATATTGGAATAAATACAGGTAATATTATTAGGAAAGAGTTAAATCATGATGATGTTATATAAATTTCTTAGTTTATCAAATATTTCCTTTACTCCTTAAAGTAAGTATATTATCATCAGGTTTAAAAACTAACGATTTATTAGCTAAACTTTAGAGATATTTATTACCATCATTTTGGGCATGATGGAATTTTATCTTTAAATCAGGAATAACATCTTCTGGAAAGTTTTCCTAAATCTTAATTTCTTAAGTTAATAGAAGTAATCATCTACAATTTTTTGGCTTTTTTTTCAAAATAAATATCAATATTCATCTGATTCTTTTTTTTTCCCTGGCTGCGCGGCCTACAGGATCCTAGTTCCCCCAACCAGGGATCAAACCTGAGCCCTCAGCAGTGAAAGCATGGAGTCCTAAACATTGGACCACCAGGAAATTCTCTCTCTTTTTTTTTTTTGATTCTTTGATTAAAAAAAAAATTATGCCACCATTTACTTTCTTATGTAAAATGCATCTTCCTCTCTTTGCTTGTACTGAATAGACAAGAAAAAGGCATATTTTAAAGGATAGAAATGTAAAGTATTCTTTAGAAAAACCTGTCATAATCGCTGATATTAATTGTCACTAAGTTGACGCTCAGTTTCTCACTGCTTTTGTCAACTATTCAGAGGCACACAAATGATAACATAGCCAATATTGCTTTTAAAGAATGGTTTAGAATAAAACTCAACTGTTCTAATGTCACATAGACCAAGACTGGTACCGAAATAAATACTTTCCTTTGTTAATAAATGATGTATTATCACTTTTTGAAGTTGATCCTCAGCTAGGAACATAGAAAGAAGTACACTTAATAGCATGATTTATTTTGTACAACTTAATGAAGAAGCTGAAGCTGATTCAAACAAGTCTGTTGGAAATAATTTCTCAGAGAAGTAGACATTTATAAAGTCATGTCATGTTAATTTTTAAAATTTTCATAATTTATTTGAAAATATTTTACTTTATGCCCTTTTTCAATGAGTCCTATTTCAGACATATGCATTGCATAATTTTAAACTATTTGAAATGCTTTTGTTTTTGTAAACAATAAATGTATCTTTTCAAAATATTAATTTTAAATTCTCTTAAACAATACTATGTATTGGAGATCAGTATTTTTTAATCATCAAATTAACAAATTAAATAAAATTATTTACATCTTTAGAGCTGCTCTTTTAAAGAAGTTATTTGCCAATATGTCCAAGAATAAATAACTTCTTTACCAAATTATTTTAGTAGCTTTGAGCTACCACCAAAAATACCCAGCATTTGCAGGCTCTAGCAGGAGAGCATAGAGATATGAGCTTGCAGGTCCTGGGAAATTTTCTCTTCCCACAGGTACATGTACCCACTTAATGAAATTCAGAGCCTTCCCAGGAATAAGGCTCTCAGGAGAACCCAGACCTTCACTATTAATTGTGAGATTTTAGAATGCTGTATTGTGTAAAGCAGTCATTGCAAATGTATACTAAAACAAACAGCAAAACCAAAAGGGGCCATAATAGTCTGTGCCCCCTGATACGTTGCTCTTTTTTTTTTTTTTTTTTTTTTTTTTGCGGTACGCAGGCCTCTCACTGTTGTGGCCTCTCCAGCTGTGGAGCACAGGCTCCAGACGCGCAGGCTCAGCGGCCATGGCTCGCGGGCCCAGCCACTCGGCGGCATGTGGGATCTTCCCGGACCGGGGCACGAACCCGTGTCCCCTGCATCGGCAGGTGGACTCTCAACCACTCCGCCACCAGGGAAGCCCCACGTTGCTTATGTTTTTAAATGAGTTCTAAACTGTTTATTTTTATCTCACATGAAATCTAACCAGACTAGTTACCCATGTCTTAAAAAGGCAAATCCTTGTGTGACCATCAATGCATTGGTCAATTTTTTTTTTTTTTAATTGCACTTGTCATCCCAACTTACGTGCTTTCCCAATATTCAAGATATATCAATACTCTACATGTGTATGCCTGGGTATTAGGATAAGGAACAAATGTATTTAGATGCAATACACGGTTGATTTATGTGCCTAAAACATGATTTTATTACTGTGAAATTAACATCTAAAATAAAATTTCATTCAAACATCGCATTTTTTAAAAAATTTTTATTTTATATTGGAACATAGTTGATTAACAATGTTAAAAAATCCAAATTTTTAATATATGATTTATAGAGTTTGTGATTTCTTAGTAGTTAAACATACAATGTATATCTTGAATTTAGTGATACACATTTTTACTTGTATGGAATGCTGGGATTGTGATGGAAAGTTGAGATAGGATAGTGTTGAAATAAAGGAAACTACTCTAAAAGACTAACAAGAAAGATTAAGAATGTTATGAATTGTTTTCTGGCTTTAAAGTGTGCCACATTTAATATGTGTTTGTCTTATATTGTCTTTCTATGGTTTTATTCTTTAACAGAGTGGTTAGTGGCAAATTCATCTCCCTTTTTTATCTGAAATGATTTAGCTGTAATAAGAAACTTGTTTTTCTTTTCTCCCTTTTACACTTTTCCTGCACAACTTTGCTTTATTCTTTAACCCCTCCTCCCCAAATCCAAATGAAGTATCATGACTTTGACTTCAAAGCAATTTTTTTAAAAGTCCAGTTACTCACTTGAAAGAAGGGGTAACTCTCTTCTATGCTGTATATGATTTTTTTTCTTCTAAATAAGATACGTCAGCAATTTGAATTTATTTCTAGAACATCGATGGAAAATTGATTTAAAATACTTTAAAACTAATGGTGCATTAAAAGTTTGCTTTTTTTCTAGTTTAGCTAGACTGGTTTAATAGTTAAATAAAACTTGGGTGTTAAGATCAAAGTTTGTTATAAAAATAAAGCACTAAGAGTTTTGGAACTTATTTTGCAAATGTAAAAATGTTTCTAAGTTTGTTATCAGGATACGATTTAAAGAGTGAAAAATTATCAGACAGGGTAAAGTATGAGCTAATATGGGTAAAATCCTAGAAAGCACAGTCTGTATACGTTTTATTGACCAACTGTCTGGCCCAGTATTACGCATGCAGAAAATCATCAATATATACTTCTGGAATTGTATTGAACTGAAGATTGAGGATAGCTGATCAAGGTCTCAATAACTGCAAAAATTCACATCTTAGGACTTGTCTTTCTTATGGTAAATGAACCTAAGGAAACCTAAACTTTGAAACTTACCTGCTATTAATCTTTCAGTAAAATTTTAATTTTTATTCGATAATCCTCAAGAGATTGTCATTAACAGTTAATAAATGAAAGACAATGCTTGCCTTGACAATAAACCAAGAGGATTTTTAGTACAAATTTAGATATTTTCATTTTTATTCTTCTCTTCCAAATATGTACTTTTTTTGCAAAATGTAATAAGAGAAGGAACTTCAATTGAAGACAAAGCTTTCTACAAGTCTTTTTACGTTTACTCTCTTGATTGATAAGGACATCCCTTTACTGGTTTAGGACCTGTTTATGATCTTCAAACTCAAAACAAAGATATTATTTTTGTAAATAATCCTTTATAATTTAATATTTTCTGGTAGCAAATCTCTAAATATATTCACGACCACATTTAGAAAAAAACACTGACACATAGTTTTTCTCTACAATGACTAATGCTTTGCGTTTTCTTTAGTGTTTAGCAAAATGCCTTGTACACAGTAAGAATTTGCTAAGTTTGTTCTGGTAAGAAGAAAACAATCCCTTTGGACAAGGCAGGTGTGACAATTACTCTACTATAAAGCCTGAAAAGTAGAAATTTCATATATTCTATCACTGGAAGTACTTTAACATTATATACATTTAAAAGACTGCATCACTTTTAAAATCTCTGAAATAAACTAAAGAGATTCAGCTCATTTGTAGGTGATCTTACTCTGTGTTAAAGTTGCCTCTTCAGGTATATACATACACGTGTGTGTCTATGAGTCTATGTATACACACATTTAATATGTGTGTATACATAGACTCATAGACACACACGTGTATGTATACACACATTTAATATGTACACATAAGCATATATACTGTGTGTGTGTGTGTTTGTATACATAGGAAGTAAATACATGCATGAAGTATATACATGCATTTACAGTAAATCATATTTTCTATTTCACATGCTGGTTCCATGGGTGCTTTATTTTCCTCCTTTTTGATTGATCTCCAGTTGGCAGTGTCTCCCAGCATGTGAGCTCTAATTTTTTTGCCCCCATAGCCTCTTTGTCAAGTAGCTAATGATCTGTAAACAAACACTTAAATAGGGAGCTCTCTATTTACAGGAAGCCATCTGTGAATTCTTTTGTGATGTGAATAATCACATCCTAATTTATCTGTTTTCCAAGTTATCTGGCTTCCTTGAAGCAAGGCTATCTGGAGGTATTATTTTAGAATAAGAAAGCAAAGAAAATTGATCTCTCAGGTACTCCTGCTCTTTGAAAGTCTTGAAGAAAATTCTACCAAGATTTAAGAACATATTTGATGAGGTAAGAAACAAATAATTAATAACAAAACAGAATTCTCAGTTAGAACCATACAGATCAAGGCCATTGAGGAAATTCAAAGCCAGGACTGCTTAATATGCAATAATGTGTTCCTATAATTCATGATAATTTGTTGTGAAGATATAGAGAAATGTTACTTTATATTTTGGAGTAAAATAAAACCCGTATTATTTGAGGAATATACTGCTCCCTTCTCTTCTCATGTCTCTTTGTATTTATATAAATATGCTTATTCTTAAAAATATTGTGAAATTGAGCCCTTGGTATATATATCCTGAGTAATTTATTTCACCATCAAGTTTTCAGTGGGCAGGGAATCACTAATCTGGTGTACAAAAGCTTTTATAAAGACCAATGGTCAGAGCCACTGTGGCTTAGAAAAACCTGAAGTGGTTTCTATGGAAACCATGAAAGTTAAGCAATGAAATAATTTTAGATAGTATTTAATATCTGTGTCTACTTCCTCTGTAATAAAAATAACAACCTAAACTTTTCAGGTAATTATATATTTTTTCCCAAAGTGCTTCATTTTTAAATCCTTTGGATTATATAGATACAAACATAAATTAAAATGACAAAGTACTCTATCTATGAGGAAAAGGAAACACATCTTGTTTCTTCACATACATATAGACAATTTTATTTAGGAGCTGTATGAACCTGATACCCAAAGTACACTAGCTAAACATTGTAGTAAAATTTGGAGGAAAAATGCAGAATTTTGTTAAGATACTGAATTATTGAACATTGAATGTACATATTACATAAATTCTATATGGTATACAATTAAAGTTAATAATTTTATTAATCTGTATATGACTAAAGTTTTATTTTTTGCTGGGGGGGCTTGGTAATAGAATGTAGTTCCTTGTTCTATGAGAGTAAAATTAAATCTTTTTTTAAAATTTAATTTATTTATTATTTATACAGCAGGTTCTTATCAGTTATCTATTTTATACATATTAGTGTATATATGTCAATCCCTGTCAAATCTTATTAACTAATATCAACGTCTTGTTTCAGGAGAATAGAAATATGCTTATTTAGTTACATATTTTGATACACAGTAGATCCATGTTGCTTGAAGGTCATATGGAGTGTTTAGAATAAATTTTTTGCTAGAACTTCCATTAAAGGCTTGAATATATATTTGAAAATAAGATGATTTTTTATTTTCTAAGAATATTTGTTCTTTTGTGTGTGTGTGTATGTGTATATATATATATATATATATATATATATATATATATATATATATATAGTTCTTGGAGCTTCCCTGGAAAAACTAAAAGATCTCCAGTTTTTATTTTATAAAATCTTATGATATTTTAAAATGTGAAATTCATCAAAACATGTTTAAACTAGCGTCTTGGAATTTAGTTTATAATTGAAAGCAAATACTTTTATGAAACATCCAACTGTCTTTCTTAAAATGGCATAAAAATACTTTGAGTAGGGAATCTAAGATATTAGTCTGTAGCATTATTTTCGTGATGTGTGTTTTCTCCCATCTTTTCTGTACAATCATAAATTTTATAAGCAAGTGTTTGTGTTTCAGATATGATTTCAGAAATTTGCTCTCCTATTTGTGTAATATCAAGGGTATCTACAAGAACCTGAAAAATAGGATATAGTTGGAGATAATCCACTATAATCCCAATACAAAAATCAAGGGAGAAAATGGTCACAGCAATAAATTACTCTTTCATTCATTCTTGTTACCTTGATTCCACCAATTTTCTTCAGATCTCTCTGATTAAGGTCACTGCCCCCCACCTCACTCAAAAAATGTTTTTTAACTAAAAATATGGGGAAATATCAAGTAAACAAATTAGGTCAGCATTTTGATTTGGTTTTAGAATTGTGAAAGTCGTTTAAAGTGTTCTTATATAACAGGATTATGAATATGGCATGAACCAACAGTTTTCAATTTCCTATTATAAATTGTATAAAGGGCCAAAATGTTTAGAATATGGCTCAAATATTCCAACCTCAAAATTCTCAGTGATAAAGTGGATAATGTTTTACTTTCCTCATTTCAGTGCATAATAAATTTAATGTTTTCAAAAGTGAATATTTATTTAGGGATACAGTATAGACTGTACGTTAGAGTTACATTTTACATGCCCCTCTGTAAAGAATAGAATGGTTATCTAGGATTAGTATAGCCAGTTTTCATTCAAAAGCCTATCAAGTTAAAAAAAGGTTAACATATTACACATGTGAATGGTATTAAAAAGTCTTCCTGAGTACTCACAAAGTTTCAGAAAAAATGACAAGGACAGGATTGTGAGAGAACTTAGTGTCTCACTAGAACACAGTGGCTTTAATAGTCATAATGTCAATCCACACTTTTTAAAGATTAAAACGAATCTGTTGTTAGTATTTAGCAGATTGTAAATTCCAAAGCCTTCCCATTTTACAGCTGCTGCAGTTGAGATCAGTAAGGTAAAGTTTCTTTCTGAGCTCCTATAAACACCTTGTTTTTATTTTCTGTGAACATAGCAGCCCTTCTGAGGGCAGGGGCTTATTGTCTCACGACTTTATTTTCTAGGTAGTTGGATTCTGGTGAGCAGGTATACACAGCGCAGTGTACCAGGTCGCTGAGTTTGAGACTCCCCATTTAGTATGTTTTTACTTTACAAAGAGATTCTTCAGAAGTTCTGAAGTTCCTGGATTCAATTAAATTTAGTCTTTTCATACTTAATGTATTTATTTTCTCTCTTAGAAATAAATGTTTTCAAATCTTATATAATTACTCAGATTCAAAATGTCCAAGGAGCAAAACAATTTTATGAAAATGTATTATTTCTTGGCATCGCACTTTCACAGATTACAGAATGCTTTGATGGGTGTTAACAGTGCTTCGATTTGTTTAAAAATGCAGCTATTTAATGTTTTTATTGCTAACAATAAAAACTGACTCTGCAATATGATCATTTTTGTTTCTGACCCAATATACAAAACAAAAGCTTTGCTTATTTATTTGATTAAAATGCAAAAGTGCAAGTGCATTCAGGTTTGTGTTGTATAGAATAGAACTTATTTTATCAGTCACTTTCATAACCTTTAAAGAGCCTTAAATAGTACATATGAAAAGCACATTCATATCAGGGTCCCCTTGGGGAGTTTTTCTTTGGTTTAAGAAAATTTTATTAAAAATTGGCATTGCAAATAACATTTTTCATAACTATATGTAGACCTGTTAAAATTTTTATTAAAACTGGAGTTCGGCCTGTTCTTTTTCATCATTCTATCAGATATTAAACTCCTGCAGCAGCTGTAGGAAATAGAGAAAGGGATTTTCAAAGGGATTTGAGTCTCCCTGTCTCTGTGCCTTTAGTGATCATATTATCATAACTATCACACATAACAAAGCTCTAAATCTGTAATTCAGATAAAGTAGTCAGGACTCTGAAATACAAAAATCCAAACATATGCCATAACATTTTTTTGCAATGCTGGCTCCTTTAACATGGATTTTGTAAACTTGGAGAGGCATTCAAGAGATCTTGTATACGAATACAAACTAAACAACATTGTTAGCAGGATGTTTGACACAGATTTAATTAGGGATATTTTCATACATCCAAGGAATTCCATCAAAAGACCATGCCTGCATGTGCTAGCAAATTATAATCAAACCTCTAAAGGTTAATAAGAATGATACCAGAAGCTTGTTTTCAAACCAGATCTATACGCATTTATGTCTAACTCTTCAACAGGATCTGAGTTCTCTCTCGAGAGCAGCGTTCCTTAAACGCAGTGTTAAAAATGGTAAGTGTGACCACATAATTCCTTTGTGAATTAAGTAAGTTAAAAATGAGGGTAGTAAAATTGTGAATGGGCTGACATGCAAATTAAAATTATACAAAAAGAATTATACGAGTTTTTCCCTCACATTTATAGAACAAATTTATAACAATGTCTGCATGAAAAGAAGATTTGAGCTGTGAAAAGTTAGTAAAACTCTCATCAGAATTTCCAACCAGTTTGTAAATGAGCAGCTATATGTATATATTTATTGTAACAGTGCCTTCTACTGGTCACACCTTATTTATGATGTAAGTGAATATACTGAATAGTAATGAAAACTTCCATTTACCCTAAATTATTCTTGGGTATATTAATTGCCTTTGTTAAAGTATTTCTGTGAATTGCAACTTTTATGCATAAAAAATATAGCATGTTAGAGATTAACACATTTTATTTCTGTTATACTTTAGCAGTAATTAGACCTTTTGAAAAGTTTCTCCTATGGAGAAAAGTATTTCCTAAATAATACAACTTGAAGTTTGGAATATTTTCACCTGTTTATTTTTATTGTCTTTCTGATTTAGAAATCGATCTTGTACTTACTGGCAATTTTCTTTTTCGTTTTCCAGTCACATTGTGTCTAATTAAAATTAGTGGAATCTTTATATATTATCAATATCTATAAAATTTTGGAATCATCACATTTATTTGTAAATTGAGAAATACAGCAGAATTTAAAATATAATTTAACTGACAAAATGTTTAACAATATTTAGTGAAAATTGTGAAAACTTCTTCTAAATATGAAGTCATAACAAAGATGGTTGGTGTTAAATTTGCTTTGAAAAAGAATCAAATAATCAAAAAGAGAAGCATTTAGGATTGTGAATAAAAGTTGTATTTTTTCAGAAAAATATTATAGCTAGTGTGACATTAATTCATCTTCAGTTATACAATAAAGATGCCAATAAAATCTATGAGCCCATATTATTTCAATTTTAATTTTAAATAATATTTAACAAAGGATATATATAAATGATTATAGAATAATTGTTTTCTACCAAAAAATGCTCCAATTAATTTTAGAGAGGTATAATTTACACTGAATGAGCTGTCTTGCTGAAATAACCTTTTAAAGAAATTCTGGACATGGACATTTGACTATTTGTAATAAAATTAAAATCTATACTGTGGGAAAAAATATTTTACTTTGGTTTCCTAAGTGTGAAATCCTTCCTTTATTGCTTGAAGCAACATTTTTAAGAAGCTTTATCACACAAATTAAAATTCTGAGTGTCTGATAAAATTCATTCTATTTCATTAGAAAGAATTACTTCAATAGGGACAATTCTGCTTATGTTAGAAATAATGTAAATCGGAAGGAATCCTCCTGATTCCCTATACCACAAACATTGCACATGAGGGCTCACTAGTGCTAACTCGACTAAAATCAGAGAAACTTCCTGAAGAATATATCCCAATGGGAGAAATTGTTAGGATGTTCAATTCAGAATTTGGAATAACCCACATGACCATAACATTCAACGGAGAAAACACCATATGTTTATTTCTCCAAAACTATTTATTCCAATAATTGTCTTCTCTAGGAGTGAAATGCTGTCATTATAATTATATCTTAACATGGATGGAAGAAAGGTAAGAATGAGAAACACTTAGTACAGTATTTTTAGAATAGTGTTCCAGTGAGATTTCAATCAATAATGAAAAGAATTGTTTTAATGGGAGAAAAACCTAGAAAAAGACTTGCTAAAAGGTGTAAGGGCTCTGTTTCAGGTTTAGAGAGTAACATCTTCAGCCTCTCCCGTGTGAAGAAACCCCTCATTTGCTTTATAATAATGGCATCCGTTTTGTTTACCATGTGACATCCATAACGAGGGTAGAGGTGTTTCTTGTAAAGTTTTGTTTTTTGGAATGAAGTACATATATCTTCACAAAACAAGTGTCTAGTTGCTATTTATCCATGGGTGACTATTTCCATATTATATGTGCACATTTACACTTGCATAGATGCACCCATGAATAATGAACTGTGGAAATGTGTGCGCAAGGACAGGGAAAGAGACAATACATGACAGTGGGCGGTTAATGCACTTTCATTTCCATGAGTTAGGGATAATTGCATAATTCATGAATGGCAGGGAAAAGTCACAAGTGTGAATTGCATATGGGCAACTTAATATATGTTTAATGGTGTACCTACCATGCTAGTTAAAGGATACGTTTAAACTTACATCAATTTTAGTTTGGAATTAAACCATTTTAAGTGGCGTTATCGATAGGGATAAAAAAATCTGCTCGACATAATGTAATTCTTTCCTAATAAGGATAGAATATTTATAATCAGTATATTCTGTTTTTGCTTAATTTGCCAGCACACTAGTTTTCATATGTTTGTATTAACTATGATTCATTCACATTGTATTTTATGCAAGGCATTAATATAAACAAAATTGGGTTCTCATTTTTTTTTGAAATTACCTTGTGTCATCACTGAAGCTGTTAAATTCACTGACGACTTTCAGGTCATATTTATACCATGTTTAACATAGACATTGTAATGATGATGTGTATTCCATAGAGAATAGTGATCTTTAGTTAGAACTTTAGACATCTCAGTAGTTTCTTGAGATGTATAATAAGTAGAATTCCCTATGCTTTTGTTTTTCTTGGTTGGTAGATTTAAACCATAGTACTCAGTAATTAAATATTCATTGAGAAATACTTTCTAGTATTATTTAAATAGTACAGACAAATGAAGTCGTTAAGACCCTTCCATGAGAAGAGCAATGGATTAGCAATTTTAAAAGATTTTGAATACAAAGTGCTGTCTGGTCCAACAATAACACGGTATCATTATGGGGAATAGGTACTTGTATATTTACACACTTTGACACACTGTATCCGAATACTAAATCCAAAGGCCAGTTGACAGACCTAAAATTATGCCTGAGAGGTATGAATTTTTATCATCACTCTGAGGAGTCGAATTTAACCTTATCCTTTATAATTAAACTCCAATATGCAAGGAGATCTCAATGCCCTCCTTTCCTGGGCAGCTTCACAAATACAAATTGGTAGTTGTTCACACCAGTGCCCTGTGCTCCTACTGCAGCCTGTGTGTCCCTGTATACCCGGGAGGAAGCAGAAACAGTGAACCCGTCATCTCAAAGAAAAAAGCATTCAGTATTTAGACAGAAACCCCCAGATAGTAGTTTTCTAAGATCCACAATACTTAATGAAATAATGTATTTTCTTAAGTAGGAAAAAAAGCACATGAGATTCAAATCTATCTTCACTTACATTACATAATTATAAAATGTACTAATATAAAGTATTACTGGAAGAGTAATATTTTAAGTACAATGAACATAACATGGTGCTATTAATGAAATAACGGCACAGAATTTCTGTCTCTGTCACTAAAACGTCTAAAATTTGTTAACATTTTAAAGCATACTTTTCCTCTTCTATTAACTGGAACAGACCAATGGCACATTTTCAGGGTGGTTGTTGGAGATTCCATAGGCAGTATTTTTATAATCATTCTTGGGCATCAGACAGGTATTTAACAGTTTGGTTCAGGTTGTCTACGACAACAGGAATGTTGCTATGCTGTATCTCCAAGCCGCTGGGATGAAATCATTTGTGACAAAGCAGTGAAGACTAAATTTGTAACAGATACAACACCTTTGAAGTACTAGCTTGTGATTTCACAGTGGCATTATAAGTCTTATTGCAGTATTTAAGCAGTTAGAAAGAATGCTGGTTACTAGCAGTTGAATTTTGTAAAATAGGGTTTTATTGTCTTTAACTAGCCATGGCAGCAGCTTGTATTATCCTAGCACAACATTTTTATAGCCATGTATTAGAGCTGGTGAGTACTTTTTCACACTCTTCATTTTCCAGGTAAATTCTTTTATCTGCATGACCCTATGTTATATAAATATAGGGCTATATAAATATGTACAAGTACAAGCATATATAATACATAAAATATAAATATACACATATATCAATATAATGTATTTGGAAAATTTAATAGTATTTTATAAAAGGCCAAAGGAAAAATCTCTGTTTTATTTCTCCCAAATGACATTTTCATGGTCAGATATCAAAGTATTTCAGAGCTCACAGAATTGCATGTCTAAAGTAACTTAAAATATATAATACCAGAAAGCTGAACTATTCCCTTAATATTCTTGAAAGTAAAGCATCAGTGATACAGAAAGCATTATGCTTTGTTACCAAATCTGGTCACTTCTAAATTTCCTGTCTTATCATGTGTCAGAAAGAGTCTGGTTCCTAAAAATAATGGCCAGAAATTTTGAGGCACGTAACAAACCGCTTCTTGATGGGGAATATGATCTCCACAGATGTTTTATTAGGGAAGCATCTAAGGTTCAAATCTGAATGCCAAAATTTTATGTAAGTTAATATTAAACTTGTGTAATGCCACTCTGTTTTAATCAGTGTACAGACTTCAATGGGTTAACTTGGTATGAGGGTCAGGTTTTATATGTTTATATTTTCTTAGCCTTGGTCAGGAGAAGTGGCTTTGCTTGCCCTTGTGCGATGCCGGAGTGGTAGGGTTTCACTTCGTTTGAAAACCTAGCACATCCCAAGAGGTTACCTTGGTGTAGATTTCTCTCTTTCTGTATTAAATCGCTCATTGTCGCAAAGTGACTGGTGCTGCTGGGCTTTGAAAAGAACTTCTAAGAGGTTAAAAAAAGCTTCTGTATGAAAGGATTTTTTACTTCTGCAGACAGAATACAGTTTGCAGCTGTTTGACTTGCGACAGTGATATGGATCTGATTGTATACAGTATAGCAGGAGCCATGGATGCAGCTGGAATAGAGGTTATAAATTTTAAAAGCAATGCAGATTTTTGCCATTAATTGGTGCTAATAAAAGCAAACTCAATGGCTTCTAACTGTGGGAGCCTGTGGCTCTGTATCTGATATCAGGAATTCATACACATTACACAGTTTTAGTGATTCAGACCACGACTAATTGAAATATGAGGCATACTGATCAAATTTAGCATTACCAGCATGCACTATGGTTTGGGACTGTATGGCGACAAGGTAGCATTTATTACTTATTCTCCATAACACTGCTTGATTGAAATATCTAGCTATGTTGTCAGCAGAGGCCCAGCTGGGCTTTAGTACAGCTAATTAAGTCATTAAAAGAGAGGTCAAGCAATCTAATTCTTGCATACTAAAGTACAAAAAAGTCTTTTATTATATTTTTTAATAAATTAAGATTTGAATTTTTAAATAAATTTCTTTTTAATAATAAGTGCATTTACTGGTTTATTTATTGAAGTCTTAATTTAAATATATAGAGGTAAGAAATTATGAACTTGTCAATACACAATTTCCAAAGCAGTTTATATGGTTATGTTCTTTAATAAGTACATTGTGCCTGTGATTTTTGAAAGTTGTTCAATAAATTAAATACTGATTTAAGGCGTATAGCTTCTGATGCTTTTCAACTGATTATTTCAATGTGGTGGTCTCTTTTAGGGAAAATTTTCCAAGATACACATAATTGAGTATTTTTTAGTGCATCTTACAACTCAAAGCAAATATATACTATGATAGTCCTTGTTTTGAGGGCTTTTTGGGTAAAAGTCTGAGGTTCTAATCTTTTATTTCTCTGTAATTTATCAAATGCCTTTTCAAAGTCCTTTCCATTTCTCTGTTGGAGAGAGCCTATGAGCTTCTTGGTGCCAGATGAGTCAGTGTGGATGGAAGCATTAATCTATTTGAGTGGACATGTGTTAAAACTGCTCAAAAGTTTTTTAAAAGTTGTGGGGATTATTGACATATTACCAAAAACACTGCTTATTTCAAAGTGTCTGAGTGGTACAATGAAAATCTAATATTTTGAATGATGGCTATTTTGCTTTCCTTTATTACTTTAATATGTGTGAATAGTCCAATTTATATTTTCTCATGATAGGCTCTTAAGGTAAACACTGAACATACTAAATACTGCAGAGATGATTAACCAACAGATGAATGAATAACTTGGGTGCACAGTGTCAATTGTTTGGAGGAGAATATATAACTCTTATGTCTTTTTTTCCTTTCACATTAGCTCTCCATTATTCATAGTCTCCAAAGCTAGGGTAGAAGATAGTACATGAAGCTAAAATCTGTTTTTTATTACTGTATACAAATGGCCTGGGATAATGTTTACAGAAAAAACTGTTTCGATTGTATGTTGAATTAAATTAACAATGAAATTAATTTCTGCTTGTTATTCCTGTTCCTATTCAGTATATATCATTAATAATTAGTAGAATTAGTAGATACCATTGATTGTGTTTTTCTTCTTAGAAGATTTATTGTATTACAAAGAAAATTCAAAAATCAAGAAAGGAATAAGAGAAGCGTGATGAGAGAAGCTTTAAAAAGTAGGGACAGAATGATACAAAATAGTTCAAATTACAAGTGCTGCCTTAGTTCAAAATGGCTCGAAATATCAAGTGAGGTCTGCTTTAGAAAAATCCTAGAACTATAAAGAGACATAGGTCTTATTCGAGTTTTCATATCTGTTGAGGATCCACTTTCAGCATGCGATTGGCATGGGACAACTGTTACTAATTTTTACACTTTTATTAGAGGAGAGCCTGCAGATCTAAATAAGCTACTGCTATTTTGGCAGGAACTGTATGTTTTCAAGTAAAATCTGCACGGACATCAAATATTTTTGTGATACTAGCTTTCCAAAGATGGAGAAACTCTGGACTATTTAAAGATAGCTGGTTGTTCCATAGCCGTAACTGCTTAAAAGCCTTTGGAAGTAACATTGTCTAAGATGCAGCTTTCCTTGCTAATGTGTTTAATTCTGTTGGAGTCATTGTTATTCATACCTATTGGAGAGTCAAAGGCAGTATCCTAGAGATTGGAGCACCTGTCATAAGACGTAGAGTATAGGAAGCACATATTCATAAATCAAGTCAGGAGAACAGTCCTTCCCTGGGAACGCTGTGTAAGTTCTGTTAAAAAGAGATTCTTGTGGTGACCACACTAAAAACTGTTCTTCACTGCATATGCAGTCCGTATTCCAGGTTGTCTTTTCTAGAGAAGAGTAAAAACATGCCGGACTCAGAATCATACGAACAAACACAGGAGTAGTTGATTGTGGTTCAAAGCTAATATCAGAATTTTTTTCTTTGTCCTAAAACATAATTTTTGATCTCTTGCAAAAGTAACTTTTTACATAGTGGGTTTCGTGAATAATAATAGATCTTACATGAACCATTTGAGAGACGCATTTAATGAGACACATGATAATCAGACCAAAGAATAATCATATTCTTGGAAGGGTAACTCTCACGGCTCAGTTCCTGCAATTAGAGTGACAGAAAAATTCCTTGTCAACTCTCCCAGCCCTCCTGCCTTTATCTCAGGCTACCTCTCAAAGGCATCATGGAGGAAGAATCACACTAGTTAGGCACCTATTACTGATGTTCACAGATGAATTAGAACACACATGAGGAGGCCACCCGTCCCCCAAAACCTGTTCAAAAGCTTTATCCTTACTAATGTTTCAAACTGGATTCAAAGGACAATGTTCCTAAGAAATTTCTCTCTCTCCTAGGAAAAAACATATTGCTTGCAGTTTTTCTTCAAAACTTTAAAACTGATTAATTTTGTTAGTTATCTATCGAAAATAAGTATCTCATTTTCCAGGATTCCAAAAGTTTCCAACTTCTTAACGTAAATTTATTGTAAGGACTATGAGTATGGAATATGACCTGGTCTCAAATGAATTCTAGCTCAATTTTAAAATCAGAAGTTATGGAAGGTTTTGGGTAAGCCTGAGAATCTCTGGGCGCCTGTCCAAAATGAACCTCTAAGTCTTTTGAAGTCTACCCATCACTAATATACACAGTACAGTCTAATCCAGCTGTCTGCCCCTTTTCCTGTTTCCCTTTCTCTTTCTTCAGTCTGTCTTGAGGTACCAGTAGCTACTTACTGTGGGAGATGTTTAGTAGAATGAACATTGCCTCTTGGAAATGTTCCTGTACAATGTGTCTAGGGTTTGTTTGGGGGAGGGGGTGGGGGGAAAACAGGTAATATTTTAGTCATTTGTTTTTCTGGTTGACATCCATTTGCACCATAGTAATTCCTACCCAACTTCTCAATTACAAAGTATTTTAGCTATCAGTAATAACAACAATAACTTTGCAAGATTTGTTTTCTGTTTCAACAAAAGATCATACAATTTTAAAGAGCAGTGCAGATTCACAGATGAAAGTAAACAAATATAATTTTAGAAAATTAAATTAACACCTCTTAATACTGCGAGCATTTATATTGTATACTATTAAAATTTTTGCACGGGTTAAGTCAGTGGAATTAAAAAATTGTTTTTACATTTTACAGCAGGTAGTTTGGTCAGTGACCTTATTATTTTAATATGTGTTTATTTCAAAGTCTTCTTCTTAAAAATCATCTTTGGTTAGGAATGGATTTTGGATAAAGATAGAAAAATTTAAAAATTCCAGCAAAGAAAAATATAAGCCTAGTTTCCAAGAAACCTTTGTGATATATGCATTGAAAAATTCAGATTGTGGTTAGGAGGTATTTCAACTAACCAAAATACTTAAAATAGTGTGCCTTTTGAAGATCTTTCCTTTCTTGGTCATTTTGTACTGTTCATAATTGGATATTCATTTTTTTGGGACTCATTCTATTGAACTGTTTCTGAGACGGAAATTCTTTAAATACTTCTATGCATATCTTCCAAAAACAGTAGCAGAGTCAATTTAAAGAATTTTATGTTATCACAGAACTTCACACAAGTTAACTAAAAACACAGGGCAAGAGCAGAGGAGCCAGTTTCATCACTGCTCTGACTTGTGTAATAAAGCCCGATTTTATGTAAATAAAAGACCGATGAGTTGGAGGGACGAAAGATCATGACTGGAGAAAAGACTGCAAGTTCAGGTAAAGAAAATATGGGAGTCTTTTCTTTTTTCTCTATTCACCATGCCCTTCTTCTTGTTTTTCTCCCCCTCTTTATGATCAAAATCACCAAAGCACTGAGCAAACCTTGTGTGCAGATCACCATACCAAGGGCTGTGAAGTGCTAGTCATGGAAAAATGGATGTTCACAGTCTTAAAAATAAGTAAATGACCAAACACACACACACACACACACACACGCATGTGCATGCACATGTGCACACACGCACGCACGCACACACACGCACACATAATTTAGAAATTTCGGGGTTTGTTGGGAGAATGAGATGAGAAAATGTCTGTTAAGGAACTTTTGAAGATTTAATTTCATTCAAAATTCCAAAAGGGTTTTGTGGGAAGCTTACAAGCTGATCCTAAAATTCACACAGAAAAGAAAAGAACAAAGAATAACCAAGACACTTTCTGAAGATTAAGAAAAGGGGAGTATTGGTGCCATTAGGCTATAGTAATCAAGATAAAGTGTTACTGAAACAGTAGACAAACAGACCAGAATGAAGAGCTTAGACAGAGACTCCTTCATAAACGGAGACTTGGGCTAGAAAAGGGGCTGCTTCATGATATTTTGATGTATTATTCAAAATGATGTATTACTCAGAAAATGGCAGTAAGGCAAGTAGTTTAGCCACATGGAAAAAAAAAGTAACATAAAATTTGAGATGAATTAATATCTTAATGTGAAAAGCAAAGACTTAAATCTGTTAGGAGAAAATATTGGAGAAAATATAATATCAGGGCAGAAGACCAAACAAAACAAAACAAAACGAAACCCACACACAACATAAAGAGAAAGGTTGATATATTTGATTATATTAAGTAATACAAATTTCTGCATATCAAAGGATTCTATGAAATAGGAGAAGATAAAGTAAATCTGGGAGAAGATATTTGTGTGGTATATAGGTAATAAAGGGTTAACATACAACATATATAAAGAATTTCTATAAATCAGGAAAGAAAAGACCTGTAGCCCAATAGAAAAGTGGGCAAAAGATAACAAGAAGGATTTCCTGGGAAAGGCAAACTAATAAAGAAAAAAAAAAAAAAAACAGATGAAAAGATGCTTAGAGGCATGAAATGTAGGTTACAATGATGAGATATTATTTATATCTATCGGGTTGGCAGAAATTAAAAGGAAAATATCGAGTGTTGATGAAACTATGAACAAGTGGGAACTTCTATGCACTGCTTGTGTGAATGTAATTTGGAACAAATAACCGTAAAGAATATTTGGCATTTTAGTAAGTTGGAGCGTGCACATACTTTCAAAAAAGGTTAGAAAATGGAGATGGTGATTAGAAGACCAAAGAAATCCTCTACCTGCTACTTGTATACAAGGCAATATACAAAGACGTTTATTCCAACACTCTGCAATTAGAAAAAAATGGAACATCTTAAATTTCCATCAGTGACCACTGGCTAAATAAAATGTGATATAATCGTGCAACAGAATACTACAGATCAGTTGGAATAAATGATATGGAGGTGCATGTATCAGCAGGTAGAAAACTAGAAAGCCTAATCATAAGTGAAAATGTAGGTTGCAGAATCATACAGAGTATATCATTTTATAATGCTTGAAAAAAACAAAAACATTATATATTGTTTATAGATAAATATATACATAGTAAAAAACACAGATATGCAATGTATAAACCCAACTTCAGAATACTGATTAACTCTGTAGAGGGAGGAAAAGAGGGAAATGTGATCTGGGGTAGGTTCAAAGGGGCTTCAACTCTATTTGTAATATGTTCTCTTTAAAAAAATTACAAATTAGCAACATGTTAAAAATTCTTTATACTCATATTCTATGTATTTTTCTGTTTTATCAAAATAAATTTTAAAGTTTCAGGAAATTTTTGAAGCAATTCATTCACATTTATTAAAAATAATTTATTAAAATAATTACAAACTTATTAAAATAATTTATTAAAAATAATAAAATAATTACTCAAAATGATATAAACTTTCAATCAAGTGAATTATATTAAGAGGTTGGGATTATTACAGTTTAGAAGCTTGGAGGAGGAGCCATGCAGAAGTGGAATTAAACCTCTTTGGGGGACTCTGGCTGGCTGGAAGGGGTGTCTCTGAGCAGAAAGATGAGGCTGGACTGGGAATATGGGAAGTCACCTTCTGCTGCTGGGACTAATATCCACTGCCAGGTTGAAGAGGATTGCTGAGGTCATGATAGAGAGACAGGAAGGACCAAGTCCTCTGTCCCTCTTCCGGCCTCCCAGTCTCCCTCTGGTGTCCCCCCCGCCCAGTGTCGGAACTTAACGGGGAACAGCTGGCAAAATTTAACTGTTGTTTGCTGAGTCCCAGCCCCAGAATCACAAAACAGAGCATATAAGTGTGGTTTTAAAGCTGAGAGGCAATAACTTGATAACAGACGCATCGCAGAAAACCTACTTCCTGTCATCTCACACTGCAGAATATCTCTCTGTTTATAATGGTAAAAGTAAAGGATGCTTATTCTTCCACGACCTATTTTATATCGACCTACAAGAAGTCAGCATTATTCTGATCTCCCCTGCTGCTTCCTTGTGGGCAATTCTACTTCCACCCTCATAGGAATAAATGAGAACCCATGTCTATTAATAGACCCTCTATATCCCCTTGTTGGGGTTTTCCACAGATTTCATTCCCACAAACAAAAACTTTAGCATGTGACTCAGCCCTTCCCTGGACCTCAACTCTTCCATGATCATGAGGAATAACAGTGTTTGTGTGAAAAACCCATGAGAGAGCCTATCTCAGAGTTCTTCCATCTCACGGATGTCAGTACCTCCATCTTGACTTCACGAAAGCAACCCAGCCCCGCTGCTCCACCTTAGATTTTGTGATTTCTTGAACATCCTCCTGTTGTCAAATCTTCATCTCTACTTTACATTTTTAGAGTAACACATAATCACCTATCTCTTCCTGAATCTTCCTTCCACTTTGCTTGTTTTCTGACTTCATGAAATCACTACTATCTTCCTTTAACTCTTCACTTTGCTCCTTGTCTGTTGGTGCCTCTCTGGGATTACTCATTATCCTACTTGCCTTAGACCTTAAAAACAACGCTTTAACACTATTATTATAATTACTTTTTACTCTCACTCTCCAGCCTTATTATCTCACCATAGACCCCTTGCAGACCATCACTCCTGGATCAATACACAGATCAAGAATTTTTACTCCTGTACCAGGAATGCTACTGGGGTCACCCCAGATTCTTGTCTTTTCAGCCAAGATTCTTCAAAGTGTAGTCTGCCCTTGCTATCTCCATGTTTCATCTCTACACACTGCAGTCTTCCCATTACTTTGCTGAATCTTATTTAAGGTAAGGATTACACTCTAATTTTAGAATCAGAGAAAACTTTTAATCATTATCCTACTTGGTCCCTCAATATATTTAATATTATTGAATTTTTCCTCTTTAAACTCTACCCATATTTGGATTCTGTGTTGTGATTTTCTTCAGATCTTCCACCATTCTGCTCTTTCTCAGTGTACTTTTCAAGCTTTCATTTTTCAGGCTGTGTCTTAAATATTGGTGTTTCTTTGGCTCTTTCTCATATTATATGCTTTCCTGCTGAGCTATGTCTTTCATTCCTGTAGTTTCAATGACTGCACAGTTGATGCCTCATCTCTCTCTTCTGGCTCCAACCCTGCACATCCACATTTCTGTTGATGTGTCCCATATCCATCTTGACCTATCCCGGTTTGTCCCTTATTACTATCTAGTCAGTTTATCAAGCCAGGGATATGGGTAGTGGATTAAACCCCAGCCTTTCTCTCTTGTTCATTCTGAATATTTAACCGTTACCAAGCCTTGAAGAGTCTACTTTCTGAAAACCTTTCAAATAAGATCCTTTCTCAAAAGTCATTGGCCCTTCCTTCTAAGTCTTCTCCCTTCCTCCATCCTTGTTCTCTTCTAATCCATCTTCCACACCACCATGAAAGTGATATTAAAAAAATATAATCTTCTTGCCTAACATCTTCCTCTATTTTTCCACTGCCTACAGAGTGCCTTTGCAAGGTATACAAGTCTCTTTGAAGTCTGACCCCTGCCTCCTCTGTCTTTCTCTCCAGTACAGGGCCCAGATGCAGCTGTTCTGAACCTCTAGCCAATCCCTAAATACATTCAGCATTTTCACATCTCTCCATGTTTGCACATGCTGTTCCCTTCATCTGGAAAAACTTCTCCCTCTGCCCTCTCCATCTCTGCTTAGTCTGCTTGGAAAAGTTGAACTTCCTTTCTTAGCCTTTAAGTCTCAGATTAAACATGTTCTTCTCTGTGAAGCCTGTGGAGGCATCATGTTTAACCATGAGAACGTGGCTCTTGGAGTCAACCATGTGTGGTTTTTAAACCTGGATCTGCCCTGATATAGTGCATAAGTAATCTAGATGAACCTTTAAAATTCAATGATAATATGCACTTCACAAACTTTTTAGGTAGGATTACATGTGATAAATGGTAAAAGAGGTGAATGAGATAACATACCCAGCCAGTATTGGGCATCTGGTAGACATTCAATCAGTGGTTGCTATCATTAATGTGACTGTGAATATTAATGATAAGGGTGATATTATCAATAGTAACATTCCAGGTACTCCCAAGCAGAGTTCTAACTCCATCCTACAGATCCTATATAGATTTATACAGCCCATCTAAATTTTGAGTATGTCACTCTTCCTCTCAACACTGTGAGCTCCTTCAAAACAGTGGCCTCCAAGTTGTGAATTAAATATGCCAAACCTCATTACTGAGAGGATTTGAAGCAGTTTACCAGAAGAGATATATAACAGTGGAATAAAATGTATAGGGGTAAGAATTATGCCAAAAGAGAAACACAGGTTGGTATAAAATAAAGCCAGAGTAAATTAGTTCATAAAAAAGTGTGCCATATAGTCCTGTGCAGTTCCTGGGATAGGTAACAGATTTATCTGTGAGCTTCCTAGTGGGTAAGGTCAAGAGTGAAACAAAATTTACATCATTTACAAGGGAAGGGTCAACCAGTCACTGAGGCTAAGCATAGCTTTTCCCGGAACTGAGAAAATTTTTTCATGAATTCATCAAAAAGTGAAACTGGTGGACTGTGAATATTTGCTACTCGTATTTTGGCTCTTGGGCCAATATCAATAGGAGCTTGTCAGACATGTGAAATCTCAGACCTCACCCCTAATTACTACAGTCAAATCCACATTTTGACTCGATTCCCAAGTGATTTACATGCACATTAAAGCTTGAGAAGTGCTGCTAGAGAACAATATTTCCAATAACTTCCTCAAATAAATTTAAGGAGTTTTGTGTGGTCTTCTTCATAAGTTTAAGTTTTGGATTCCAAATTCCAAATATTTAGAAAAGTATTGTAGAAAATATAATCCAGTTCCCATATTTTTATGAAAGATATTTTTCATATCTTTCCAAATATGTTTTATGTCTCTCTTTCAATGAAGAAATAAAACATTATAGATATATTTTCATTTCTTCTCCACTCACTGTCCCCTGCCTCCCTCCTTGAAGGTAATCACTACTGGGAGGTTAGGGAGCTTCATTCCTATGCAGGTTTTTACCACTTATATATATTTCCATAGGATACCATTATTATTTAAGTAACTACTTCTTTTGAAGATCCTCAATGGAAACCCAGGACAGAGTTTGAAAACACAATTCAGTAAGAGCAATTAATACAAAGTATTGTATAACATCTGTGTGAGGGAAGTGCTTTCTGGCTTAATCCAAGGAAAGAATTTAGGTTTTAGAACTATGAGAATGGGTGGAAAAATGAAAACAAATGGTTGGGCAACATATTGTTTTGGTAATGTCCCAAGAGAAGAATTGAACATGGGAGAATTTAATTTTATATTTAGTGGTTGCAATATTGGAGCAAAATGACAGTCTTGATTGTCAGTATTAAATTCCAATATTTCTTTTTTTTAAAATTAATTTTTATTGGAGGAGTATACTTTTTATTGGAGGAGTATAGTTTTTACAATGTTATGTTGGTTTCTGCTGTACAGCAAAGTGAATCAGTTTTTAAAGAAAGAGATGTTTACCAACTTTCACTACACTCTGTCTTTAGATACCTGCTCCACTGGAGAGAGAGGCGAGTGCCAGGTGTGAGGTCCCACTGAGCTAGGGGGAAAGGTTCTGATTAAATTACATTATCCCAGAGGAAAGTAACAAGGGCTTCAGAGAAGAGAGCTGGCCCTGCCTGGAAGAAAACATGGCAAAGGGAGAGAAGGAAATCTAGATCAGAGGAAGGGCAGGGAATTGGCCCTGCTAACACCCTGCCCATTCTTTCCTCCACTCATCCTCTAATTTTCCTACCCGGCTATTTTTCATTCTCCAGAAAATTCTTCCTTCCTGCCTCCAATTCTATTATGACTCTGTCAGGATCTTCTGGAAGATACGTGCCTAAACCAGTTCTGGAGAAAATACAAAAGACTAATTAACATAGAAAACATTTTCAAATTTATTAGTAAGCCAAGAAAAGGTAGTTAACATAACACACCTTGGAAGAGTTTTAAACCTAATGGGAAGTGGTCGGAATACTTTCAAAATGACTGCAACTTTGTTCAACTCTTAAGCAGCTGTAATTCTCTAGGTCTATCTTAAGCATAAATTATTCTGATTTGAGGCAATTTTTAAACACCAAAAGGAACAGTACCACACACACAAAGTGAGCCTTTTTGCATTTAAAAAAAAAAAAAGCATTTTGGACTTCAGAATTCCAGACTTCTGAAAACCAGTGATGCAATCACTAACTGCGTTCTCTGGTAAGAACCCGGCATGCACATATTTGCACTACACGCAAAGGTGAAATCTTCATTCCATTGGGTATAGTCAGCGTTTCAAAAAGCATCATGGAAATCGTACATTTACACATTGTAAAATTGTGCAGCATAATGAAAATGTAGACATTAAAAATTTGGTAACTGGGGTAATCTACATTGTATACATTATCTTTTGTTCATCTTTATGTGTGATCTTTTGCTAATCAAGTTTGACTAGCTGTGGAGGGCAACACAGGAATTTGGTGGTGGTGGGAGAGTGAACCAAAAGGTATCTTATGTGGAATAGTGCTCTGGACCATTGGACTAGATGTTCATTAGGATCTCTGGTACTTGGGTAAGTTTGCCTCATGTCTCTTCTATAAACTCTCACATATGTGTAGTCCTAGTGACAGGCTTTCCACACCTGTGTCAAGGGGGAAGATGCATTGCACGGGTCTGTAGAGTTTATTATTATTTTAAAAAAAATTTTAAAAACTTCTATTGAAGTATAGTTGATTTACAATGTTATGTTAATTTCTACTGCACAGCAAAAGTGATTCAGTTATACATATATTTCTTTTTCATATATTTTCCATTATTATTATTATTATTTACTATTATTTTGCTTTTCAGAGTCTTTATTTTTGACATGGTCTGAATTCCCAAGGGTAAAATTTACACATTTCAGGATTTCACTATATTATCTTTTTCTCCCTGTTCACAGAACCTTCCTAGAAAAGTGAACTAAATGCAATACAGGGAACACAGTACAGAAAATGTTCAGGATTTTGATGTTTGTGGAAATGATGTTAACTTTCCCACTTAAATATGTTTCTTAAAGAGAGGGGCTTATTTCGATGTGGTCCCGTCCATTTGGTAAGAGTGTAGTCATTTTTGATGTAATGCCTATGTGATACTGAAAAGTCACAACTTGTCCTAAGCGGCATTTAGGCTTTCAAACTCTCTTTTAAGGCTCTGTTTATTTTCATTAAGCCTCTTCTTTTTAACTCAGGTGATGTATTTGTGTTTAGAAATGTATAACTTTGGCTTTCTTGGCTATTTTATTCTCATGCAGGTTTTATGCTGATAAATGTGCACTAAAGTGCATTTGTATAATTATTTGTTTAATCTGGAAGCTCAGAGCACTTTGTATGCTCCTCAGCACAGTTCCCAGGTCAGGTATTAATAGTGTTTTTTAATGAGTTGATGAGGTTGATATTGATGGCAATGAAAAGAAAATGAGAATAAAATTAGTATAGAGAGACAGAGCAGAAGTATGTTTTTATCTTTACATAAAGTGCTTTGCAGGAAAAGATAAGTTTTATGCTTTTACCAAAATAGAATATCTGTGGCATTTATGATGTAAATATACTCATGACTGCTTGTTTGTTGACTTAAAACAGGCATAGACTTGTTCTAGATGCTAGTTTTGTAGCTATTTATTCTTAGAAGACATGAGAAAAAAATCAGCTTTCTGTATTATTTGGTAATATAATAAATATTTAAAAATTAAATATTTCTTATAATTCATAGTTTGTAGGGTGCCACTAGAGATTATTTAGTTCTCTTTTTAGATGGACTAGTCTATATTATTCCAAACAGAAGAGAATATATTTTGTTTTTAAAAATCTGCAATAAATGTCATTTTCAGCTATTCTAGGATACAAGTGTTACCAAACAAATTCCCTGATTTTACTGTTTTGGGTATTGGTCTAGAAATTGTCATATATATTTGTAGGATTTTTTGTCTCTATATGTTCCTTAAAGTATTGTAATATTGCTCCTTTCCCCAAGTGTGCTATGAAAACTTTTAATTGTTGTTGCTATATATTGTAGATTAGTTTTGTTTTTCTTTAACTTGTTATAATTTCTGATCTATTGGCCCTGCTACTTGGGTCTGCAGTATCTTTTTTTTTTTCTTCTACTTTTCGTAAATGTGTACTAGAACCTAGCCTAGGACCTAGAAAGGTGAGCTGAGTATTTGGATGAGTTGGCCTGCTTTCTTCCCACATTTTTCTGCTCTTTATTACTAGGCCTTGCTTAAGGCTGAAACACCTACACTTGAATCACATGGGCGGACTCTAAAAAGTGGAAGTATCAGGGCCCTGCCCTAGGTTTGCTTAAATCAGAATGTGTGTTGGCGGGGTGTGGGCAGGGAATATACACGTTAACAAATTCCCTAGGTGACTCGTGCATATTAATGTGGGGAACCCCTGGACTGGTACTCCCTAATCCTGCTTTCACAACCTTTCATTTTGACCACAAAAGTATAGTTGACTGTCAGAACAGCCTCTTGGGCTCCAGCCAATCCATGGATAGGAACACTTGAATAGCAATATTGTGTTAGATTGGATTAGAGTTTGATAAGCTGTCTTGTGGTTCATATTAAATGACATCTGAGGCCTCTGTGGGGTGAGGTGGGTGTTGGAGCTAGCGGGACAGCCTTTCTGTCACAGTTACTTTGTCCCAGCCTCCAACATGTTGCAGTTTGACTTATTCCTTACTCGTTCTTTTTAGCGCAAATGGGAAGTCATCAGAATGATTTGGGTCTACTCAATAGCAGCCTGGGGAGGGAATACGGCACTTTCTCTAAGAAACGAGAGTGAAGATATTAACGTGGTGATAATAGAGAGAATATGAGTTCTTCAGCTTCCTTCCAGCCAAGTTACACATTTATTTGCATCTACATTTAGTCTTTCCTTTTTCCCTTTTCTTAAAATGGAAGAAGTAACATTGTTGACACCCAACTAGGGCTCTTCCCTCCATCTGTGCCCTAGATCCCATGTTTTCCACTCTCTAGGTGAACATGATTTATGGATTATCTTCTTCTCCTAGATCAACAATCTCTTCCTATTGGCTCCTCCTTCTCGGATTTTTACCATGCTCAAATCTTCCTCATCTTTTCTGAATCATCCTATTTCTCTCTTCCACTAATGGTCCAACTTAATGAGAACGTTACCTGTGCTCTCACTGCACTTCCTCATTCTCCACTTTCTTCCTTGGTACACTATGATTTTGAGGCGATCACTAAGACTGCTTTGCCAGTCATCGAAGGTCTCTTCATGCTAACTCCAATAGGCACTTCTTAGTCTTTTTCTTATTTGTTATCTTGGCAGCTTGTGATATCATTGACGGCTTCATCTGTCCTGCAATCCTCCCTTCTTAATGAGGTGGCACCCTTATCCCTCCGACATCTGCCACCCTTCTTATTCTGGCCCAAGTACACACATTTCAGCTTTAATTTCCTAAAAGATGCACTTATATGTTACTGAGATATTCAGCATAAATGTTCTCCACGGTCCTCCCAAGGAAACCCCACATGTGCTTCTTGAAAGACCAGCTTTTGGATGCCTGTCATGGCAGTGCTCGCCAGTATTAGCCAAGAAAAGCTACAAACTGCGCCAACTAAATGAAAATTCATTTTCTCCCCTTTCTTAAAAATCCTCCTCAGCCTTGGAATACTCAGAACTGGGAAGGAGAGAAGGCAATTAAATACAAAAGAATAGCTGCCATTTTCTTTTCCCAGAGCCACTGCTCAGGCCGGAGCTGGGGCGAGGGGAGAGGATTTGGACTGGAGATTCAAGTTTTACATTAAATTCATTTAAAATTCTAAAAATCCAAAGTGATTCTTAATTTCCAAAATGATTACTGTTTTAGCTGGAAATGCCTGGATAGCTACTGGCATATACTGGAAACATAGCCATGGTAAGAGATTTGGAAGAGCATTTTGGAGATAGTGGTGGAAGAAAAAAAAAGCTGTTTTCTATTTGCACTCCATCCAGTTCCATCCATTTAATTTGTCGGCAATCATACAGATAATGTTTGGTACATTAGAGTTATCTTTGTGATTACATAACTGAAAAAAAATCAACCTCCAAATCATCTTAATTCTTCCCTCCCTCTTCTATTTCCTTCCTGTTTTCCTTCTTTTTTTTCCTTCCTTCCTTCCTTCCTCCCTCCCTTTTTTTCTTCCTTCCATCCTTCCAAATATATGGAGGCCATACTCTATGTCAAGCACTGTATTAGGTGTAAGGGATACATAAGGGAAAATGTCAGAAACAATCTTTGCCCTCATAGAGTTTACATTTTAGTATCAGAAAATAAACAGTTAATAATGGCTTTGAGCTGAGACCAAATGAATTAAGGGAACGTGCCAAAAAGAATATTTAGGAAAGAGTATTTCATGCAGAGGGAAAAGTAGATATAAAGACTTATGTAAGAGTGTGATCAGCAGCCTTGAGGAAGAGCAGAAGCCCAAAGAGGTATGGGGAAAGTGATAGGAGATAAAATTAGGAAAGTGAGGCTGAAGGGTAGATGATGTAGAACCTTGGATCTTTAAGTTGTATTCTAAGTGTGATAGAAAGACATTGGTTGGTCCCAATGAGTGATACAACTTGATTTGGCTTCTAAATATAGAGAGACCACAGGGAGACAAAAGTGGAAGCCAAATGAACAGTTTGAAGCTATACTAGTAGTTCAGGCAAGAGATGATACATCTCACCTGAGATATGATGAGACATGATTGGACTCTGGTTGTAATTTGAAGATGGAATTGATAGAATTTGTTGATGGACTAGCTGCAAGATACGCAAAATAGACATCAAGGATGATACCCAAGTTTGTTTATGTACTTGCTTGTTTTCAAGAGTAATTGGCAGAATATTGGTGTCATTTACTGGGATACAAAAAGTCACAGAAAGAACAGGTTTGGGGGGAAAAATCAAGAGTTCAATTTTGTTATATTAAGTTTGAGATGTCTTTAACCGTGTTACTTGAGGTATATGGGTGGAATTAAGAGAAGAGGTAGGATAGAAGACCCCCTGCATCTCTTTTTAGGGAGTCTTGCATTTATAGTTGGTACTTTAAGCCATATGATTGCAGTTAACCATCTAGGGAGCAGGGAAATAGAGGAGAGAAGAGGTTAAAGAGCTGAGCTTGGCTTACTCCAGAAGTTAGAGAACAGGAAAGGAGATGTATCCATCGATGGAGGCTGAGAAAATGTGTGCAGTGATTTCCTTAAAGCCAAATAAAGAAAATGCCTTAAAAAAAGTGAACGTGGGCTTCCCTGGTGGCGCAGTGGTTGAGAGTCTGCCTGCCGATGCAGGGGACGCGGGTTCATGCCCCAGTCCAGGAGGATCCCACATGCCGCGGAGCAGCTGGGCCCGTGAGCCATGGCCACTGAGCCTGCGCGTCCGGAGCCTGTGCTCTGTGGCGGGAGAGGCCACAATGGTGAGAGGCCCGCGCACCGCAAAAAAAAAAAAAAAAAGTGAACATGATCAGTCAGTTGTTAAGTGCCACTAAGAGATTAAGTTAGATGAAGACTGACTAAATGCCATTGGATTTGTAAGTATGGACATCGTTGATGACTTTGACGAAAGGGGTTTCAGTGAAATGGTAGAGTTGAAAACTTGATTGAAGTCAGTTGAGGGGGGAATGGGAAGATTGGAAGTAGGGAGAACCAATGGACAATCCTTGAGAGTAGGAGTGAGGAGAGATTGGAAAGAGTTGTAATGAAGTGGATGAAGTGGAGTGATAGCTGCAGTTGACGATGGATCAAAAGAAGGCTTGTTTTCAGATGGGTAATATTACAAAATATTTGTGTGCTGGTGGGAATCATGATGTGGGAGAGGAAGGGACATTACAGAAACAAAGCAGGTAAAAAGGTAAAAGGGGGATGAGACAATGAATAGTATGGTCTCTGATGTGAACAATGACATCAGTTGTGTCCTGCATAAACAGAATAATACAGATGTTACAGACCTGCTGTTAAGAGTATCAGGTCATGTAGACTGTGGAAAAGCCCTTGGTCAATGGAAAACTACTTATATTTAGTAGTTATAAAACTAATACATTTAATTGAGTCATGTTTATTGATCAGATCATCATGTCACCTACCCCTGAGATATCCATTGGCATACAGATCAGCAACAAATATTGGACCATCTTTGATGTACCAGGTACTGATTCAGACACTGGGGTTACAGTGATGAAAAAAAGACAAAATCACTGCCCATAACGATCTTCCATTCTACCAAAGGGAGATGATGGATAGACATATGAATAAATAAATATGATATTTTCTGGTGACACTTGTTAAGAATAGGGAAATGTAATAAGGAGACACTGACCTCATTCCTTTGAGGTTGAATTTATTAAATAGGGAGCCCATGTGCTCCAGAAACACCAAAAGTGTTCTGATCATGGTGAGAGTAATTATCTGTAATTCTCACAAACTTGTGAGACAGGTGAATCAAGACAGAATTAATTCCCACTTTTCAGATGAGGAAGTGCCATTTCAGGAATTAGGCGCAAGTTGTAAAAGGAAGATTCAAATACAGATATTTTGGCTTCAAACTTATTTCTCTCTTTATGATAGCAGGAAAATATATGTATATAAATTAAAAATGTTTTTTATCCACTTTAAAGATCATTGTGTACATTAAAAAACAAACAATTATAAACATACAGGAATTAAGATCTTTCTGTTTTCAATAAGATCTAGAAAATTTGTACTTCTTAAGAAAATTTGTACTTCTTAAGAAAAATTGTACTTCTTGATCAATCTTCTGTAATGACACTCTTTTAGGTTGTGTGAAATTTATTTTTTATGACATGTTTTAAATGATTTCATTTTACTTCCTTTATTCTTTATCATGTATCTTAAACATTAATATTTGCCAAGGGAAAAGTCATTTATAAAGTCTTTTTTTCCCCCAGACTACAGAGAGAGATTTTCCTAAATGGAGAGATAAATATTTTAAACTAATACCTTCTAAAATTTCACTTTGGAAACATGAAACCATTTGGGGAATATAAATGTGCTGTACAAGGCTGTTGGCTAAGAAACTCTAAAGCCACAGATTCCTTGTTAACTAAATGCTAAAGCAATGGATAAAAAAAGTATGATTGCTTTAATACCTTCTTTTTCCTTGTACTTAAACTAGACAACAATTTGGATCTGAAAGACAATTTTATCTTTTAAGCTCCTGAAAATTTTGAGTCATTTTTATTTGTGCTGCTAATTCGATGCAATCGAATTTTGAAATTTATTTCCCAAACCTTCTGATTGTGGTAAAGTTAAATAAAGCCTTAACTATTAAAAATGTAATGTTTCTAAACAGGACTCTGTGTAGTATTCTAGGCTGCCTTTCTTTATCCCCGTTTTGTAGATGTAAGCTCTGGGTTTTTAAATGCTTTGTCAGATGTTAAAATGTACGGTGTTTATGATGATGATGGAGAGTAATATAGTAATTTTATGAATATGAAGCAACTGAGAATCAAATGGCTTAATATTGACTTTTTCCAGACTTCTGGTAATCTTATGCATCAACTTTGGGGAAGTCAGGTATCACAGGGAGTGTCTAAAATCTTTGTCTGAAAGTCTTTTCATTCTTAACTGTCAGAGAATATAAAAAATCAGCTGTGGTATTTTCAGAACTATCCAATTTCAAATGCCCTTTTATTCAGTGCTTTTATGACCAGTTGCTTGACAACATATAGATATGGTTACTTCAAATCAATGTTCCTGTACTATTGGTTTTGGCCTATTTTTCTGGACATAGGCTGATACGTAGTAGTTCTCAACCTAGTGCCAGATTTTAAACTGGCTTTATTCTTCTGCATTTTCACAAATATTAGAGATCTTTGAAACAAAAAAAATTCCTGCTACATACTCTTTGAAATGTATTTTGAGACAAGTTTTAGTCCCTAGAGGTGTAATGTGTTGGGTTTGTTAGACATTAAACATGCCATATGCAAACTTAAGCTTTTAAAAAAATCTTCTCTATTCCTCTATTGACTTGAACATTTGAGAGTGTATGTTTGTTATTAATAAGCTAAAGTTTTTAAAATATAGGTATTCTGAAATAGATCATTTAAAATATAATTAATAATTATAATATAATTTCAAATTTATTTCAATAGTAACTGTGACCTTTAACCTCCTCTTTTGGCTTTTATATCCATTTTGTTACCTTAGGCAGTGTTAGGTATATATATATATATATATATCCCCCCCAACACACAGATTTTTGTTTCTCTGCATTTATAAATTTCTATAGGGTATTTTATAGACATAGATAAGAACATACATTTATAGTATAGTCACATAATATGTCTAATATTTGAAGCACATTGGAGAAAGATACGCATAAACAATTTTTCATTATGTTTTGTTTATTATGTCATCTTAATCATCATTATAGGAGGGAATAGATTAATAATACAATAGATCAAGAATACAAGAAAAATGTAAGATTAACTCTACACAAAAATTTATGCAAATAATGGAATATAAAATAACCACTGACTAGATCTTCTCGGTTTAGCAAATACTTTAAAGCCAAATGTTTAGACTCTTAACTTAGCAGAGAGAGTGACTTAGAAGACAGTTCCAAGTTAAAGCAGTTGTATGTTTGAACTAAAAACAATGTGCATGGGGGTCCTAAGCAATTCTGAGGGATTATTTTTTTCCTTTTAAGAAAAACACCATCTTGTGGATCACCAAGTCCAGATTTGTACAAAGAAAAACTAGTTCAGGGCTGAGACTGAGAGCTGATACATTTCAAGGAGGACCGGCCGGCTGCACTTGTGAGCGGTGACAGATCTCTGTGAAATATAATCCTGATTAAAAATGCATGTGTGAAACCTCTTCGAATAAAGCACTGTGTCCAACAGCGTTTTTTGAGCTCCTGCATGTAAGATGGGAAGACTAATGTAGCTACTCTTGTACTATTTACCCCATCATTTGCTGGCTGCTTTACATTTCTGAAATCATCTCTATCTATGACTTTGAACTAGGTAGAGTTGTATTTTTCTGTAAAAAAAAAAAAGTCATCGATGCTAATGAATTTAGAAATTCAGAAATTCAACACACACACATACACACACAGCCTTTTTATAAACATAGCCAAATCAAAGTAATGTGCTAAGTGATGGAAAGTAGTGATTTAGATGAACATCAATTACTGTGATATTTAAGACTTTTACTACTGCTAAGTCATGTAGAATTAAAAGAGGCATATGTATGCAACTACTTCACACAGATTAGCAACTCTATTGTTGCAAGTCTATTACTCTTGCATCACCAAAACTTTAATCAACTATTAAACAATTTTGAGCGTGTACATAAACCAGTTTTCTTCATTTGGGGTCCAGATTTCCAGATTTGAGGGAATTCAGATATAAAGCTCTAGAGGTTTCTAAAATAGAGATGAGGTACATCTGTCTAGCAAGAAATAAAAGCAACTAATGCAGCTATGGAGGTGCCTGGTAAAATCTGAGCCAACCAAGTTGCCTTTGTGCCCATGTGTTTGTTACAACCCTGTGTGATTTTGGTCCTATGATTATGGCTTAGAATGCCTAATTATGGCCATGTCTTTTGTTGGGATCAAAAAGGGGGGCACAAACCATGCAAATATTCACTTCTTTAAAACCTTAGGAAATGAAGAATTGGGGAGAGCAATCTATAAAATGACCCTGTGAAGTAACACAAAGTGTGATCCATGTTTGTCTGCAATCACATGGCCCTAGTTAGTTGTGTAATTGTGATACACACAGACAGACATGTACACAGATGCACACACACACAAAAAACATATATATATATAATATATATATGAAACAAATAAATCAGAAACAAATATTTATTGAGCTTCTTCAATGGGCTCTATGGCTTTATAATAGCTACAGCTTTCTAGATTCCCCCGAATATTTATTTTTAATGGCTATTTTAAAAGATAGAGTGTTTTATTTGATGTTCTTTATAAAAAAAGATCACCTGAAATTTTCTGCATGATAATAACTTCCAAATGAGAACATTTTAATGTAACTTCTCCAAATAAAGTGTAACTTTCTGCGTCTGTATTTTGTAAAATGTGTGTAGAGGTTGTGGCCGCATGAGTGTCTTTGTCCTGCCTCCTCTTGAAAGGCCTCAGTCTTAGTATACTGTGGGTCGTGACAGTCCTTCACAGGAAAAAAGGAAACTCAACTCACAAATGCAGTGCCTTTCACATACTGGGATTTTCTTCTCAACGATGCAAGCATCAAAATATTCAAGATTTTAAGAGTTCTAATTTTATACAACCAAGTGAACAGGTGAGAGGAACGTACTTGCCTTCACGTCGGCCTCAGAGCTGAAAATATTATTAAGTACACAGTTATCTTCTCTCTTTTACTTACGCAACAAACACGATTTGATTACTTATTGGTAACACAACTGCATTTGCAGATACTTAATTTTAATTGGAATATTAAAATGAGTATTGTTTGAGGGATCAGTAACAGCGCTTACTTGCCTTAAGTTTGAGATTTAAATGTATGATTTCTTAAATTTTACGTCTTTCCCAAATATTTGTCTGTATTTTCAATAATGTCTATTCCTTATGGGACTAATCCTATAAAAATACTTCTTTAAAATGCATATGTTTAATTATGTATATTATTATGTGTTTATTATAGATAGTGATTATGTTAAAATAAATATAATAACTTTTTGAGGCGTATGTTCATGTCAACGTATACAACATGAAATAGTGGATGAAATTCTACAACAAGATATGTTGCAAACAAACCAATGAATAAAAATTACTGTCACTGAGAACAACAACAACAAATAGCTCTCTAAAACCTTTAAGACCTTGAATATTTTTCCTAATCCCCTGGTGCCTTTTAACAAGTGAAACTATGTTTTTTTATAAAATTGTCAATGGCTTTTCTTTGGATTTATTGGGGTCCCTACTTAAATGGAATATCTGTCGTTTGTGTTTCAACAATATACAAATCTGTCTCATGTATTATTTTCCTGGTACACATGCACACACATGAAAACGCTTACAGAGAAGTTCATCAGAGTGAAAGCTTAATCACCTCTGTGTAAAAAGTGATCCTCTACGTCTGGTGCAGATATAAAATGAGTAAAGCATACAAGCATTTTTTTCTTCACTGGTATCCTCTTAGTAATGAATGCTTCGATATTAGAAGTGAAATGTAATTCATCCTTATCATTCAGCATATTTTACTTTATTTGCAATTAATTCTCTTGCTATATTACATCTATGTTAATACATGTTTTCTTAGAAATTCTAAGGAGAGTACGGCCTCTAATTTATTTCCCATCTTGCCGTTGATTTAAGCAGGATTTAATACCAGTGATCTCCTTTCTTAGTTACAAATATACACACTGAGTGTTCTGAGATTTATGTATGAACCTAGAATTCAGAAATGTGTTTTTATTACTCCTTTTGAGTTAAAATTAATTACCAATTATTAATTTAAAAATTCACAATGAGAATTAGTAGTCTCAGGTTGCTATTTAATTAATTCCTGTTATTCTCAAACTTTAAGTTGCTATTGATATTAATATCAATGTTTTTGAGCAACCATTTCTAGTATCAAAAGGTTATCTAATATTCCTAGTTGGTCTGAAATTACTGTGTGTGCATAGGTATGTGAATAATTTTTAAATTTCCTCTCTGATTCAGAGAAATTAAAGAAAAAAATTATAGTCTAAATGTTGATAAAAATATTTGTTTTTCAGGATGTCAATTCCAGAGTTCTATAGACAATTACAATAATTTTTATACATATCAAATTGCAGTGGCTTTTAATTACAGTTTCAAAAGTAAAAATTATTAGGATAAAAATCACTCAATGGAGTCACTGATAAGAATCGTCACTAAATGCTATTATATGTCTGAGATTTCAAATCTCAATTTCCATTCCCTTGAAAAAGATAATCTGTAAAACAAATGGGTTTAGGAAACAAAAACCCCATAACTTTTTTAATTTTTTACATCTTTATTGGAGTAAAATTGCTTTATAATCGTATGCCAGGTTCTGCTTCACAACAAAGTGAATCAGTTATACATATACATATGTTCCCATATCTCTTCCCCATAACTTTTAAACCAATTCTAGCTCGATAGAAACACAAATCTATCATAATTATAAAACAGCTACAGGGATGAAAGGGAGATAGAAGAAATAAAGATAAGAGGAAATGTTTCAAACATTGAACAATGTTTTATTTCAGTGCTTATACTCATATATGTTGAGCACTTCATTTTGAAGTGCAATTTAAAATAATGACTGTTGTGATAATTTGGGGGTGAAACCTCCCTCTCTATTGCAGATCTGGTTGGAGAATGCATGATCTTCCCTAACAATAGTTTTTATACGATGTATGAAACTCCAGGACTTTCCAAGAAAGATTTTGAGGTTTCCTTTTAGAATCCTTATCCAATGATATTTTACTTATCATACAGTAGCATACAGTGTCTTCTGCAAATGGAATGTGAAATATTCAAGAAGCCCTACATGTAAGAATGTGAATGCTGACCCTTGTTTCTGAATGACCTGGTTGATATACGTTCCAGATAAGCAGCTGTGAGCCCTGAAAGGCTTTTAGTGATCATTAATTTGAATAACAAATTTAGAATCCCCCCCAAAATATGTTTCTTTTTAACATTAACACACAGGTACAGTGATGGTAACGCCCCTCCTGGCCCAGGGTCTTTAGTTAAATCATCAGTTTGTTAACTGCTGTTTGCAAGGTAAACCCTCCCTCTGGAATGAACTTCTTTAAAGCAAAATGAAATAAAATAAAGGTAAGTAAAAGTAAATAGATTTTCCTATTGCAAGTTATTACTTCAGGAATGAAGAAGATGGGTATTGATCGGCACCATGCTTTGCCATTACTGTCAGGTCCACGTAGATGCTGAGACACTTTATTCTAAGCAAACAGCCTTTTTCTCTTCTGACATGGGATTCCAGTGAGGATTGAAAAAAGTAAAAGGTTTGTAAAAACATTTTTCTGTCCTTCTTACAGGGACAATTTATATTGAAGTAACGGTTTCTGAGATACTTGCACCTGTTATTGATTTATTTCTTCTTTGTCATGGACAGTCTCCTGTTTTATAATACAGCTACCCTTGTATACTGCTCTTAGGCAGTAATTTAGAAATAATTTTAGTGGCAACAATGTCCCAAGTGGCTCAAAATAGAGGAAGCACATGAATCAAAAACCTACACCTGTGTATACATTTTCTAGATGTTCTCTGGTACATAATGATCGTTGTGATATTTATTTTTAGCACTAATAAGGGCAGCTACCATGATGAGCTGTTGTCATAACGTTGCAAATGGAATTCTAAATCCATGAAGTCCCCATGGTTTCTGGTCAAATAACCCTTCCACATGACCTTGTGAATCCACAGAGTGGAAAACAGAAAAGAGTGTGAATAAAATAAACTTAAGGTAATCGAGGTATAATTTATTGTCATCAAAGATGGGCTAAGTCTCTTTTGATAAGAAAGCAAACCTGAGTCAAAAATCCGGTAAATCTGAAGAAAAACTTTTGTTTAAATCACTGAGCAGCTTTGATATGCAACTATAAATTTGCACACCAGTACATGTATAAGCATCCACTTTATCTGTGTGCCCACCAATACAGTATACAATTGTTTCCTCCTAAAAAATCAATATCGCTGTGATTTCTCTATGGTTCATTCACTGTTTATGGATAGGGATTAATGTTTGACCTTCCCTTGCCTTCTTGACTTGAACCAATTACTTTAGAATAATTTTTCTGGTTTAACTTTTTATCACATCTTCTGACATTGTAGTGAATAATATTTGACAGCCATGAACATCTGCAAAAGTTATTGTTATCATAACTTGAGCTCAATGGAACTACCGTCACCGATGCCCTGAGGATCATATTGCACTACAGAGGAGGGACACACTTATGTTAAAAAAAATCGTTTGATTTCTTAGTAGGAATCTTTGTTTAGTTTGCTTTAACAAACCCAGATTGTTTAAAAAAAAAAAAAAAAGACACCTGGAGGTGGAAAGGACATTTGCATTCCATACAAGGAAAGCCTCACAGTATTCTTCACTTTAGAATTTTATGCATTATTGTCATGCATGAAACAGCTTTTAATCTTCTCTCTACATATATATTTTTCTTAAATGAACAAAACGAAAATCTTTGGAAACATTTAGCACTGCAAACCAGTTTATGCGTCATAGGTTTGCAAGTCATTTATATATATGTCTAGCTGATTCACTTTGTCATAAAGCAGAAACTAACCAACCATTGTAAAGTAATTATACTCCAATAAAGATGTTTAAAAACTTTAAAAATAAATAAATAAAGTATTTCATTTTAGCACCCTGATTTCTTATTCAGTGTGCACGCAGGGAAACTGGTATACTGCATTATCCTTGAAGAAAGCAATAGAGAGAGAAAATGCAGTCATTTCTGTACATATAACAATATAAACCGCAAAGATTAAGGGAAATCATTTTGGGGAGCACCACAGTTTTTCAACCAAAGGCACTTAAATAATTACCTTTTTAAGCAACTTTTATTGACTATGCAAAAGGATAAAAAGTAATCTTACTTGTTTTAAATGGTATAAAGCAGCCAAATGCCGTTAACAGAGTGTTACATTTCTTATTTCACTAAGATTGTTGAAGCTTACCAGAAAGAGATAAAAAATGTATAAATGCAGGAACACTGGCTAGTAATAACCCAAACCATTGTCGGTGGACTCCTACTTTCTCCTGCCAAAATATGTGGAAGCATGCATGGATTGTACTAGATTAGTAAGAGGGGCTCGTTTCCGTGGCATTAGCCAGGTATCTTAGCAACAAGACCATACCAGATTCTAGCAGTGCTCTGTGGTGGTGCATGTAATATCCTGGACATAATCTGTCTTTTAATTTTCTTTGGATTGTAGTGATATTACAGATACATGTGTTCAGTTATAGATCTTTATTTAATAAGAAGAATGCCTTAGCTGAAGATTTGTACTATGCCAGGAGTGGGCAACTCACAATAATGTTGCTGGCGGCGGTTTAGCCCAGGTACTGCCTTGTCTCACATTTCAGATTGACAGGAAAACTTACTCCCTTGATTAAGATGTGCCTCATCGTTCATATCTTTATGCTGTGGAGATGAGGATGCTGCTAGAATTCATAATACTAAGAACGTTATTTAATGTCAGATAGAATGCAAATTGCTCGTACAATTGAAATGTCATCTAAAACATGCCACCGTATGCAACACCACTTTATTATAAGTCACTGAGAGCAATATCTTAAATTTGGAATTGCACTAATCCTTCATCTGCTTTGTTTACCTTTCATCTATAATAGAGATGTCGAATTTCCTCCAAACTGGATTTGCATGTTTTAACCGCTTTGCTCACACGGCTCAAGATGTGTGGGAGAACTATATAGGGGTACTTCCTTTGATTTTCTTGTCTTTTTGTTGTTTGTTTAATGCAAATTAACAGCAAAAGATAGCTTTCAAATACAAGGCAAAATGCCATGTCAACGCTTTGGGGAAATAAGCTAAAGCTTATGGAAGAACATTTGATTATTTAAAGGACGAATTATAATACAAATAGCTGTCGGTTTATTGGTAATTGATTTTCTTGGCAATTTAGTTTCATGCAGTATTTTCTTGCATTTAATTGAAGCAATAATAATTTTGTAAGATTAGTTTTGTTCACCGTAAAATTACACATAAACTATTTAAGACTTTTGTCGTGCTTGCTTGGAAAAATTGTCCAGAACCATTGCTTTCCAAAATAAGGGTGTCCTGACAAAAAAATACTGTTTGTACATAAGAGTTCTTAAAATTGTTTTCTAAATATTCATCTAAGACAAGCTTATCTCTTTTTTTTTTTTTTTAAGCTTATCTCTTATAGATCAGTTTTCAGTACTAAAGAAGTCCCAGGACACTTCTTTACTTAGTATGTTGTAAAGTTTTCCATAACAAATTACATTTTTACAGAGAGGAGAGTGATGTGAGGGAAAATGGGAAAAAAGAAGAGAGTTCTTAAAACCGCACTCCTTGAGTCTATCCTCTCCCACTCAATATCCCCTTTCCCTGCCACAGCTTTTCTCAAAGAATTTCAGCTCTGAAGTAGTGCTTAGTATCTTTGACGGGCAGCAATGGAGATTCTGTTTTGTTTCGTTTGATATTATATAGCATTTTTGTTTTTCATAACAGAGAACTGCTCAACAAACAGTAGTAGAACTTAAGAACGCTACCACAAAAAATTATTTCTTCATGGCCATTATTGATGTGAAACTTACGTAAGAGTGCAAGGAGTCCCAAAGTTAAAACTCTCTGAGTTGGATATGTATCTCCATATCATTGGGTATAAGCATCTGTATGATACTTTTCCAACATTTATTTATATTTATGAAGATATGCTTTGACTCCTTCTAAAGTAGCCATGCATATGAATAATGCCATGGTGTTATATCATTCACTCTGGTTTTTAAAGATGTCTAGAATCATCTAGAACAGCCTTTCAAAGGGATTTCTGAAGACTTCATGCCTTAGAATTACTTGGTATATTTCTGGAAAATTCAGATTCCTGGTTTTTTGTCCAGACTCACTGTATAAGCCTCTTTAAGGATTCAGAGATATCTGTAGCTTTTCTTTGGCACATTAGAGTTTGAGAACCATTGGTTTAAAATAATGAATGACAATCAAGAGAAAGCTTAATTTTCAAAATAGGGTTAGTTTTGGCAAACTAGACCATCAATATTTATATTTATATATATTTATATATGTAAATAACTTGAGATTTTCCTAAAAATAACTTCAAGCAAAGGGCTTGAAATTTTTTTAAACTAGTTAAAATTATGCAGTTTGTCATTACGGGCCATTTTGCCTAGGTCTTTTCAATGAATATATTAACTTGAGGTCCCATGATATCTTTTTAAATCATGTGGGAAGAGGACATACTTTTTTCATAGCTGGGAATTTTATTTGAATCTTTCTCTTAAAATATGAAAACTCAAAATGTGTTTTTGTAAATACATAATATCAAAATATGATTTGTTGCATTCCTTGATGTAAAAAAGGGGACTCAAATAAAAAATCAAGAACTAATGCCTTCTAATTTAATGGTAGAGTTTTTTTTTTCATTTCTCTTAATTTTCATTCTATCTTTGGTCTGAGTACTGGTTTTCTCTTAATTTTCATTCTACCTTTGGTCTGAATACTGGCTTTTTTTTTTTTTTTTTTTTTTTTGCGGTGCGCAGGCTTCTCACTGTTGTGGCCTCTCCCGTTGCGGAGCACAGGCTCCGGACGCACAGTCTCAGCGGCCATGGCTTACGGGCCTAGCTGCTCCGCGGCATGTGGGATCTTCCCGGACCGGGGCATGAACCCGTGTCCCCTGCATCGGCAGGCGGACTCCCAACCACTGCGCCACCAGGAAAGCCCCTGAATACTGGCTTTGAAGTCAAGTTATGTTTTTCTTCCTCTTGGCATAATTCCTGGTGACCAGAAATGATCTTGCATTTACCAGCATCTTGGGTCCAGAAGCATCTCCGAGTTTTACGTAAACTAAATACAGAAATCAGCTTAGTAAGCTGTGAGGTACAATCTTCTCTTGAGTGTAAAATGACATCTGGTTAATGGCGAGATGTGTTATATAGCAGTGCTTAAGAGATAGTGGAACACAGAAAGGTGAATTAAAGAGCAGTTCAGAGTCCATGTGAATGTGATGGGCTTCCAAGGCTTATGCTATAGGATTGATTCCGATGCAAACCATCAACAAATGGTTTGTAATAGAGGTGCACAATTCCAGAGACTGACAACTTGGAAGCTGGTCTCAGGGCCAGAAATGTAGGAGCAATTATTCTGTGATACCCCTTTGTACCTCTTTGCATGTGGTGTATCAAAATATAATCAAATAAGGAAATGTTTCTACTACTCACCTCAGAATTATAAACATTACTTAGAGTGATGTATCTGACATATAACTTGGTAGTCTTTTTAGAATTGGAGCAATTACTATTTCATGACTACTCCCAAATATACATTTACAACCTTGACCTTTTTCTTACATAACTGTTGCACCACTAGCTTCCTGTCATTAGATACTCTGCCATCATCTCAAATTCAGCCTTTCTAAAATCGAAATGAATGTTTTCCTCTGAACACAAGATTGTGTTCCTGATTTCTCAGTTTCTGTCGGCAGTGCCACCATTTCCCTTAATACTTGTATACAAAGCCTCTCAGTAATCTGTATTAGGTTCAGTGCCTATACTAAGATGTCTAGTCAGTTTTGCACATTTCTAGTCAGTTTTGTTGTCACTGTGAAGTAGTTTGTTTTGAAAATGGTCCATAGATGGGCTGAGAAACATTTTTATTCCATGACGTCAAGCCAGATTTATCAACACCCAATAGAATGACACACTCTATCCTATCCACCTTTTCAGAGGCTGCCACAACTGGAGAGGGTCCTTTTATATACATCTTCTCCTACAAGCATACCTTGGAGATATTTCAGGCTTGGTTCCAGACCACCATAATAATGCAAATATTGCAATAAGGCAAGTTAAATAAATTTTTTCCCAGTGCATATAAAAGTTATGTTTACACTCTACTGAAGTCTATTAAGTGTATAATAGCATTATGTCTAAAAAAAAGCAATGTACATACCTTAGTTAAAAAAAATACTCTATTGCTAAAAACTGCTAACCATCATCTGAGCCTTCAGTGAATCTTAATCGTTTTGCTGGTGGAGGGTCTTGCCTTGATGTTGAGGGCTGCTGACTGATGAGGGTGGTGGTGGCTGAAGGGTGGGTGTCTGTGGCAATTTCTTAAAATAAGACAACAGTGACGTTTGCTGCTTGATTGGCTCTTCCTTTCATGAGCAATTTCTCTGTGCCATGTAATGCTCTCTGATAGCATTTTACCCATGTAGAACTTCTTTCAAAATTGGAGTCAGCCCTTTCAAAACTTGTAGCTGCTTTACCAATTAAGTTTATAAAATATTCTAAATCCTTCGTCATTGTTTCAACAATCTTCATAGCATCTTCACCAGAGTAGATTCCACCTCAAGAAACCACTTTCCTCATCCACAAGAAAAAACTCCTCATTCATTATAGTTTTATTATGAGATTGCAGCACTTCAGTCACAGCTTCAGGCTCCACTTCTAATTCTAGTTCTCTTACAATTTCCACCACATCTTCAGTTACTTCCTCTGCTGAAGTCTTGAACCCCTAAAGTCACCCATGAAGCTTGGAATCAACTTCTTCCAAACTCCTGTTAATGCTGATATTTTGACGTCTTCCCATGAATCACAAATGTTCTTACTGGCATCTAGACTTGTGAATCCTTTCTGGAAGGCTTCCAATTGACTTTGCCCAGATCCATCAGAGGAATCACTATTTATGGCAGCTATAGTCTTATAAAATGTATTTCTTAAATAATAAGACTTGAAATTTAAAATTATTCCTTGATCCATGGGCTGCAGAATGGATGTTGTCTTAGCAAGCATGAAAACAACATGAATTTCATCGTGCATCTCCATCAGAGCTCTTGGGTGACCAGGTGAATTGTCAATGAGCAGTAATATTTTGAAAGAAATCTTCTTTTTCTGAGCAGTAGGTATCAACAGTGGGCTTAAAATATTCAGTAAACCATGATGTAGACAGATGTGCTGTCATCAGGCTTTGTTCATTTTATAAAGCACGAGCATAGTAGATTTAGCATAAATGGTAAGGACCCTAGGATTTTTGGAATGGTGAATGAGCATTGGCTTCAGCTTACAGTCACCGGCTGCATTAGCCCCAAACAAGAGAGTCGGCCTGTCCCTTGAAGCTTTGAAGCCAGGCATTGACTTCTCCTCTCTAGTTATGAAAGTCCTAGATGGCATATTCTTCCGATAGAAGGCTGTTGTGTCTACATTGAAAATCTGTAGTTTAGTGTGACCACTTTCATTAATTATCCTAGCTAGATATTCTGGATAACTTGCTGCATCTTCTACATCAGCACTTGCTACTACCCCTTGCACTTTTAGCTTTTTTCCATAAACCTCATGAACCAATCTTCACACTTTTCCTCTGTAACTTCATCACCTTTCTCAGCCTTCACAGGATTGAGGAGAGTTAGGGCCTTGCTTTGGATTAGGCTTTGGCTTAAAGGAACGTTATACCTGGTTTGATCTTCTCTCCAGACCACTAACGCTTTCTCTATATCTTCAGTAAGGCTGTTTGGCTTTCTTACATCATTTGTGTATTCACTGGGGTAGCACTTATAATTTCCTTAAAGAACTTTTTCTCTGCATTCACAACTTGGCTGTTTGGGGCAAGAGGTCTAGCTTTTGGCCTATCTTGGCTTTTGACATGTCTTCCTCACTAAGCTTAATCATTCCTAGCTTTTGATTTAAAGTGAGAGTTGTGTGACTCTTTCTATCGACTGAACACTTAGTGGCCATCGTAGGTTTACTAATTAGCCAAATTTCAAAATTGTTGTGTCTCAGGGAATAGGGAGGCCCCAGAAGAGGGAGAGACACGGGGAACGGCTGGTCAATGGGGCCATCAGACCACACACATTTATCGATTAAGTTCGCTGTCTTACATGGATGTGGTTTGTGGCACCCCAAAATGATTACAATAGGAACATCAAGATCACTGATCTCAGCTCACCATAACAGATTAATAATAATGAAAAAGTCTGAAAAATTTCAAGAATTATGCAAATGTGGCACAGAGTTATGAAATGAGCAACCAGTGTTGGAAAAATGGTGCCAAAAGACTTGCTTGACTCAGGGCTACCAGGAACCTTCATTTTGTAAAAAACACAATACCTGCGAAGTTTAATAAATCAAAGCACAATAAAATGAGGTATCTGCAGAGTAATTCAGTCCTTTCTAGCTTATTATCCCTCCCTTATGTAAGGGTAGGGGGGAAGAGTTAGAGAAAATTAGAAAGTTAGACTCCTGATACTGAGGAATTCATTCTAGTCCTTCTAGAGAAGCGAGAAATCGCCAAAACCAGCTCCTGAAAATTACCAGTGAGTCTTGAGTACTTACTCCTACATGCCTTGGACTTTGCCAAGGGTTTGACATGATTTATGTCTTTCAATCCTCATCACAATCCTGTGGAGACTGTTGTTATCCCATTTTGAGGATGAAGAAATAGATTTTGATGAGGTTAAATGACTTTCATAAAAGTCAGTCAGCTATTAATAATCATGATAATAATAATACAGTGATAAAGCAAACTCTTGAGTAGCACTTACCTGTGAGCCTGGTACTAAGTGCTTAATGTATATCAGTATATTTAAACCGCAAACAATCCTATGAGGTAGGTACTGCAATTATTGTCATTTTTAGAGATAACTAAATCAAGGCCCAGAAGTATTAAGTTACTTTCCCAAGTCACACATCTAATAAGTGATAGAACTGGGCTTTATAACCAGGCATGCTGGCCTCAGAATCTGTGCTCTTGACTACTAAACTATGCTAATACAGTATAGACCCAAGGTTTGAATCCTGGCCTCCAAAATCTGACTTTTTACCATCAATGTCTAAGTGTCACCTTTGAAGTGTAGCTATTGATATAAATCATAGTTTTACCTTTTTACATTTTTATATATGAATTTAGATACTGGGTGTATTCCATTGATATAAGTATTTTCTTCAACAGCAGAGGACTGTAGTTAAAGCAATGGAAAATAGGAACAAAAATATTTGAGTAAATAAGCAATCTGAGATGTTCATCTCCCTATAATTTTGAACTTGCATGTGAACCTGACTTGAATGTGTTTGTAGATTAGTAAATTAAGTGAACTGTGGAAAATTACACTGTTGGCATCTTTCTGTGGTTATGCTGCTTGACAAGTAAGTTATCTCAAAGAAAAGCAGTCCTGTCAAACCATATAGTATGGAGTGAATTGATGTGTATTTACTATTAGTGGGCAATAATGAATATTCTGCTGATCTTTAGAAATCACTTGTATCTTATTCCAGTCAGCACTCAGCCAAACACCACAGACTTCCTTCATAATTTGACCTTTACTTTTAATCTGAAATTAATTATGCATTTATAGTTATTGGTCTACTATGTGGTTTTTTGCCTTTAGTAGCTATGCAAACAATAGCTTGAGACTAGTAGACACTTTAATCTTACTATTATTATCATTATTGAATGGTAAAAAAAAATATGTCACTACTTTTATGATGTCATTTTAAACTTGCATAAGCTTAGACCACTTTTTGAAAAATCCTGAGTAATTTTAAATTGATGTTGACATTGAAAAGGATTGCCTGTAATGATAGTGTCTTGTAGCTATAAGTAGTGGTCTGTAGTAAATCTAGTAATAATTATGGTTACATCTTGATCACTTGCCTTTTCCTGTTTATTAACCTTGTAAAGAAACATATTGTTAGAGTCATCTTTAATTCAAATGAAAAATTAATATCCTTTCCCTTCCATTTCAGACCTTAAAACAAGGATGGAGATTGCAATTCCAATGCTTAAACTTTTTTTCCTGGAGGGATTCCCACATGGAAAACTGAAGCAACGCTACTAAAACCTCAGTACCTTGATCACCCATCAGCTTTAGTATCTTCTGTCACTGTCCCTTCAGGAAGGAGCCTCAACACGCACGACCAGTGTTATCCTGGGGCTGCTGGAACCAGCTAGGGGCTGAGCTGTCAAGACCAGTCCATTTGAAAAGAAAATAACTAAAGACAAAAACTCACTAGCTAACCCGAATTGCTGATCCCTGGAGGGTACTCTAAGGAAAGTTGGAAAAGATTATATAAAATAGCTCTCATATGTTAGGCAGGAAAAATTACTTATTGCCTCTAAACAAGAAGATTGTAAACAAAATCTCCCATTTTTGCAAAAAAGCAAGATCAGCTGCCTAAGATGCTGCCCTCAAACGTAGCTTTCATGAAGTGCCATCACGTTTAGATTCATCCACTTCGCTAAGAGAGAAGGGGAAAAATGGGAGAGATTTGCCTCTTAATTCTGAGCCCCCTTCTGTGTTGGGCAGAGCCAGGAGCCTAAATAGGTAGGATCTTTTATCCAAAACCCACACGTTTGCTTTTTCATCCTAAACCTAAAATAAAACAGTTGGGCAGTCCTATAATCAAAGAAACAGTCACGTGTTTGGTAAAGATTTGATGCCAGAAATGTGACCAAATTGGTATTTATTTACTGTCTGTCTTTCCTTATGATTAAGAATATGCATTCTATGCATAAGGTTAATTTGTGTTATTCACACTTGACTTTTTTTAAACCTGGAAGTAAACTACTATGGTTTACAGTTATAATAGCCAATTCTATTATTAGTTGTAACTATGTTACAATTTGATGCTTTGGATCTGTAAATGTTACAGGTAAGAGTAAGAAAATTTACAGTATATGCAATATCTATGTGGTAATTATGTATATTTTTATTTACATTTTTTAAAAGTTGCTAAATAAGCATGATGATTGAAGTTTCTGTTTCATTCTTTTAAATCCTACTTAGCCCAAGTGCATGTGTTTTTGTTTTGTTTTGTTTTGTTTTTTGCGGTACGCGGGCCTCTCACTGTTGTGGCCTCTCTCATCGCTGAGCACAGGCTCCGGACACGCAGGCTCAGCGGCCATGGCTCATGGGCCCAGCCGCTCCGCAGCATGTGGGATCTTCCTGGACCGGGGCACGAACCCGTGTCCCCTGCATCGGCAGGCGGACTCTCAACCACTGCGCCACCAGGGAAGCCCTGCATGTGTTTCTTGTCATGCCCTTTCCTGATCACACAGTCCATAGAGACGTCCTCTTGGTAATCAACTCAAGGCACAGTGGTTTCCAAACTTGTTGCTACATAGGAAATTAGTCTCCATCCCTTTGGACCCTATGTTTCAAGATTTTATTTATTTTATTTACCAAACATGTCTTTGCTTAATAATTTGTTTCTTCCCATTCTATTTACAGGTGGACAGCAGTAGACAACAGTGGCATGGATCTGCTAAATTTGAGGAGAGACACCAGGCCTGGCGTTTTGTCTGAGTGGATGTGGGCGGATGTGGTGCAGGTGCATGCAGGATGCCGAGGCTGCAGTCCTGGGACTCCTTGAGTGGAGCAGAGTGGTGTGGATTAAAGGACCTGGACAGAAGCAGAGATCTGATGGCTGGAAATGTGTGATTGCCAGAATGCTGTGCTAAGCCAGAAGGGGGTCAGGAGTTGGGTCATCTAATGTCGACATAGGATCTGATCGTGAGTGAGAGGCCAACAGCCCAAGAATAAGTAAACAGAGAAAAATGAAGGGCAATCACATACAAACGATATATTCCCTATACTCCAACCATGGTTCCGTTCAGCAAGAGATCTACAGCTGCCCTCTCTCCCTGCCTTACACCTGGAGCGGGATTCCTCCTTGGGTCTTGAAACGATCCAATATACTCCTGAAATAATTGCAGCTAGATGTTTTGTCTCTGGTACATGAACATTAGCTTTTTAAAATATTAACAATATTGAACATTTCTAAGGAATTGCTGTGCTGCCTCTCCCTGTAGAAAGACCATACTTTCCAGCCCCCATTTCCCTTGGCCAAAGAAAATGTAAGTGGGAATTATGTGATATTTCTAAACAAAGGCTTTAAGAATTCTGGTGTGGTTCCTCCGTGCTCTCTTTTCCATTTGCCCTAACAGAAATCCCTTCAGGTAGGGAACAAAGAAATGTAGAAGATATATCATTCTTGACCCCAAATGGACGTGTAATGTGAGTGAAAAATAACCTTCGTTTTGTAAGCCACTGGGACTTTTTAGGTTTTTTTTTTGTTATCACAATATTATTTAACCTGAGTTGACTGATATAGACTGTCATTGACATGATCGTCTGTACCGAAGTTCAAAAATATTTGTATGCCCTTTGATATTTCTTATAGTACTGTTTTAAAACCTTATTTACCTCAATTATATGTCCGTTAGAATAACCTCAGTGTCTTTTGTTTGTTTGATCCACCATATAAACCTCATGCCTCTAAAATAAAATATTTAAAAATATGTCACAATGAATCAATGAATAAATACTTAACATATGTTTCACTGTAGTAACTATGAGGGATACAAACATGTCAAAGAAATTGAAATTAAGATAAATATTTCCATTTGGAGAAGTCTATTTTAATTTTCAGTTGATTCAGTTTTTCTGGTAGTAAATCAAATGATTCTTCTTTTTCTTATTGTGGCATCTGAAAGTACAGTGTGTAGTAAAAAACACTTCATGACTACATTGTCAAAATTATATTGTAAAAATAAAGTACCACACATTTAACTGGCACTACTGAAGGCTATATTATGTATGTATTATATGGCAATTACAGCACACATTTTCATCAAAGAAAGAAAAATCAAGAAGAGGAGGAAGATTTCCCAATCTTCTTTGGAATTTTTTTTTTTTTTTTTTTTGCTGGTGACCTTGGGATATTTACCACAATTCTGAATTGGACTCTCATTTTTTTTTTTTTTTTTTTTTTTTTTTT
>NW_021703777.1:108347912-108554725 GCF_005190385.1 Monodon monoceros
CCCGTGTCCCCTGCATTGGCAGGCGGACTCTCAACCATTGCGCCACCAGGGAAGCCCCAGGACTCTCATTTTTGATGTTAGAAAATTAGGTTTTTATCATGTATTGGCTGATAGACTGAAAGGGGTTATAATCATAGCCAATTAAATTATGATTGAGAATGCTAATTCATTTATTTACAGAAGAAGAGAATAGTGATTTCCAGGGTCCTAACTGCTTGTAATACCCTTATTTAGGGCAAATCAGGGACTTGAAAGTACCTAGACTTTGAACTAGTTGTTTGAAGTTTGCTTGGTGAGAAGTACATAATCACATGGCCAATTTATCCAGGCCTCAGTTGCAAGTGATGAAATCTTTTTGTCCTTTTTCAGAGAATAGTTATCTAGTGCTAGAATGTGTTTCTAGAATTCAGTACGAGTCTTCTCTTTTCCACTACATTGATATCCAAAATTCATGTTCTAAGTAGACTACTTTCTCCTGTTTATATGTGCATAAATCTTGGTGATTTCAATGCGGGCAAATCCTTCCACTAGCCTAACTCCCCAGGTTCTTGACCTCCTCATGCCTCAGAAGTTTGCCTTCCACTCCACCTGAGTCACTCTAGCCACATCTTAGACCTTGACATTTCAATTTTTTTTTTTTTTTTTTTGGTACGCGGGCCTCTCACTGTTGTGGCCTCTCCCGTTGCGGAGCACAGGTTCCGGACGCACAGGCTCAACGGCCATGGCTCACGGGCCCAGTCGCTCCGTGGCATGTGGGATCTTCCCGGACCGGGGCACGAACCCGTGTACCCTGCATCGGCAGGCGGACTCTCAACCACTGCGCCACCAGGGAAGCCCTTGACATTTCAATTTTAATTTCAATTTCAAGCACTCCGATCTCAGGTCACTCCCTGCTTTCTCCTCTTATCCCAACACCATCCCATTCTCTCTTTCTTTCTCCCTCTCGGTAGTGTCCTTATTCCAAAATTCCTTTCTTTCTAATTCTCCACTTTTTCACTGTCCATCCCACTCCTCATATCCTCACTTGCCTCCTTAACCAGCTTAGAAGCTCTGCTCTATCATTTTTATTTTATTTTTTATTTTTATTGGAGTATAGTTGATTTACTATGTTGTATTAATTTCTGCTGTACAGCAAGGTGAATCGGTTCTACGTATACATATATCCACTCTTTTTTTGATTCTTTTTCCATATAGGCCATTACAGAGTATTGAAGAGATTTCCCTGTGCTACACAGTAGGTCCTTATTAGTTATCTATGTTGTATATACTAGTGTGTATATGTCAATCCCAATCTCCCAATTTATCCCCTTATGGTAACCATAAGTTTGTTTTTTATATCTGTGACTCAATTCCTGTATTTTTTTTAAATTAATTAATTAATTTTTTGCTGTGTTGGGTCTTCGTTTCTGTGCGAGGGCTTTTTCTAGTTGTGGCAAGCGGGGGCCACTCTTCATCGTGGTGCACGGGCCTCTCACTATTGCGGCCTCTCTTGTTGCGGAGCACAGGCTCCAGACGTGCAGGCTCAGTAGTTGTGGCTCATGGGCCTATTTGCTCCGCGGCATGTGGGATCCTCCCGGACCGGGGCTCGAACCCGTGTCCCCTGCATTAGCGGGCAGACTCTCAACCACTGCGCCACCAGGGAAGCCCTCAATTTCTGTTTTGTAGATAAGTTCATTTGTACCATTTTTTAGATTCCACATATAAGTTGTCATACTGAGTGAAGTAGGTTAGACAGAGAAAGACAAATAAATATCTTATGATATTGCTTATGTGTGCTCTATCATTATAATGACTCCCTTGCCTACCCCCTCAACTCATTGGCTCATCTCTCCTGCCCTTATACTGGCCTCGCAAAACCCAAAGCCTATAAAGATCAACTCTTAACCCACCGTGCAGTTGCCCAAGCGCCTGACTAGAGCTGAAGAAAGGCACGTATCAGTTTCCCGTGTCTCTCTTTAAGTTCATAACTACTATTCTCAAGTGTGCTCTTTGTGCTGCCTTATAAGCCTCCTTTATTTCCTTAGGAGCTGTACTCCTCTCCTACAGGATGATTTAACATCTTTTTATCTCCTCTCTAACCTCCCCCACTTCCTCTTCTGCTCTCCTTTTCTTCTTATTTCACTGAAAAGATGGAAACAATCAAAAAGCAACTTCTGTGTGCTTTAGCCCAAATCTACCTACCTGCACACATCTGGCCCTATACATTCTGCCTTCCTCTGAATTGCCTTTGCTCCATGTAAGGCTAGCCCCTCTTTTGCACATTGTTTTTCCCTTCTTGTTCTAAGGACATTGCTTCTGTAGTTGCCCTCCCCATCCTGAATCAAATTATCCCTCTCCACAGGAACATCCCCAATATGATACAAATATGCTACAATATCACACATCATAACAGATCTTCCTTTGATCCCAATATACTTCCAAACACCTCTGAAGTTCTGTGCTAACTTTTCTAGAAGATCTCCTGATCTAGAAGATCTCCCTCTACTCCCTTTCCCATCCTCCCTTAAACACACTGGTTTCACTCCTATCACCTCAAGAACAGCTTTTGTCATGTCACCAAAGAGCTCCAGGCTGCAAAATCCAATGATCGCTTTTAAGTCCTTATTTCACTTAGTGTGGAGCAAGTTGTGACACAGATGATGACTCCCTACTTCTTGAAACGCGCTTGACTTCTGGCATACCAGTCTCTTTTGGTCATCCTTCTACCTCACTAGATGCTCCCTCTCGGCTTGTTACTCTTCATCTTCACATCTCAACACTGGGGTGCTTCAGGGCCCCGTCTATGGACCTTTCCTATTATCTCTAGATACTCAGTCTTTCTTTGGTGAGCTCATCCAGTGCCTTAGCTTTAAATGTCATTTATTCACTATTACTAGAATCATCTCCCTGGAGTTTCACTCTGATATCTCACTACTTATTCAATATAACCAATTGGATATCTGATATGAACTTCGCATCTAATGTAGCCAATCCAAATTACATATTTCTCCCCAAATTCCACTGGCAAGACCTGTTCCTTCTGCAGTACTCTCCCTTTCAGTAAACTAGAATTCCATTCACCTAGTTGCTTGGATCAAAAAATTTTGACCCTTTCTTGATGTCTCCTTTATTTTTCTCACATACCACATCTAACACAATTCTGTTGATTTCACCTTTAAGTTTTGTTTAGAATCTGACCACTTCTCTCTAGCTCCACTTCTGCGGTATCATCATCTCCTACCTGGATGCTTTCAGCTGTTCCTTGTTTCTACTTTCATGTCTCTATAGTCTATTTGCTACTGATGCTAGAAATATCCTATTGAATGCAGGTCATTGATGATGTCCCCATTGCTCAAAAAACCCAGTGTTTTTACATGTCTATATTTTCTTTGAGAATTTCCTGCTTTTTCTGTCTCTAGTAATATTGTGCTAGAAATCCTGAATTGGCCCTCATACTTTGTGTTTTTTCTTTCATATTTAGTATCTCTGTGCTTTTCTCTATAATCTTGGATATATCCTTGTCTTTTAATTGGAAATATTAATTTTAGAGACCATATTTTCACTTCCCATGAGCTTTCTCTATAATTGTGTAGTTCTTTTTGTATAGCATCCTATTCTTGTTTTGTGGGTGTAATGTTTTCTTGAACTTCCATGAGTGTGTTAATTATAATTCTTTAAAAGTTCTCTTCTATTCTTGAATTACTTGTTCAAGATTTTTTTTCTGTTAATTTATTTAGCTCTTTCTCTTCCATCTTTTTCTTATTTGTCTGAAAACCCTTGGTTGCCTGTTTATATTTTAAAAAGAAGTATTGGTAAGTTAGCAAACATTTCCTGTGCTAATAGGTAAACAGCTTGATATGTGGCTATAGATTATTGACTGGTAGGCTTAGTTTTAAGTTTAGTGAACAGAGAACAGCTATCAGGCCTCAGGTCTCTCAAAAGGCAAAACAAAGAAGGCTTTATTCTTGGCAGTAACTTTCACACTAGAAACCTCAACTTAACCCAAGAGGTTCATTCGAACTTGTCAGAGAAGAATCCCCAGGGAATATCATGTAGAGTATACAGACTCTGAATTTTCAAATTCTGCCAACTGGAGGTACAGATTGGTGAATTTTTCCATGTACAAATCTTCATTTAATATCCCCATTTTTATCCTCCTCATTGTTTCTTCTTGACCTAACTTCTGGGGTTCCCAGTGGTAGATGGCTCCCACCTCCTTTTCATTACAATTCTTCACAGCAGGTCTTGGGCTCAAACTTTCTCATAATAGTTTCAGGACTCCCCTGGTGGCGCAGTGGTTGAGAGTCCACCTGCCGATGCAGGGGACACGGGTTCGTGCCCCGGTCCGGGAAAATCCGACATGCCGTGGAGCGCCTGGGCCCATGAGCCATGGACGCTGAGCCTGCGCGTCCGGAGCCTGTGCTCTGCAATGGGAGAGGCCACAACAGTGAGAGGCCCGCGTAATGCAAAAAAAAAAAAAAAAAAAAAAAAATAGTTTCAGCCATCCATTAGCTTTCATAACTCTTTGACTTTCAGAAATGAATGAACATTTCTTGTCCACTGGTGACTCAATTTCCCCACCTTCAAGTTATGAGATTTTTATTTGTATTTTTTATAGTTCTACAACATACAATGCATAGCTTGGTTTGTAACATGGAAGACATAGCTCTATCTGTTCATGTGTTGCAAAGTTTGTCACTATTATAACTACTGAGACCATCATTTTTTTTTTTTTTTGGAGTTTTCCTTGTTGGTGAACATGATTTGATTCTCTTGGATCTATACCAGTTACAAGAATAATGTCCCTTGTGTCTAATGGAAATTCATTTTCATGAAGAAAATAGTATTTACTATAATCAGTATTAAAATCCATTTGAAGATGAAATTGGATGGGCAGGATTTCAGTTCAACAGTATTTGGTAAAAGCGTTCTTTCTCTATGGAACATAGCAAAATGTGTCAAGTAAATAAAAGGTCTTGTTTTCCTTTAGTGGCATCATGATGATTACTTGCTATGGGACATTTCCATTACAAACACGTTTGTTGCTTTTTGATTTGTTAAATGTATATGATTCAGCATCACTTTCTCTAATGCAAGATGACGAGAAAACCCTCAAACCACAATGGTTTCTGCTAGGATAGCATCTCAGAGTATTTGCATTTGTCAACCAAGTGTGGTATATTAAAGAAAAATGTAGGAAAGACTTCCCTCATAATAAAGTGTAAGTAACTCATAAATATTCTCAAAAAGAACTACTGAAATTCAGTTTTCTATTGAAAAGTTTTTGTGAAGCTAAAGGAAATTTTCTTCATTTTTGTATTTTTTCCATTTTATAACTTTAAAATTAACAGCATATTTTAATACTTCCTTTGAGGACATTATATGTAGTTATTTCACTACCAGTTTGAATTTACAGCATATGTTCACTAACTACAAATTACTTCTCTAAATATCAATGATCAGCGTATTCTCAGTATCCAGAAAGGTAGATAAACCCAAATGAATTTGAATATTTTGGATATAGGTTAGCATTCTCTCACACTCTTTCAATATTATTTAGGGTCTTAGTCAAGACACTTAAATACCTTAATTTAAAGTTTCATTAATGTTCATTGCACTCAGTCTGGGGTACTTCTTAGATTCCTCTCAGACTCCTGAGTGTTCCTTGCTAGGTGGCCAGTTCTCTGGGTCCTACAGAAGCCTTATTAACCTGGGCCCTCAAAAACTTGCCTCTCTGGGCTAATTTCTTCCTCATCTGGCCAGACATTCATGGGAGGTTTGAGAGCTGTAATCCTTTTGTCCTTTTGTTCTCTCAAATGTTATAGGTTAAGTGAAATGATTTTAAAACTCTGGTTTGTGTCTTCAATACCATGGCCTTATATAGACATTGATACAACAATGAGCTTCACTTTACCTCGTATCACATAATATACGGTACATATTAGACTTTCATAAGAAAACAGTTACACTGAATGCAGTGTTATAATGTATATTCTTATGTTGTCACTTTTCCATGTTCATATATTAATGCATCCTTTTCGGAGGAAGAGAGAAAATATGTTTTTGTTTTTGCGGTACGCGGGCCTCTCACTGTTGTGGCCTCTCCCGTTGCGGAGCACAGGCTCCGGACGCGCAGGCTCAGCGGCCATGGCTCATGGGCCCAGGCGCTCTGTGGCATGTGGGATCCTCCCGGACCGGGGCACGAACCCGTGTCCCCTGCATCGACAGGCAGACTCTCAACCACTGTGCCACCAGGGAAGCCGGAGAAAATATGTTTACTCTCTTTGGGAAGAAAAAAGCTTTGTTCTGATATTATGTTCTTAATTTGGGGAATTAAAATACCAAATGCTCTTTTGTTCATAAAAGGATGATGAGGGTAGATGGTAGTTTTGATTTTTGTTTAGTTCAATGCTATTTTGTGACATCATTAAAATATGGCAGCTTTATATTGGATGATGATCTCTTTCTTTTCCTTGAATTTGTCATTTGCCAACATGGCAAAGTGTGCCTATTCTGGTAGCCAGACTCCAAGTGACTTGTCCAGTGTTCTGAGTACTCTTTTCTTCCATTCAGTTTTCTCCCACATTTGCAGAGAGCAGACATGAAGCACTCCTCTATATTTCTTGAATACAGGTTTGGAGCCTAAGGTCTGTGCATCATAGCTGATGGCATTTAGTCACTCTAATTTCAGGTGGCTGGAAGATCTGGGAAGCATTTTGTACTGTAGGATTGGTTCATAGGTTTTTATATACATATATAATCTCTCAGTTCCACTCATCATTTTTGCTGTCTTTCCTAGGTTGTCTTCTTACCCTTTCATTTCTCTTTTCTTTGAAGAGCTCTTAAATATCAGAAAAGCAATTCTCACTCATTCGTAGCTAGATTCCTGTCCCAGGTTTGATTTCTTTTCTAGTTTGAGTCACTCTTGGACTTCTAGGAGTCAAAGTACATTACTGTAAGTGTAAAATCTTTACAACTAAAGTTTTCATTGTGAACAATTCTATTAATATAAAAGTGATTTTTTTACATTCAAACTTATCAAAATATACAGCTTACAAAAATCTACTCACCTACACATTCAGTGGACAAGCTATTAGATCCAATGTCAGATCATTAGCTTGGACTTGGAACTATAGTTCAAAACCTCATTTGAGAACTCTTGTGCTAATAGACCCATTCTGAAGTCTTTGCATATAAGATGCTGGGCTTGAACTGTGTCTTCTGCTTTCTTATCAGTCCAAATTCTCAAGTAGTTGAGCTGCTGCATTTTGCACCAATGGTGGAAGCTTCTGGGTGGATGGCCAAAAAAGACGTAGGCAGGGCTTCCCTGGTGGCGTAATGATTGAGAATCTGCCTGCCAATGCAGGGGACACGGGTTCGAGCCCTGGTCTGGGAAGATCCCACATGCCGCGGAGCAACTAGGCCCGTGAGCCACAACTACTGAGCCTGCGCATCTGGAGCCTGTGCTCCACAACGAGAGGCCGCGATAGTGAGAGGCCCATGCACCGCATCACAGAGGCATGGGAAACTGAAGCTAAGGTCTATAGAAATGAGACAAGGCCATAAAATGATTGTGAAACAAAGAAAGGATTTTTGGCCTTTTATGCCGCTCAAAAATCCAGTAGCATCTAGTGACTGAAGCACATACCCAGTCTGCAAACCCCAGAGGTAAAAGTAAATCCATTCTTTCAGTTAGGGGGTCTGCATCCCTGTACCCTACTATTGCCTGCTCAGCTACTTTGACAGTTCCTCTCCTTGGAAACTGAAGAAGGTTTGTATTAGGTGTATCTAGTTAGTCTTCTGCAAAATGATCACAAAAAAAGTTATTAACTTGTATACATTGTTTATCCACTTGATTTTTCTATTTAACATTAATTGTACAATAGATGAATTAAAATATAGTTCCTTCTGTGGGCCAACAATTACTACTCAGGCAAAAGAAGTGGATACTTCTTAAGAGTTTATTCTTAGACTTTAATAAATATGTCTTCTGTATTTTTTCATAGCAGTGATGCATTTCCCAGGGTTAATAATGCCAAAGGGGACCAGTATTAGGCTTGCCGGTGTGATGCTGCTATCTATTTAGCTATCATTTCTTTCTTTTAAAGAAGATCTGTTATATTAAGTAGCTGATAAAAGAGGCATGGCTTTATTTATATTTATTTTGCAGTACGCGGGCCTCTCACTGCTGTGGCCTCTCCCGTTGTGGAGCATAGGCTCCGGACGTGCAGGCTCAGTGGCCATGGCTCACGGGCCCAGCCGCTCCGCGGCATGTGGGATCTTCCCGGACCGGGGCATGAACCCGTGTCCCCTGCATCGGTAGGCGGACTCTCCACCAGGGAAGCCCATGGCTTTATTTTTTTAAAACCACAGAGGCATCAGCGACTCACCACGATGCCTCAGATATTAGCAATAAAAATAACACCTAGTTCATTACAGTCAACTCTGTCTTTTAAGTGAGATACCACCTTAAATATGAGAAAGGGATTTCAGCCTCTGTGAGACTAAATGCTCAATGTTTTCAGAGATTTAAAATATAAATGCCATTTGGTATCTGACATGTTTATTTAAAAAATGCAACAGATTTTAACAAATGAGTTCCTGGACTAGATGATCTCTAATAATGTTTCCAGGCCTTCAATTTTATGTGTTTATGTGGCATTACTAATATGGATTTTTATGTATCTCTGATGTAAAATTATCTTAAGACTATGACTGTTTTTAAAAGCATGTGATCGCCCCCAGAGAGGTTATATCAGTTTTTTAAATAAACTACCCAGCAACCAAAATTTACATTCTGTTGGTAAATTTGCCAGGAAGGTCATTTCACTTGTTTATATTATGTCATAATCCCTGTTTTTCCTCATTCACAGTGTATTACAAAATAGAGCTTAAAGTCATTTGTGTGTGGTGCTGGAATCAGTGAATATTTCTGTGCAGAGCTAATACTTCTAACCTCTCTGCCAGACTTTGGAAATCAATGTTCATTTCACACTGCACCCCTGCCTCCCCAATACTGCTCAACAAATACCAGTGCCAAGAGAGATGACCCCTTTTAATTCCTTAATATAGGCCACAGTTCTCTTTGATTTATAGAAGACGGGTAGTCTATTTATAAAATATGTATCTGCAAGATGCAGTTTATGAGAAACTTGGCTTTTGGGACACATTAATTCTAACTGCAGATGCAACTTTCATGTTTTATAATATAACCCTGACAGCTGTAATTTCAGATTAAAGATTTTTCATTCACATTCCCATCCTGATTGCTCTGCACGGTCCTTATATTACCTTATTGTCAATAGCAAGTGTTCACTCTATTGGGAGTCATTTAATAACCAGCTGCCATTTAAAGTGTGGACAGAACATTTGTCTCAGCCAGGCCATCTCGAGTAGAGTTCCTCAGCATACGGAGCTGGGACCTCTTCAAGAAAAACAACAGCTGGCCTTCACTATTGTCCTGACTTTTCCTTTTTTGTGGTGGCTAGTTAAAATAAACATGGACACTCTTGGTGCATTTCTGAATGCATTTGTAAGTTTGTTATTTTAGTAAACAAATCGTGCTTTCCATCGGTCCCTCATCCCCAATCTCTTATCCCACCCTGACCCCCATCTAGTTTATGGGTCAGGCTTTCATTCTTTCCTGAGTTCTATAAACGTATACTTCTCTTAAAGTCACTTACATTGGTAACTAAGAATCGACCAACCAAGATTGTAGGTTTAGTGGGTATCATAAGACATCTGTCTTTTGGGAAGCTAATATATCTGTTTTTACAGATTATGTTTGTAAATGATGATATTGTAATTAAAATAATATTAATTATAAAAATAAGACAATCTTCCAGAAATATAATTATAAATCCCAGCTTGAGATCCATGGTTGATATGTGAAAATGCATTCATGATTCGTAATGTTTTTTGTTAGTGTCTACCTTTAAATGTCCTTAACTTGACAGCTGGGGATTAGCTTCTACAGCAGGCAGTGGTAAAAGGAAATAAAAACGAAAAGGAAAGGAAAGCTTTAAAAAAATGGACTCTTTCATGCCTAATTAAACCAGAATACAAATCAATCACTGGAAATAAGTGATGAATTTTTTATGCTTGTAAGCTTACTGTACCCTGTCGTGTTTGCTATACACTGAAATTACAATTCCCATCAGCTTATAGGGTAATCGTTTACTTTAAGCTTTACCTTTATCTATCATATTGATCTGAGACTCTCAGGGAAGGAATGGAAGGCCAATGGTCTAAGTCAGTGTGAAGAGTAAAAATGTCTCAGCCAAGAAACATTGGAACCTCTGCCTTGTAGGCTAGACTTTATTTTTTTCCCATTTCATTTTAACTCTTAGGAAATACCTCAGTCCTAAGTCCTAAGGCAAATTTAATCGTAGTATATAGGGGAGGAGGTGGTGACCCTTGCAGCAGTCATGAGGTGGACTGAGTGACCGATTCTCCAATGAGTTATGTCACACTTACCTGCTCGCTTGCTTAATGCCAACTAAGTGCCAGGTTTTGGATTGTATCATCAACAGTTAGTGGGAAATGGTTGCAATGTTAGTTTCATACTACAATATTAAAATGTTAAATTAAGGTTGACATCCTTTTTTTCTGATTATTTTCTAATATTTGAGTTCTCAGCCACTTCTATGTGTAATTTATTTTCTGGGTAGGCTATAATAACACATTTTTTCCTTGAGTGTCAGGCCAGCTTTTCACATAATGACAGGGCTTTCTTTCTATAAAAGTCACATGTATAGCATGAGGGATCATTTAGACCTCTAAATTGGCTCTTGATTTTTTGCACTGAGAAAATATGATAGCACACAATATTTCTAATATAAAAATATGTTAGATTTTGAAATATTTCTCTCTATATAAATGTCTAAAAATTTTGCACAATAAACCTCTGTACTCCTTCATAGACACGGGTAAGATGTAAGGAAGTGACCGACAAAAATCAATTGAATGGTAATCAAACCCAAAATATGATTACATTCACTTCGTGAAAGAAAACTGCTGACCTCAATTTCCCTCTTGCCAATGTGAGATTCACAGACTGGCTCCTACAAGTAAATATGACTTCTTCTCTAGAGCCATAACTAGCGCCATAACTAAGCTCTTGAACTCTCAACCCTAGGAGATACTCAGGTCTCTGATCCATTTTGGTGACCTTGCCCCCAGGGCTGCCAGGTCTTCTCTTGGCTGTGTTAACGCACTTCACGTATTAGCCACTTCCAGAGTGAAAGAGCATCGCCCAAAACTTGGCCCAGCTCTCCTATGTGTCATTATCCGCAGGCAACAATAAAGAATGAGGCCAGCTGCATCCCCTAGAAGAGGCTGCGGCCTGAAACGTCTGCATTTCAAATACAGCTCTAGATGAGTAATAAATCGAGATGTCTCTTCCTTAAATTGGAAAAAAGGTCCCATGATTAATCACACCTATAAGAGCACTAGTCTTAGAGTCTAGGAAAAAAATTAAGGCATCTTCATTTTCTGCCTCTGCACTTCAGCACTTACCTGCAGATGGTTGAACACAATTGAGAAGCCAGTTGTTTTAAGAAAGGCCACAGATATTTAACTTCAGATTTTCCCCTTGTTTTATTAAAAAGAAAGAAAGGAGTTATTATTTAAAAATATAGAGCAGAGAGAGTGCAGCACAGAAAAATCCTATAAAAAGGCAGACTTACAACACCTAAATGGAATAAAAAATCCAGGAGGACCAGGACTCTGGGTGCTGGCTGTCTCACTATTTACTATAAACATAGTATGGAGTCCTCTGGAAGCTAATGGGGCTGTTGATTGGTGTTTACTCATCTCCACAGGATCTGGTTTCTGATAATCCAAGACTCCTCTGTATTGATGAGTGTAGGCGGCTGGTGAACTAGTAATTCCCACTTAGAGGGAGCGGAGAGGGGCTTGTAAGCGCTTCATGGCTAGGTTCAGCTGAAAGACTGTTTATTTAGAATTCCTCCCAAGTCCTCCAGGACCCCAGCAAAGGCTGCAGAAGTCAAATTCCCCAAAGCCCTGTGTATCTTTGTAGAAGTATCTAGTTGGTGAAAGACTAGAGAAGAAATCTATAACATTCTTTAAAGAAGCCCAGGGCATTTTATCTTACATGTGCTGTTTCCTTTAATACAGTGACTTTTGATGGAACATCATTTAAACATAAGCTGTTTCAAGTTGAACATGGATAAGTGTAATTCTTCACATTTGCTCTAATAGTAAATTTTTCAGAAAAAAATCAAAGGTAATCCATGTTTTAATGACATTTTAATATTCTTTGCTTTTATGGACCTTCTAGTTTCAAGGTTTTCTTTTTCCTGCAGTTTTACTGAGATACAATTGATATAAAATATTGCATTAGTTTAAGGTGTACAACATAATGAATTGATACGTGCATATATTGGATCACCACAATAGGTTTAGTTAACATCCATCAGCTCATGTAGTTACAATTTTTTTTCTTCTGGTGAGAACTTTTAAGATCTACTCTTAGCAACTTTTAAATATACAATACAGTATTGTTAACTACAGTCATGTTGTACATTACATCCCCAGAACTTATTTACAAGACCAGCCCAGATTCAAAGGGAAGGGACTACTCCTTGGCATGAAATCTGGTAGTTATGGTTCATTGAGGAGGGGAGCGTCTGTACAGGAGACTAACTACTGTATTCACCTACAAATTTAAATGGAATTCTTTTTTTTTTTTTTTGCGGTACGCGGGCCTCTCACTGCTGTGGCCTCTTCCGTTGCGGAGCACAGGCTTCCGACGCGCAGGCTCAGCGGCCATGGCTCATGGGCCCAGCCGCTCCGCGGCATGTGGGATCTTCCCGGACCGGGGCACGAACCCGTGTCCCCTGCATCGGCAGGCAGACTCTCAACCACTGCGCCACCAGGGAAGCCCTAAATGGAATTCTAAATCATGAGTATGCTTTCTTTAATACGATAAAATATTTGTGTGAGATAATAAATGAATAAATAACCTACAGTGAGAAGTCCAATAATAGACATTTAAGGAAATGTTCAATGGCCACATTGAGGAGGAAGGGAATAGTTCTGCACTGGAGAAGTTAAAGAAAGGCTTTATAGGGATGTCAGAATCTGACCTGGGTTTTGAAGAATGACTATGTACTTATCTGACAGAGAAAGAAGGGGAAACGTGTCCATAGGCAGAAAGAAGGGCATAAACTTATATCGAGATGAGGAAGCACACAATGTAGCCCAGAAATACCAAGTCCTGCAGCACATATGTGGCCTAAGATAAGGCTGAAAAGGTAGATGGGGACTTCCACAAAAAAGGACCCTATGGGGCTTCCCTGGTGGTGCAGTGGTTGAGAGTCTGCCTGCCGATGCAGGGGACACGGGTTCATGCCCCGGTCCGGGAAGATCCCACATGCCTCGGAGCGGCTGGGCCCGTGAGCCATGGCCGCTGAGCCCGCGCGTCCGCAGCCTATGCTCCGCAACGGGAGAGGCCACAGCAGTGAGAGGCCCGCGTACCGCAAAAAAAAAAAAAAAAAAAAAAAAGAAAAAGGACCCTGTGGATATATACTTCTGGGAAATTATACATACTTTCCTATAGCTCTCTTAGTAGCTCCCAATGAACTTTAGAATACTAGGGGCTCTGAGTGGTCTTGCAATAAGGAAATCCATTTAACTCCAAGGAACTTTCCAATTTATTTGAATAGAGAATGCTTTTTTGGTACAACAGTCACAAATCATTCCACAACTCTTTATTTTATGAAACATCCTTGGGGAGCCATTTAGGGCTCAAAGGCAAGTGAGAGAGATGCTAAGATTTTTCATTATAGAGAAAAACTCTGGTACTATTTTGGATGGCTTTAAAGGGAACAAGACTGGAATGAAGGAGACCAGCTAGAATATCAGAAAAAATTGAGACCTGAACTAACAAAGCAACGGTGGGAATGAGGATGAAGGCAATGAGCAAATCATCTTTAGTAATTCTGAGTGACATCTTAGATAGAAATATGAGTATTGCAGCTCCCATAATAGGATGTTACGATAATTCTTCCTAACGGACGTGTTATCCAATTATGTAGCTGTATCATTTTGTAGTACTTGAACCAAAGGATTAAAATGAAATTTTAAAAAGTATGTATCATATATAACCTGTCTACAGTACACTGAGCTTATTGTTAGATCAGGCCAAAGGACTGGGAAAAATGAATTATCTACTTCCTATTGGCCAATGAAATGAAGCATAGCTGTTATTTGGGGGATTTTTTAAGGCAAATTTTGTTTTTCTGCTGCTTCTAAATTCTAACAGAAATTTGTCATGTAGTCTTTTGCTCAGGGGGAGTTGAACTACAGAATGAATAGTGTCTTAAAGACTTATTTTGCAGAAGATGCAAGCACTCTTTTCCAGGTTTTTTTTTTTTTTCCTATATGTGAAGCTTAAAGCACATACTAAAATGTTCTTCTACAGAGGTTTTACATTATGGTTTTCAGGGGCTGGGTAACATGACATTCTACAGGGAAAAGATGGCCTTACTAATGTCTATACCTTTAGAAAATGGGAGTGCAACTGAGAAACTAAATCTGGAACAAGTTAAGAGCAGCATATACATTGGAGTTTAAAAAAAAAACAAACACAAACCTGCTGGCCCAATTTCAGAAACCATGGGCAATTATTTGCAGATGCAAGTATAGTTTACTATGCACCAGTGTTGTTCATCTGACGTTATGCACAGGATCAACACCTGTGGACATTTGCACACACATCTTTTACAGCGAAATTTGCAGTGGGGGAGAAGAAAGCTTCTGTGGGAAAGGAAACTCAGCTGAGAGGAGGCAGAGAAAGAGAGTTTGATCACTCCACTGCTCAGACACAAAGGCATTTATTTAAACCTCTGCAAGCCTTGCTTCCAAGAGACAAATGCATTACATAATTTGTATTATGCTGTCCATCTATATTTGCAAAGGAATCACATAATTCAAACTTCTTCATTGCTAAGATAAAAACAATGGTCATAATATAGACATTCTGTTATTGTAATTACAAGAAGCCCATAGTAAAGTTTTACACGCCATTATGACAGCATCCCTAAGATTTTGGTAGAAATTATCATAACCGTTGTATCCAGATATAGAGAGGCTAGACAGACATGAGTTGGTATCCACATCAAAATAAGGTTTCAGGACTATCTACACCACAACTCTTTATTTTCCTACTCTATTGATAATAACAATGATGAGAATGGCAAAGCACCCCTCAAAGAAAAGTTCCATAACATTAAGTGTAAATGAGATAATGCCCATAAAATATTTTGTACCAGCCTAGCACATAATAAATAACCAGTAACAATTAACTTATACATTTTAAAAGCAGAAAAGAAAAACTTGGGCAGAAAGTGAGCAGTTTTTGTCACAAGATTAAAAATACTGGTACAGAGAAGAACTCTGTTCACCTGTTAAACAACTAAATTACTGGTGTGTTTATATTTAAACCCAAAATGTTATAAACGATTTTGATTCCACTATCATGTAACAAATTATTTTGTGTGCACACAAGGATCTAGCTACAAGGATGTTTATGTAACCGTTTTTATCATAGAAAAACTTGGAAACCACCTAGTGTCCGATAGTAGGACACTAGGGAAATAAACATGGTCTATTCCAACCAAGCAGTACAGCGTAACCACTTAGATTATTGTTATCTTAGAAGACTAGTTAAATGTCATGGGAAAAAACATTTATTATATACTCAAGTAAAAAAAAAACAATTACGGAATAAGGGCACAATATAATGCTGTTTTTTCAACAACAAAAATGTGAGTATAGAAGTAACTAAAAGGCTGTATGCTACAATATTAAAGGTATGATTTAAAAGTAAGTGGAACTTTACATGATTTTCATTTTCTTCTTTTTGCTGATTGAATATTTTGAAAAAGCTCCTCAGTGTATGTATGTCATTCTTGTAACATAAATATTAAAAAGAAAAATATTAATGTAGTCTTTTGAATACTATTGGAAAATCTTCCCAGAAAAAAAAGCTGTAGAAGAGCCAAACGTAACAAACTACAGTTTTTTAAAATGAACATTTTAAAGTATAACTAAGACTCATATATAAATGGGCAAATAATATCAGTTATTTTCTCTCAATCTCCATTGCCCATTCTTATTTAAACCCTCCTGTTCACTGGCCCTAGATTTTCCCTTATCCAATTATTTTGCAGATTTTATGGAGTTTTCCTTCTCTGTTCCAAAGCCTCCAATGGCTCCCTCTCATTTACCACACTGGAATCAAAATTCTGTTCCTGGATTTCGATCCTTCTGGCCATCCAAACGCTCTTGTTTAAAACTAGCTTCCTTCTTCGGGCTAATTCCCTTACTGCTTTCTGAATACATACCATGTGTGACTTCCTACTTTTTCTCTCCCTCTTCTCTATCTAATTTCAAGCTTTTCTTTAAGGTTCATTTCAAGCTCTATTTCTTCCAAACAACTTCTCCTTCTTAGCCCAAACTCATCCCCAAACTCCCATCTTGCAAATCAGCTCTACTATGTGTCCCAGTATACATGTATGTGCTTTCTGTATTATCCAGCTGTTTCCTGTGTGTAGTCCACCTCATGTGACTATAAATTTCCTAGAAAGAACTGAGAATATTCTATTTTTTCTATAACTTATGCAATATATTTCACTATATTAGGTGTATGGTAGGTACTCAATAAACATTTATTGATAGATTAATAGATATAAGGTTTGTGTATTTTTATACTATCAGTAAACAGTTTGCATTTTGAATGGCTGGTTTGCCTTTGTCCATTTCTATCAATGCTAAAAAACTGAACTTGACTAAGAAGAGATGCTGACATATGCATTTGATCATCATAAAACATCATTCTGGGATGAAAAATTACAAACAGAATGAGAGCTATTATATTCTCACACTGCTTATATATCATCATCTTATAATCTATAACATTTTAAAAAACAGATATCCTGGAATAGAAATAATATGGTAAACTTCACTAAAGATCTTAATGATGAATGATAAAAATACAATAACAAAATGATAAGGAATGTGAGACATCTTTTTCCAAACACAGCAAGCTTAAAATATATACATCAAAGCTACTGACATAAGAAATCAGTGTGTTTTCAAATTTTGCATTTTAACCAAAATGTGATCCTCAGCAAAGCCTAATCTAATAAATGGAAAGTCAGTGTCTTATTTCTTTTGCTGTAGAAGCAGAATGATGGTAGTCCAGTTGGAGACAGAAAAGAAATGATCTTGACAAGATGAAATAGCTACTAGGCATTATCCCTCACTATGGTTTAACTGCAGCATCACCGAGTTTATACAATGCCATTATTGCACTCACTGTCTTCATGGTCCTACATTCAGAATCACATAATCAGTGGTTGTCAGACCACAAAAGGTTGAAATCATTGGGTTAAGCATCCGGAGTTGGGTTTCTTATCCAGAACAACCACCATGGTTAGAACACTGGGCTTGAAATCAGGCAAATAAAATTTTTCATGGGAGCTTACTTATAACTAAGTAACTTCTATTTGATGGGGCTATTTTGATGTCAAAATAGTCTTGGTATCTGCTTAAACCTAAAACTTTAAGGGCTTTATATGTGGAATCTAAACTAAGCTCATAGAACAGGGAATAGATTGGTCGTTGCCAGAGGTGGGGGTGGCAGGGGCTAGAGGAAATGCATGAAGGTGGTCAAAAGGTACAGACTTCTGGTTATAAGATAAATAAGTTCTGGGAATGTAATATACAACATGACTGTAGTTAACAATACTTGCTTTTGATCACTAGACTTTTGTGCAAAAGATACTGCCTGACTTCTGAGGCTAGGTCATAAGAAGTCTTGCAATTTTCAAATAGATTGGGTAGATTGCTCATTCTGAGGGAAGCTAGCTGCCATGTAAGAAGGTTGAACACATTGAGCCACTGTGCTCTGAGAAAGCTCACACAAGTTATGTGAAGAGACGAGGGGGGTGGAGAGAGAGTGAGAGATGCCTAGCCAGCCCCCTGCTATTCTGACATTCTAGACAAGGTACCAGATGTGTGAGAGAAGTTATCTTCTCTATGTAGCCCAACCACTATCTGACTTCGCCTGCAAAATCACATGATAATTGTCTAGCTGGACCAGTCAACCTGGAAGTGGGGTGATGCTCACACACACACACATTCAGCCTTGTGGTATTTACTTTGGGACCAGTTGGGAGGGAAGCTGAAAGGACCTTAAGAAGACTATTAGAATAGTCTATGTCAAAAATGTCAGCTGACTTCTTTTGGTTGTGCATTTTAAGATTTAAAAACAAGAAATATGAACAAAAGAAAAAAAAACTGTTCAGTTCTCATGTAAAATCTAGAGGAAGCATTTCTGAGACAGTTACTTGCCAGATTAAAAATAAAAATGTTTGTCTTATCTAGCTTCTCATCTATCCAGCAAAAGACTCTCAAAGGAAGAAATGGCTTTAAGCTAAGCAGAAAGATTAGGGTGCTACCAGAAAAATATTGTTTCAGAGTAAATAGTTCAAGATTCTTTGGTAAGACCTCAAAAATATTCACAGCATGCTTGGTAGGCGCTCTCAGGTAGACCATGGGTTGGCAAACTTTTTCTGTAAAGGGCCAGTTAGCAAATATTATAGGTTTTGCAGGCTACATAAGATCTGTGTCCCATATTCTTTGTTTGTTTATTATAGCATAATACACAGAACATAAAATTTACTATTAGTGACATTTAGCACACAGTTTTGTGTGACCATCACCACTATCTAGTTCCAGAATATTTGTATCACCACAAAAGGAAAACCCACACTCATTAGGCAGTCACTTCTCATCTACTCCTCCCGGCCTCTGACAACCACTTTCTCATTGCTTTCTGACTCTGTGGATTTCCTTTTTCTGAACATTTTATATAAATGTAATCATACAATATGTGACCGTTTGTGTCCCCCTTCTTTTGCTTAACATAATGTTTTCAAGGATCATCTCTTGGACGTTGTAGCATGTATCAGCATTTCATTCCTTTTTATAGCAGAATAATAAATATTCCAGTGTATGGATGTACCATATTCTGTTTATTCATTCATCAGTTCATGGATATTTGGGTTATTTCACCTTTTGTGAAATATTGTGAACTATTGTGAGCTATTGTGAACAAAGATTCTATGAGCATTCAAGTACAAATTTTTCTTTGAATTCTTCTTGTTAGTTCTTTTGGGTACATACCCTGGAGTGGAATTGCTGAGTCATGCAATTCTGTTTAATTTAGTAATGGGCTGCTAAACTGTTTTCCATTGTGACTGCACCATTTTACATTCCCATCAGCAATGTACGACCTTTCTAATATCTCTACATCCTCACCAGCACTTGTTATTTTCTGGTTTTATTTATTTATTTAGAAAAATTAAAACCATCATAAAGGGTATAGAGTGGTATCTTATTGTGGTTTTGATTTGCATTTCCCTAATGACTAATAAAGCTAAATTTAATTTTAATGTGCTTTTTGCCATACATAAATTTTCTTTAGTAAGATATGTATTCAAGTCCATTTTTAAAAAATTTTATTTTATTTATTTTTTATACAGCAGGTTCTTACTAGTTATCTATTTTATACATATTAGTGTATATATGTCAATCCCAATCTCCCAGTTCATCCCACCCCACCCCCGCTTTTCCCCCTTGGTGTCCATACGTTTGTTCTCTACATCTGTGTCTCTATCTCTGCCTTCAAGTCCATTTTTAAATTGTGTTTTTGTTGTTGAGTTCTTTATATATTCTGGATATTAAAATCTTATTAGATTCATAATTTGCAAATATTTTCTCTCATTCTGTGGGTTGTAATTTTCACCTATTAATAGTGTGCTTTGATGCACAAATGTTTTAAATTTTGGTGAAGCCCAATTTACCTATTAGTTGAAGAGATTACTCTTTCTCCATTGAATGGTATTGGAACTCTTGTTGAAAATCAATTAACCATAGATGTATGAGTTTATTTCTGGACTCTCAATTCTATTCCACTGAGTTTTATGTCTATCCTTAGGCAGTACACACTGCTTTGAATACTGTAGGCTTATAGTAAGTTTGAAATTGGAAAGTCTGAGTGTGATGGTCAATTTTATGTACCAACTTGGCTGGGCCAAGGGATGCCCAGATATCTTAAACATATGAGATAACATACAATATTAAACATTATTTCTGGGTGTGTCTATGAGGTGTTTTCAGAAGAGATTAGAATTGGTAGATCAAGTACAGCAGATTGCTCTCCCCAGTGTGGGTGGGCATCATGTAATCCATTGAAGATCTGAAAAGAACAAAAAGGAAGAAGAAGGGAGAATTCTCTTTTTCAGTTTGACAGTATGAGCTGGGGCATTTGTCTTCTCAGACACTCAGACATTGGCACTCCTGTTTCTCAGGACTTAAGACTTGGACTGGAACTGCACCACTAGATTTCATGGGTCTTCAGCTGGCAGATGGCAGGTCATAGGATATATATATATATATATCTCCTGGCTATTTGGGAGTGCTTATAATTTTAGGATGAGCTTTCCCATTTCTGCCAAAAAGGCTGTTTTGGATTTTGATTGGGATTAAACTGAATCTGTAGATCACTTTGGGCAGTATTACCTCCCCAACAATATTAAGTCTTCCAATCCATGTACACAAGATGCCATTCCATTTACTTAGAACTTCTTTAATTTATTCCAATAATGTTTGGTAGTTTTCAGCGTACTGTTTATTTTATTTTTACAATCCTTTAAAAGTTTAAAAGCTATTATTAGTTTGTTTGCAGGCCAAATAAAAACAGGCTGTGTTGGATTTGCTTCATGGGTCATAACTTGCCGCATGGAGCTAAACAAAAAGGCTTCTAAGAATCTTAATGGCCTGCCTCTTAAACCTCTATGGTAGAAAATTAAGTTTCTAAGAATTTTGAATATGTTTTCTCATGGCACCTTGACTCTCAGCCCAAGGAAAAAAGAACCTCTCGAAGAGATTTTTGTTTTTTCTAGTTGTCTGACAGATTATAGTACAATTTGACACACAGGAAGTCCATAGTGTTTTTGAAGATATTATAATTGTTTGGACTAAAAGGAATGAATGTAGTTCCAAACAAAGGAGGACGCATGGTCCCAGTCCCAATTCTTGCAAACAGGAAGCAGGCATGAAAAGGTACTGTTGCAAACATGGGCCATTGCTTGTCAAAATGAAGGCTGACCGAGAGAGTAGCACCAAAAGCCCAGAGAGTGGCAGTGAAAACTAGTAAGAACCAACACAGGACTTAGGGAGGGGCTCCTGATCAGAGAACTGGTAACATTTACTTAACTGTATTTCAGAATTTCTATAGACTAGATACCATTTGCCTGCCATTTCCCCACCCCTTTTTAAATGAGAGAGTCAATCACAGCTCCACTAGACCATATATCTCCATTGCATGTTTGGTATGTTCGAGGGTGAAACAGATAAATTGTCTCTTTAGTTTACAGGTGTTTGGATTGAGAGAGGTACACATGAGGACTCTCAATGATATGTGAATCTGATTTAGATGAAGTGATCTTAGATTTTAAGACTGATTCTGGGGACTTACCTGACAGTCCAGTGGTTAATACTCTGCACTTCCACTGCAGGGGGTGCATGTTTGATCTTGCATGACGTGGAGGCCAGGAAAAAAAAAAGCCTCTTAAAAAAAAAAAAGACTGATTCTGTAATGGGATGAGACATTTGATGGCCTTGTGAAGAGGTATATACATTTTTGGAGGAATGTAAATGATTGTTGGGGGTGGGGGTGGAATGTAAATGATTTGTTTCCAGAGAAAGGAAAGAAAACCGCACATTTTTTGTCCCACTTCCCACCAGAAGTCACTCTTCACACACATTAAACCTGGGTTGACCAAAGGGCTGGGGTAGAGTGATGTTAACCCAGTTTCAGTCCTAAGTCTTATGATGGCTTAGAAGCTTTATCTTTTGTACTATGGGGGGATCAATGGACCTTCATGTAAGAAGAGTATACACATGGAGAAGAGGGCTTGACATCATGGACTGGGAGAGAGGCTCAGTCATCCTAGCATCTGGTACCTCAGCTGAACACCTCCAATGACTAACCCGGACTGAAATTGCATGAGAGATTCCAGAGAGGCCAACAGAAAAATTGCCCGGCTGGCTACAGTTAATCTACACAACCATGAGAGACTATAAAATAATTTTTACTTTAAGTCACGAAGTTTAGGGGTAGATTGTTATGCAACAATAGACAACAAAAACAACTGGGGAAACTTTTGGCCTAAATAGGTAGGCAAAATGAATGCAGCTACATAGGTAACCTGAATGAAGCTACTAATTCTGAAGAATGACTCCATGCACAATGTGAGTATTAAAACAAAGACACAAAGGAATAATTTCATACACATCTCAATCCATACCAGGTAATTAGAAGGAGAGAAAGTACGGATGTCAGTGAGGTTCATATAACAGTAGCTGTTTTCCTCACCCACATATTGCAGAACTAATAAGAAGCTGGATTACTTCTGGATGAACCAAAGGAAGGCTCCTTATCATTTAAGTAAAACATTTCTCCTGAAGTTGACAATGACCCTAAGACTTGTTAGTCCACTGAAGAATATAGAGTAGCACAAGCGTTGAGGGGGAGAAAGGTATATCCGTAACATGTTTTTTAACATCTAATACTTTTGTGTCTTAGAAGCCCACCAGTGGAATGGGTTCCACCGCCCATAGACTTAGTCTGAAATTTTCTCATTGGTATTAGTCAAAGCGCAATGAGAAATACAATTCTCCCAGTACTTCCGGCATTATCTGCTGGATTTTGAGTCAGATGGCTTTCTAGGGTAGTAGAAATCAACATTTCCTTAGGTAAGCATATCTCTGAATCGATCTATAAAGTCCCATATCTTTCTCTTTTTTGGTGGTGGTGGTAGTGGTGGTGGTTTGGTACTTAGAAATTGCTTTTTTTCACTGATCCCTCTATCTGACAGAGGCCCTATTTTCTGAAGCAGGCAGAAAATATTTAGGGACTTCAACAATTGGTGGAAACCCTGGAGGACTAGTCCACTCAGCAAAGTCTGTACCTGAATGTATCTTTTATGGTGATACTGAGTCTCTGATGATTTGCTTTGGTAGGTCTGTGATAACGCCGTCCTTCACTCAGAAGTTTCTCTCATTGGTTTCGTGATCAGTGAACAACATCAAGTGCTTAATCTGCTTTTGCCTGTAGGCATCGTTGAGGGATATGGCAAAAGTAACGCCAGCCCAGTGGCTAGCAGACTTGAGTTGATTTTTTTTTTTTTTTTTTTTTTTTTTTGTGGTACGCGGGCCTCTCACTGTTGTGGCCTCTTCCGTTGCGGAGCACAGGCTCCGGACACGCAGGTTCAGCGGCCATGGCTCACGGGCCCAGCCGCTCCGCGGCATGTGGGATCTTCCCGGACCGGGGCACGAACCCGTGTCCCCTGCATCGGCAGGCGGACTCCCAACCACTGTGCCACCAGGGAAGCCCTTGAGTTGATATTTTAAAAAAATTTGTATTGGCATATGGTTGATTTACAATGTTGTGTTAGTTTCTGCTGTATAACAAAGTGAATCAGTTATACATATACAAATAACCACGCTTTTTTAGATTCTTTTCCCATATAAGTTATTACAGAGTATTGAGTGGAGTTCCCTAGAAGTGAGCAGTGGAAAGAGAAAGAGAAAATTGATCCAAGACTTGCCTTCATTGGCGTTTTGACATAATTATTTATAGATGCTTGTCTTCCTTGCTAGAATGTGAACTACTCAAGAACGATTCCATCTTAGTCAATTTTGGGTCCCTAGTATGTATCATAAAGAAGTGCCAAATTAAATTATTTTCAAAAGAAGGCAGTCTATCGTAGTGGTTAAAAACATGGACTCTATAGAGTCAGACTGCCTGGATCAAATACCTGCTCTACCAAGTGCTAACTGGGTGAACTTGGACCAGCTACTTAACATTTGGGTGGGCTTTGTTCCTTCTCATGTAAAATGGGAATTATAATTTTATCTTCTGGGGCTGTTGTGAGAACTAAATGAATTGACATATACAAAATGCTTAGGGAAATGGCTGGCCTTGACTAAGCACTACAAAAGTATTGCCTATTATTGTTATTGTTACTATTAACACTAAGCAGACATGCTTAAAATCAGAGTTACAAACACAGTGCCAAAAGGTCAAAGCAATAACAACCGTTGAACTAAACATTTTGCCTATATTGTTTAATTTCAGAGGTGGGCATTATTATACTTATTTTATATCTAAGGAAACAGTGACTTAGAGCAGTTGAATAACTTGTCCAAGACCACACAGCTAGTGACATCCAGGATTTGTTACTAGGTTGTCTAATTTTAAAACTTGTGCTCTTAACCTGTACACCTTCTCACATGCTATCATAAGAAATATGTAAATACAGAGTGGAAACGACTCATTCTGCTGGATCGTTAGCAAGTCTTTGCAAAGAAGGCAAGTTTAAAAATTCCCAGGTGGATCTGAAGAAAACAGTTTCTAGCCAATGTTTTCTAACTTTTCTCTCAGTGTCCCAGGGTGTTTTTGTAAGTAGAAGGGGAAAAAAACAAAACAAAACTTATCTAATGGTTTACATTAAAAAATTCAGTTTTACTTAAGCATTTAAGTTCAATTTTCAAATCTTATTCTATTTTAAAAAATTAATTTTTATGTAAAAGTAGAACAGTTATCTTTCAGGGGGGCCCTTTGATTAAAATTCATTAACTCAAATTGGAAGCACTCCCCTTTTAAAAATAAGTCACATTTTCAAACTTAATTAAATTACCTTAAACGTTTTCAAATGCATATATAAATTTAAAACATCCCTTTTTTTTAGTTTCAGGTGTTCTACATAAAGATTGACATCTGCATACATTATGAAATGAATCACCACTACAAGTCTAGTAACCATCTGTCCCCGTATAAAGTTATTGAAATGTTATTGACCATATTCCCTATGCTGTATATTACATCCTCATGGCTCATTTATTATATAACTGGAAATTTGTACCTCTTAATCCCCATCACCTACTCACACACACACCCACCCCCAATTTTTTTAAACGCTTAAATACTTAACAAATAAATTCATTGCCATAACAAGGAAAAGTTTCCTAAATGCTTAAATGGCTCTGGAATTCTAATAAATAAATCTTAAAAATCAGTACTTTTGAAAACAGGATTTATTACCTTTGTTCTGTAAAATGTAGACCCTTATCTATGTTGATTGTGAAATTGATTCTTCTAATTATTGATTTTTTTTCTGTTCTATATTAAATTAGCATGAGTTCCAAAGACGGACTACTAATTATTAAAGTATTGAAATGTAATTAAACACTTAAAAACTAATCTGTATTGCACTTTTACTTTTGGTTGATATAGAGCATACTTTGATATTGTTGGGAAGTCATTATTATGACTATCACTTCCCACTGAGTTGGTTCAGCTCTTTTAACAATTGTTGATGATACACTTTGGGATAAATAACTTATATTTTTGGATAAAATATCTTAAAATATATTATAGTTTAGGTTTTCTGGACTTTAATTAAATTCATATGTCTTCCTAGATTTTTTTATAGTATCATCTTAATTGTTCCTCACCACTCTTCCTGGCAGCTGAACATAAAAGTGTTTCAAAATAAGGAGATTTAAGGGCTATGCCTCCATTTTTATTTATACCATATTAAAATATTTTTCTGTATATTTATGTGCACAGAACTTCTTTAGGTAGCCATGGGAAGTCAAAAGTAACAATGCAAAGATAAATGGAATCGAGATTATTTTTACTATCTATAGAATGAAATAAAAGACTGAAAATGAATCATTAGTTGAAGTAATTTTGGAGTGCTAAATTTCAAATAATTAAAAATTAATTCATTAAACCTAAGAAGTGAACAGCAAAAACAAAACACAGAGGGAACAACAGATCTTTTATGGTAGAAGCAAAGTACACAAGTAAATTTCTATGATGATTTTGCTAATGGAACTGTTCTGAACCAGGACAGTGGAAAACCATAAAATCCCTTGATTGTCTGGCAACTTTATTTCTTTAAAGAAAGAGGGCAGATCTTTGGCAATGAGAAAAGAAGGAAGGAGTTATTTTTATAATACCGGATAATAGCTTGAAATCCAAGAGTTACTAAATGAATTTATGGGACTAAGCTATCTTACTTTAATGCAGGAATCTGCGCATCTTTACATCTTTGGCAGAAAACACTCTTGGGGTTTATTTATATCTTTCATCCTCTTATTGTTCACCCAGTGAATCACGGTATTATCTGTTCATTTTCTTGTTTCTCACAGCAACACTATAGTTCATGTTTAACAGTAATTTTGTAACATTCTTTCTTTCTCCCAAGTAAGACAAGGCTGCCAGAGAAGGCTTACATTGGCTGAGAATTACCTGTGGGTTCCCCCATGGGCTAGAGGAGCCCTGCTCAGGACCTACTACTTCTGGGCTATGCTGGGCACCTGACCTCTCCTGGGAATTTCCTTTGTGAGTGTGGGAAGACCCATATCACTTTTTTTTCTGAGGTAATTTCATAGATTCTGAAACCCCCATCTGGTTCTTCCCTAGAGAAGGTCTGACCTCCCCTAAGTTAGAGGAAAAAAAAAAAATGTTTTCTATGTTTTGAGCTCAGAGAATGTGAATACATTGAGTTAGACTGTCCTATTTTGCATTTTATGAAGAGCCTGCATTTAGGACAGTAAAGATGGAAAATGCATTAGACAACAAAGCCTGTGAGGGCAAGTGCTCTGCTTGTTCATCATTGTCTTTCCCACAGTCACTCGAATAGTATCACCTTCGATAACTATTTGTAGTTTTCAATAACTATTTGTTGGACGGGCTAAGAAATGAAACAGGAAAATCAAATCCTACTGTTTGTTTATTATTTGGGAAGAATTTTTTAAAAATTTTATTGGAGTAGAGTTGATTTGCAATGCTGTGTTAGTTTCAGGTGTACGGCAAAGTGATTGGGTTATACATATACATATATTCATTCTTTTTCAGATTTTTTTCTCATATAGGTTATCACAGAATATTGAGTAGAGTTCCCTGTGCTCTACAACAGGTCCTTGTTGTTATCTATCTTATATATAGTAGTGTGTGTAAATCCTACTGTTTATCTCCCTTTGTTGTTTATTGTTTTGGTTCATCTTCTATAAAACTGAGATGTCGTATAAGAAAAATGGGTAAATGTATTGTTTATAAATACAGCATTATGCATATGGAAACATAACATAGTACCTGTTGTTTTCTTTATATTTTACTTTAAATTGTGGCTATTTATTTGCATGCTAATATTGAAATCATGGAAATATGATAAAGAATGACTGTTACAAAAATTAAGAATGAGAAATTCCAAGAGCTGAACATTTTACAAATATTCTTTAACTGTGTTTTGAATATTTATTAATTCTAAATTTAAGTTCAGATTGTTAACACTGAGTATTTCAATTCCTCTTAATTAATTTGTCCTTCTAGTAAAGATTTTAAACTACAAATTGGATGTCTAATCACTTTCAATTTTTACCATTGCTCACATCTACAAAGTGATTTCTTTAAAACATATAAGAAAGAGTCTTTGAAGAGAGAAAAAAAGAGAAATAACCATTTCTAAACTAGATGGCAGAAATGTTTCCTGTGCCTCTGTAGTTCATTTCCCACTCACTTTCTTTACCAGTTTGTAATTAACTTGTCTCAAAAGCTTTTTTTACGAAATTGAGCAGTTACTGAAGCACATACGTACACATACATATTCAAGCCTATGTGGTTTATTTATAATTTGGCACCTTTAGAAAAAAAAGAGAAGGGGTAAAATGACTTGCGATGTGACTTATAACCTGGCATTTATTATGAAAGGTAGCAACAAACACAAAATTTTTCTTTTTACTACCTATTTTTTGTTAAACATCTTTATTGGAGTATAATTGCTTTACAATGGTGTGTTAGTTTCTGCTTTATAACAAAGTGAATCAGTTTTACAGATACATATGTTCCCATATCTCTTCCCTCTTGCGTCTCCCTCCCTCCCACCCTCCCTATCCCACCCCTCCAGGTGGTCACAAAGCACCGAGCTGATCTCCCTGTGCTATGCGGCTGCTTCCCACTAGCTATCTACCTTATGTTTGGTAGTGTATATGTGTCCATGGCTCTCTCTCACTTTGTCACAGCTTACCCTTCCCCCTCCCCATATCCTCAAGTCCATTCTCCAGTAGGTCTGTGTCTTTATTCCTGTCTTACCCCTAAGTTCTTCATGACATTTTTTTTCTTAAATTCCATATATATGTGTTAGCATACGGTATTTGTCTTTCTCTTTCTGACTTACTTCACTCTGTATGACAGACTCTAGGTCTATCCACCTCATTATGAATAGCTCAATTTCATTTCTTTTTATGGCTGAGTAATATTCCATCGTATATATGTGCCACATCTTCTTTATCCATTCATCCAATGATGGACACTTAGGTTGTTTCCATCTCCGGGCTATTGTAAATAGAGCTGCAATGAACATTTTGGTACATGACTCTTTTTTAATTATGGTTTTCTCAGGGTATATGCCCAGTAGTGGGATTGCTGGGTCATATGGTAGTTCTATTTGTAGTATTTTAAGGAACCTCCATACTGTTCTCCACAGTGGCTGTGCCAATTCACATTCCCACCAGCAGTGCATGAGTGTTCTCTTTTCTCCACACCCTCTCCAGCATTTATTGTTTCTAGATTTTTTGATGATGGCCATTCTGACTGGTGTGAGATGATATCTCATTGTAGTTTTGATTTGCATTTCTCTAATGATTGATGTTGAGCATTCTTTCATGTGTTTGTTGGCAGTCTGTATATCTTCTTTGGGGAAATGTGTATTTAGGTCTTCTGCCCATTTTTGGATTGGGTTGTTTGTTTTTTTGTTATTGAGCTGCATTAGCTGCTTGTAAATTTTGGAGATTAATCCTTTGTCAGTTGCTTCATTTGCAAATATTATCTTCCATTCTGAGGGTTGTCTTTTGGTCTTGTGTATGGTTTCCTTTGCTGTGCAAAAGTTTTGAAGTTTCATTAGGTCCCATTTGTTTGTTTTTGTTTTTATTTCCATTTCTCTAGGAGGTGGGTCAAAAAGTATCTTGCTGTGATTTATGTCATAGAGTGTTCTGCCTATGTTTTCCTCTAAGAGTTTGATAGTTTCTGGCCTTACATTTAGGTCTTTAATCCATTTTGAGCTTATTTTTGTGTATGATGTTAGGGAGTGATCTAATCTCATACTTTTACATGTAGCTGTCCAGTTTTCCCAGCACCACTTATTGAAGAGGCTGTCCTTTCTCCACTGTACATTCCTGCCCCATTTATCAAAGATAAGGTGACCATATGTGCGTGGGTTTATCTCTGGGTTTTCTATCCTGTTCCATTGATCTACCTTTCTGTTTTTGTGCCAGTACCATACTGTCTTGATTACTGTAGCTTTGTAGTATAGTCTGAAGTCAGGGAGCCTGATTCCTCTAGCTCTGTTTTTCGTTCTCAAGATTGCTTTGGCTCTTCGGGGTCTTTTATGTTTCCATACAAATTGTGAAATTTTTTGTTCTAGTTCTGTGAAAAATGCCACTGGTAGTTTGATAGGGATTGCATTGAATCTGTAGATTGCTTTGGGTAGTAGAGTCATTTTCACAATGTTGATTCTTCCAATCCAAGAACATGGTATATCTCTCCATCTATTTGTATCATCTTTAATTTCTTTCATCAGTGTCTTATAATTTTCTGCATACAGGTCTTTTGTCTCCTTAGGTAGGTTTATTCCTAGATATTTTATTCTTTTTGTTGCAATGGTAAATGGGAGTGTTTTCTTGATTTCACTTTCAGATTTTTCATCATTAGTGTATAGGAATGCCAGAGATATCTGTGCATTAATTTTGTACCTGCTACTTTACCAAATTCATTGATTAGCTCTAGTAGTTTTCTGGTACCATCTTTAGGATTCTCTATGTATAGTATCATGTCATCTGCAAACAGTGACAGCTTTACTTCTTCTTTTTTGATTTGGATTCCTTTTATTTCCTTTTCTTCTCTGAATGCTGTGGCTAAAACTTCCAAAACTATGTTGAATAAGAGTGGTGAGAGTGGGCAACCTTGTCTTGTTCCTGATCTTAGTGGAAATGCTTTCAGTTTTCTTTTCTTCCAGGTTGTCCATTTTATTGGCATAGAGTTGCTTGTAGTAATCTCTCATGATCTTTTGTATTTCTGCAGTGTCAGTTGTTACTTCTCCTTTTTTTTTTTTTTTCATTTCTAATTCTATTGATTTGAGTCTTTTCCCTTTTTTTCTTGATGAGTCTGGCTAATGGTTTATCTATTTTGTTTATCTTCTCAAAGAACCAGCTTTTAGTTTTATTGATCTTTGCTATCATTTCCTTCATTTCTTTTTCATTTATTTCTGATCTGATTTTTATGATTTCTTTCCTTCTGCTAACTTTGGGGTTTCTTTGTTCTTCTTTCTCTAATTGCTTTAGGTGCAAGGTTAGTTTGTTTATTCGAGATGTTTCCTGTTTCTTAAGGTAGGATTGTATTGCTATAAACTTCCCTCTTAGAACTGCTTTTGCTGTATCCCATAGATTTTGGGTTGTCGTGTCTCCATTGTCATTTGTTTCTAGGTATTTTTTTATTTCCTCTTTGATTTTTTTCAGTGATCACTTCGTTATTAAGTAGTGTATTGTTTAGCCTCCATGTGTTTGTACTTCTTACAGATCTTTTCCTGTAATTGATATCTAGTCTCATAGCGTTGTGGTCAGAAAAGATACTTGATACGATTTCAATTTTCTTAAATTTACCAAGGCTTGATTTGTGACCCAAGAGATGCTCTATCCTGGAGAATGTTCTATGAGCACTTGAGAAAAATGTGTATTCTGTTGTTTTTGGATGGAATGTCCTATAAATATGAATTAAGTCCATCTTGTTTAGTGTATCATTTAAAGCTTGTGTTTCCTTATTTATTTTCATTTTGGATGATCTGTCCATAGGTGAAAGTGGGGTGTTAAAGTTCCCTACTATAAATGTGTTACTGTCGATTTCCCCTTTTATGGCTGTTAGTATTTGCCTTATGTATTGAGGTGCTCCTGTGTTGGGTGCATAAATATTTACAATTGTTATATCTTCTTCTTGGATTGACCCCTTGATCATTATGTAGTGTCCTTCTTTGTCTCTTCTAAAAGTCTTTATTTTAAAGTCTATTTTGTCTGATATGAGAATTGCTACTCCAGCTTTCTTTTGGTTTCCATTTGCATGAAATAACTTTTTCCATCCCCTTACTTTCAGTCTGTATGTGTCTCTAGGTCTGAAATGGGTCTCTTGTAGACAGCAAATATATGGGTCTTGTTTTTGTATCCATTCAGCCAATCTGTGTCTTTTGGTGGGAGTATTTAGTCCATTTACATTTAAGGTAATTATCAATATGTATGTTCCTATTCCCATTTTCTTAATTGTTTTGGGTTCGTTATTGTAGGTATTTTCCTTCTCTTGTGTTTCTTGCCTAGAGAAGTTCCTTTAGCATTTGTTGTAAAGCTGGTTTGGTGGTGATGAACTCTCTCAGCTTTTTCTTGTCTGTAAAGGTTTTTATTTCTCCATCAAATCTGAAAGAGATCCTTGCTGGGTAGAGTAATCTTGGTTGCAGGTTTTTCTCCTTCATCACTTTAAATATGTCCTGCCAGTCCCTTCTGGCTTGCAGAGTTTCTGCTGAAAGATCAGCTGTTAACCTTATGGGGATTCCCTTGTGTGTTATTTTTCCCTTGCTGCTTTTAATATGTTTTCTTTGTATTTAATTTTTGACAGTTTGATTAATATGTGTCTTGGCGTGTTTCTCCTTGGATTTATCCTGTATGGGACTCTCTGTGCTTCCTGGACTTGATTAACTATTTCCTTTCCCATATTAGGGAAGTTTTCAACTATTATCTCTTCAAATATTTTTTCACTACCTTTCTTTTTCTCTTCTTCTTCTGGAACCCATATAATTCGAATGTTGGTGTGTTTAATGTTGTCCCAGAGGTCTCTGAGACTGTCCTCAGTTCTTTTCATTCTTTTTTCTTTATTCTGCTCTGCAGTAGTTATTTCCACTATTTTATCTTCCAGGTCACTTATCCATTCTTCTGCCTCAGTTATCCTGCTATTGATCCCATCTAGAGTATTTTTAATTTCATTTATTGTGTTGTTCATTGTTGTTTGTTTCATCTTTAGTTCTTCTAGGTCCTTGTTAAATGTTTCTTGCATTTTGTCTATTCTATTTCCAAGATTTTGGATCATCTTTACTATCATTATTCTGAATTCTTTTCCAGGTAGACTGCCTATTTCCTCTTCATTTGTTAGGTCTGGTGGGTTTTTATCTTGCTCCTTCATCTGCTGTGTGTTTCTCTGTCTTCTCACTTTGCTTATCTCACTGTGTTTGGTGTCTCCTTTTTGCAGGCTGCAGGTTTGTAGTTCCATTGTTTTTGGTGTCTGTCCCCAGTGGCTAAGTGGGTTGGTTCACTGGGTTGTGTAGGCTTCCTGGTGGAGGGGACTAGTGCCTGTGTTCTGGTGGATGAGGCTGGATCTTGTCTTTCTGGTGGGCAGGTCCACCTCTGGTGGTGTGTTTTGGGGTGTCTGTGAACTTATTATGATTTTAGGCAGCCTTTCTGCTAATGGGTGGGGTTGTGTTCCTGTCTTGCTAGTTGTTTGGCATAGGGTGTCCAGCACTGTAGCTTGCTGGTCGTTGAGTGAATCTGGATGCTGGTATTGAGATGGAGATCTCTGGGAGATTTTCTCCATTTGATATTATGTGGAGCTGGGAGGTCTCTTGTGGGCCAGTGTCCTGAAGTTGGCTCTCCCACCTCAGAGGCACAGCACTGACTCCTGGCTGCAGCACCAAGAGCCTTTCATCCACACGGCTCAGAATAAAAGGGAGAAAAAGTAGAAAGAAAGAATTAGTAGAAGTAGAAAGAAAGAAAGAAAGGAGGGTGGGAGGGAGGGAGGAAGGAAGGAAGGAGGGAAGGAAGGAAAAAAAGAAGATAAAGTAAAATAAAATTAGATAAAATACAATAAAGTTATTAAAATAAAAAAATAAATATTAAGAGAAAAAAAAAACAAACAACTGATGGATAGAACCCTAGGACCAATGGTGGAAGCAAAGCTATACAGAAAAAATCTCACACAGAAGCATACACATACACACTCACAAAAAGAGGAAAAGGGGGAAAAATCATAAATCTTCCTCTCAAAGTCCACCTCCTTAATTCGGGATGATTCGTTGTGTATACATGTATTCCACAGACGCAGGGTACATCAAGTTGATTGTGGAGCTTTAATCCGCTGCTTCTGAGGCTGCTGGGAGAGATTTCCCTTTCTCTTCTTTGTTCTCACAGCTCCCAGGGGCTCAGCTTTGGATTTGGCCCCGCCTCTGCGTGTAGGTCGCCGGAGGGCATCTGTTCTTCGCTCAGACAGGACAGGGTTAAAGGAGCCGCTGATTCAGGCCGGGGGGGAGGGAGGGGCACGCAGTGCGGGGCGAGCCTGCAGCGGCAGAGCCGGCGTGACGTTGCAGCAGGCTGAGGCGCGCCACTCGTTCTTCCGGGGGAGTTGTCCCTGGATCCCGGGACCCTGGCAGTGGCGGGCTGCACAGGCTCCCCAGAAGGGGGCTGTGGAGAGTGACCTGTGCTCGCACACAGGGCTCTTGGTGGCGGCAGCAGCAGCCTTAGCGTCTCATGCCCGTCTCTGGGGTCCGTGCTGTTAGCAGCGGCTCGCGCCCGTCTCTGGAGCTCCTTTAAGCAGTGCGCTTAATCCCCTCTCCCCGCGCACCAGGAAACAAAGAGGGAATGAAAAGTCTCTTGCCTCTTCGGCAGGTCCAGACTTTTCCCGGGACTCCCTCCCGGCTAGCCGTGGTGCACCAACCCTCTGCAGGCTGTGTACACGCCGCCAACCCCAGTCCTCTCCCGGCGCTCCAACCGAAGCCCGAGCCTCAACTCCAGGCCGCGCCCGCCCCGGCGGTGAGCAGACAAGCCTCTCGAGCTGGTGAGTGCTGGTCGGCACCGATCCTCTGTGCGGGAATCTCTCCGCTTTAGCCTCTGCACCCCTGTTGCTGTGCTCTCCTCCGCGGCTCCGAAGCTTTCCCGCTCCGCCACCCGCCGTCTCTGCCCGCGAAGGGGCTTCCTAGTGTGGGAGCCTTCACGGCGCCCTCCCAGTGGTGCAGGTCCCGTCCCTATCCTTTTGTCTCTGTTTATTCTTTTTTCTTTTGCCCTACCCAGGTACGTGGGGGGTTTCTTGTCTTTTGGGAGGTCTGAGGTCTTCTGCCAGCATTCAGTAGGTGTTCTGTAGGAGTTGTTCCACGTGTAGATGTATTTCTGGTGTATCTGTGGGGTGGAAGGTTATCTCCGCGTCTTACTCTTCTGACATCTTCCCGGAAGTCTCCACATCTCCCTATTAATTAGGGAGGAAATATTCTTTGCTGTAGTGGAGCATCATTTGTTATCGTTAGTTATGTCTTTTTCACAGTTCTTTCGGAAAATGAATGGCAAAAAATAGGTAAGAAAAGAACTAAGTTTTCTTTCTATAATTCTGTGATCCTTTAGCATCTCCAAAGCCAGTATGATAGTAGATGAAATCTTTAAATTTGTAAAAACTTAATCTCAGTTCATAGCTTGCTTTTCATGAGTGTTCTTGTCATCGCACATATAACGTAGCTAGAATATATGACAATCGGTGTTTCCTATACTCCTAATGGAAGAATGGAACCCTGTCTCCCTGTCTTCCTCTTTTTCTCAACAACACAGTTATGCTCATATATTGACAATAATCTCAATGTGCCTAGATGGTTTTGTATTTGGCCTTCTCAGGAATACTTTACATGTACATATATTATTTAGTATTTATAATTTCATGGAAGAGACTCACCTCTTTCAGAGATAGAAAGAGTTCAGAGAAGAGGTCACATAAATGGTTTATGCATTAATGATGGTCCTTTACCATCTTCATTTGGATTGTTTGTGAAGTTATTTGGGGAGGGTGGTGTAATGGACTCACTGCTTAACTAAGAGAATTATCTAAAGTCTTCATGGCAGCCGTGTCAGTAGGGCAAGGCAGAAGGAAATTATCCATCTTTGTAAGGTAATAAAACGTTTTCAGACTCTGGTAAATGTACTCTCAAATCCTACTGGAACCTGAAATTCAGATTATCAGCATTCGTTTGATTCATTTGCTATAACTTTTAATAGGCACTGGCACAGTGTATGCATTGAGTCTCTTGGTTAAATGAAAACAAGAGCATAATTTGATCCATATAACACCCTCTTGAATTTGAAATTATAGCAACCTAATGGAGCATGCAAAAATAGAAACTTCTAGTTTTGCTAACTATATAAATAGGGCAAACTGATTCCCGTGGAATTCATGATTATATCACGGTTCTTTTTAAAAAGCTTATGGCTATGTCTGCCTCATTTCTTCGTTGTTAATTTGGATTCATGCAATATGCTAATAGCTATCATGCTACAGACAAAGATTATGGGAATGGGAAGGGATAACAGGAAAAATAACATCAACGCAGATTTTACTAAAAGTTATTGGAGAAAGAGTTTAGAAATGATATTCTAGTATTCCCCAAACTCCATTAAGCTAATGGAAGAGGACTGTGTGTGTGTGAGATCTTGATATGCTCACAGTTGGTTGAAGCTAGATTGGCAGCAGCAGCTGCCACCAGTGTCAACAATCAAGTACAATGAAGTGTGGCAACCCCCCAACTGTTTTCGATTCAAGTGAGTTATGAGTTCTCACCGTTCAGAATCACTCTCATTTTTTAAAAAAAAATCATAAGTCTAGTTGTGAGAATTGGGGACTATCCACCTGGCAGGGAAATTTTCATGCTTTGAAAAAAAAAAGTGGAAAAGAAGAGATTACATTAGATCAATCAAAGTCACTAGGAAATGTTAAAGTGAGAAAAATCAGAGCAACAAGAAATAACAAAAAAAGCAATCCAGGGGAACCCATTAATAAGAATGAGGGTCAGTTTTACTTGGTTCAAGGACTCTGCTACACGGATTAGAACACAGAGCACCATGTCAGAAATGCACGGAGGCAACTGCAGAGGCAACCGGCCTGCTCCACCCCCGACATCAAAGCCTAGTTGGAGAAAGAAATGCTTGGTTTCTTGTAGCTTAATCCAACGTTACACACTTCTTTCAAACATCAAAAATGCAGCTCAGCCTTTGGGTTGCTGGGCATTCTTACGGCTAATCCAGCCTTAATTATAAAAATTTTATACTCCCTCACTTTCTTCCTCCTGCACCATCAAATGCCTGCTTGGAGGGAGAGGCACTTAAAATAGGTGAAAGGAAGTTAGGAAATATTATATGGAGAAAGGGAATTGTCTCTTACCTAGTGGGCAGAGTTAGCCAGTGTGTTCTAGAAATATCTGTATGTAAAGATCTTTTTCATGAAGACATTAATCCAACTTCAAGTTATCCCTTTGCTTGATAGGAAAATTAGTTTTTTTTTTTCCTTTCTAAACTCTCCCTAATAGTCTGAAACTTACTCTCACTCTGAGGTGTCTTAAATGGCACTGGGGTCTCACAGGTCACTTCAGGCTACTCATCTCAAAAGGTAAAGGCTGCATATTTCTTTTCAACCAGATTTGACCCAGGGACATTAATTTCTGCCCTCGGGCCTAAAAGTACATGCCATTTTTGCCTGTGTACTTGAACTTGAATGATGTCAAGTCACAAAGATCCATAAATTACCTGGAGAGCAAAATAAAGAAGTTATTCCAGGCAATTTCCATGAATATCCTAAGCTGATGGCTTCCTACTCTTTTCCTAATGATTCACATGATCTTGTCCTTTCTCTCCCCGTAACATCTCTCTAAATTCTTGTAGGCAATTAACATGTCTCTCTTTCAATTTTCCCTCCTCCAGCCTGAACGTGCCCATTGTGCACAGGCCTGCCTTATTTCCAAACCTTTTATCAGTTCAGTTGCTTTCCTTTGAACTCACTCCAGTGTGTCTTTCTTTTCAAACATATGATATCCAAAACAGAACACAACCCAAGGAGGCCGAGATGGAGCAACTCAAAGCCGTAAAAGTGGCTTCTTTCTTTTTGCATTCCGCTTAAAATCTAGTTGCATTAAAGTCTTTGCCTTTATTGGAAATAGATTTTTGTTAATCGCTCTAAGTTTATTGCCCACAATCTGTAACACCATAGCCTTTGGTACTATTAAACTTCCTCTTGTGTTAATGTGAACAGATTATTCCTTCATAGGACTATTTCATCTCTGATTTCAAGCAATTTTTCCAATGCAATAAAAGTCATTCTGTATTAATATCTCCCTTCAATGGTCTTTATAATCTCTCATTAGTTTGTTGCTCGTGAACATGTTTCATAATTAGTTATCTTTTGGATTGTGTTTCTAATTTACAACACGTCATTGAATTATATGGTGGAGAAAACAGTGTATAATGTACATTTTTTTTGAAACATGGCGTTGGCCTACTAGCAATTATTCTGCTGCCCCAAAGATCAGAAACAATAGGCTATCCATCTTTTAGTAGTTTCCTCTAATCCACATTTCTCTGGTTTCTCTATAAGAATGCCACCCCCTGCTTTTGAAAAGAGGACAGGTGTTAAAGACAGCTGCACTGGGTCTCTTCTGGCAATCTCCCAGCAATGAGGATCCTCTCCCGCCTCCCCGCTCCTGGAGCCCAATCCCCAATTCTCCTCACCTCCTTCACAGATCATAGACATGTTACAGTTGGAATGGAAAAGGCTACAATCCAAACTGGGATACCCAATGCCTTATTATTAATAAAGTCTTTTTATTTGCAAATTTATTAGAGATGGATGATGACTTAAACATATGCATTCTTTAAGAAAATACCACTAGAGGAAATGGTTTGAGGAAACAAACACTGGACTTTTTTTTGGAGGGAAACTATTTATGATACAAGAAATTTCTCATAAATTATATCTATGAGACATCTAAGAGACATTTATTCTTTACCAATACCTGACAGTCCATCCAAACAGTGACAAAATAAATCCATTAAATCTGAGCAGCATTATGTTAACTTTTGCAACAAGGTAGCCCTCAGAGCAAAAGAGAGATCTTCTGAGATATAGTCCTCAGTGGTCAGTTATAAGAACAAAATTACTTTGAAATCTTGTATTTTATCTAAAACATTCATATGAATTTTGAATTCCACTCCACTATATGCCTGAAGTTGATTTCATATAAAAATAAAACTTTGAATTCAATACCAGTTGAATTCTTACCTTGCTTTTTTTTCTTTTGCTGAAAGTGAGAATCTAAGATGAATCACATATATATTCTGATATTGCAATATGTAATATGATTGTTTGTCATCTGATTCCTGCCCCAATGTCTAAGCACTGGAGGGCAGGAAGAACCCACAGAGCCTGGAGCAGTGATTGCCGTATAGTTGGTGATACACAAATATTGTCGAAAGAATGTGGCTTCCTATGTCTCTGGTACAGAATTTTCAGAAACCTTACACTTCCTTGTGAGATGCAGGGAGTTGGAACACCTTTCAAGATCAAGATTCGTTACTTAATCTTGAAATGACTGGATCTTCTAGCCAATTTGAACAAATAAAGCAGATCACTTGACTCCATATACTTCTCACATAGCCTTAATGTCTGTTTGCTTGTTTGTTTTCCTCACTTAACTGAGTGGGAAAGCAGAAAGGGAGAGCCTGAGGGCAAAAACAGTATAACACTTACCTTTCTGTTCCCAGTGAATGAATGGCTGAAGGAATGAAAGTTCGCATCAATGGATGAATGCATGATTCTGCCTCAAAGGGCAGGTAAGAAAAGCTTATTTCTATGTGATCCATGATATGGGCCAATATATTTTAAGATCCTCCATAATCTGATTCTTTTCCGACCTTACTTTCCACTTTCTTTATTACACTGACCAATGTAGTAGGTGCTTGGTACATAGAAGGAACACAATAAATGCTGGGTTTCATTCACAGTAGTATGTGTGTGGCAGCCAACAGTGCCCAATAAAGGCTATTCTCACCATTCCCTTGCCCTAGTCTGTAACTTAACCAAAAATATTTACTAATTTCCCCTTCCCAAACACACAAGTCCATATCCCAAGCTCATATCCCAAGCTTTAGTTATTCATCTTGTGACTTCCCTATTCGTAGAGGGCTGAGCTCTTCTTTTTTACCATGTGCACTCAAATGCCATCCAGTTTTCACCTCTTTTCTTCTGAGCACTCTAGCCTCTTTTATCTTTCTCATCCAAGAATAACTATAGTTGATACCCCAAATGAGTATATTTAGTAATATATTATTTTGCATTGTTCACAAATCACTACAGAGATAATTAGTCTTCTCTCTCCAACTTGTCACATTCCCTAGGATTGAGATCATGTATAGACAGACAGCAAGTTTTCAAATATATTTTTTGACAGAATGATAAATATCTCTCTTTCATGGTTCTTAACTTTGTTTCTTTCTTTTAAACTATCACAGTTCAAAAGCTAATGAAAACATGGTAGAAAAAAAAATATTATTAGTACATTGCCCCCGTGAAAAATTATTTAAAATTCCTCTAATTTGCAAACAACCATTTGGATGCTGATTGGAATGAAAGGCCAACGTGATTTAGTTGAAGACTGAAATGTTCTCATATTTGTTTGATCTGTGGGATCCGTTTTGCAGTTCTGGATGACTTTAAACTTCATGGGAGTCATTTTGCAGGAAATTACAAATTATTCTGCATCAATTTTCTTTGTCTCTTATTCAATGCTGCCCTAACTTAGAAGGTAGCAAGATTTTTTTTTTTTTTTTTTTTTTGTCCTGAAGGCTGTTTTAAATTGATTTGGGAGTAGAAAAGTTGGGAGCAAAGGGAACAGCTTCTCACCATCACATTTAAATGTCTCTTCACTTTTTGAATGCCTCATCTATTCTAATAATAAATGCTCTGAATTAAAGAAATTTATTTTACTTTAGAGTATATTTTCTTTAGAGTATATTTAGACACATTTAAGTTTTCAAACATGCTCTTTTTAATATAGTCAGAATATCATCATTTTTGTATTAGTTATATTGTACTAATACTTTCCAGAAATTATAGCAATATCCTCTTACTGTTTACTTAGTACTTGTTTCAAAAGAAGATTGAATTAATCTAGTAAAAAAACCCTCAAGTACCTGTGTTTCTTGTCTGCTATTATACTCGTATCAGATTTCCAAGGTCCTAGAAAGACAAAAAGTCCCAACTCCAAAGGCAGAATGCAACGTGCTATTTCCACATCTTGACCGGCAATAATAGCTGAAGGGTATGGGCGCATGTGAAGGTACAATTTTATTTTTCCTGTAGCTTTGTTGGAGGTATAGAAGAAACAGTCTAGACATGATACTGGATTTAGAACTAACAACAAGAAGTTAGTGGATTATTACAGCAGGAAAGCATAATCTTCCGAATACTTTGTTGGGCTTACCTTGTATGTCATATGTCAGCTCTTTCTCTGCACATGTTCTGAAGACAATAGCATTGTTGATAGTTTTGCCTGTGCATTTGCAAGGATGCTTTGTTCGAACCAGTCTGCCTTTGGCACATGGAGGCAGGACTGTAGTTGAAAGAGCAGAAAGGAAATGCCAGGGAAGTTTCTCCAAAACTATAATATCTGTTTACATTTTTGTGTGGGTGAGGGAAACGAAGTCACTCTCTGAGTTAAGACACCAAGTACTGAAAACATAACGTCACAAGATGTTACTGTCACAAAAACTTTATATTATTTTGTGGAACTTGGCACAAGGTGCTTGCTGAGGAATAACCTTTTGGGTTAGTCATTCTATTGGGTCAGCTTCTGAGGAGGCTTATCGGAAGATTGTGTGAAAACATGAAGTGAAAGAAAGAAAGAAGCTGGAGGATGAGTTCTCCAGGGTTGTGTTTTTCAAAAACTTCAGATATGTTGCCCAAGGGATGAGTCATTCCCAGGCGCCCTCTAGACCTCTGAAAAAATATTTTTTTACTCTCCTTTTGCCATTTCTACAGTGTAGGCTCAGAAAATACAGAGGGTGTGAGTTTCCTTTGAAAATCTTGGCAACACAAGTATGGTGTTGGGAGGAAAATGTGCCTTGGGGATTTTGAATATGTGACACCAGAACCCTACATGTAGACTTTCTCAGATTGCTCACACATCTTTCAGTAGTACTGGTGATAAAAATTCACCCACTATGGGACTGTGTCTCACCACTTTTATTCCTTATTTTCTGCCCTAGGCTGCAATGGTTATTTTTAAAAGGTGAATAGATTCTATTCACAGGTAGTCCTTAAATATTACATGATCTTTTAAAATGAAGAGTAAAGGCAGTGTCCTGGGTAATTATCTTGGTAGTTTGATTGTCCCCTCTTTGCAAATTATCTCCAAAAGACAAGGAAATTTAGTGTGTGCATGTACTTTATTTGACCTGTGTTCCTCTCTGATCATGATCATTTTACTGACCTATCTGCTTGTGGAATTTCACTGTTTAAAGGTTATTCTTTTTTCTGTCCAAATGATGTATAGGCATGTTGTACTTTATTAAGTTGCCGCTTTTTACTGCAAAGCTATTTGCATTCCTACGGTAGTTGACATAATTAGGATATCCTTATTTATTTATAGCTATATAGGTTATACCACAAAGAGAAGACATACTGATTATAGTTTTTCATATTTCAGTAGGTCATAATTTCCTCAAAAACATTTTCCAGCCAAAAATTATACTATATAGTTTCTTTGCCCCACTCTGACATGGTTGACCTATATAACTTAAGTCATTTGACATTAGTCAAATATAAGGCAAATGCAACTATTTTCCTTCTAAGAAAATGGTTTTGAACTTTATATCACGCCTTTAACTCAAAGCCAGTAGAAGCTATAAACTCCAATCTCTGCAAGATTATATCCTCACCAGGGAAGGAGAACACAGCCAAGTCTAAAGAATAACAATTAAATAATTTTTTACATTGTAAGATTTTAAAATGTTGAAAATTATAGTTTTGTGTGTTAGCGCTACAGTTAGACCATCTTCCTGACTTCATAAGTCATTTCATGAGACGTGTCCAATTAAATGTATCTTAAGTACAGAAAAAAACCTAACTAACGTACTGATTTAAGAATAATGTGTTGGGGGCCACTGAAGCCAGAGAGTGATGTTATTATACATTATACATGTGTCTTAGGCTGATAATGCTGTCTTCAGTACTTAGGATGAATTGGGCAGAAAGAGAACAGTCATCAGGAAATGCAAACCGCTGTTTTTGAATAGTTGGAGTGAATTAGTCAGCAGCCATGGGATTGGAAATGAAGGAACTGATGAAAAATTTCTTGTAATCTAAATGGATAAGGATTAGAAACTGAATTTAGGAAGCAAAGGGGGAAAAGAGGAATTGAAGACTCGATGTTTAAAACCTGAACAAATCTGGGCATTACAATGATACTGATCTCTATGGAATGCAGAAGGGGGAATTGGTTTTGAGAGGAAGACGCATTTTATTTGAACAAGAATAGTCTGAGGTGCATATAATATATCACTGTGGTAATGGCTAGACATATGGAAATCTAGATCAGGGATTTAGATCTAGACTGGGTTTAAAAACCAAGTGAAATAAAAAAAACAAGGGTAGGATCATAGATTAGAGTCTGTAGGTAAAAGGAGAAAGAGGAAGACTTCAGGACAAGAAGATCATGTGAATGAAAGCACCCAACTCCTCCTGACACCCTGCCACCATCCTTTCCCCTATACCACTAGATTCCCAAAGAAATTAGAAATTCAGTAGACAAAGAGGTGTTTTGTTGCAAGGGGAGATCTAAATCAGCACGACATTCAGAAAAAGTGTATTACTTGCCTCTTCCTCTGTTCTTGACCTTGGTTTGTTTGTCTAACATTTCTCACTATCTGTCATAATATACATTTACATGTTCATCTGTTTATTATCTGACTCCTCCTCATTAGAATATATGATTCTCAGAGTTCAGTGGTAATCAGAAAGCCTGTGGAGTGGGTTTAGTCAACCATCACTCAGGGCAAGTCCTCAGTGACCCAGAGTCCATTGTAGGGGAGGCCAGGACACGTTAAAAAAGATACTGCAATGCCACAGCCAATGTAGACATCAGTAATTCCTCTGATTCTTCACTAAAGAGATCTATAGCCATTTACCAAAGTCACTGTCCTATAGAGAAATATATTTTTAAAGAAGAGTACTCACCAAATTAGGATAGAAAATTAAGGAAGAGGAAGACTGGGATATAAGAAGTAGAGGATCATATAGAAAGATAGTGAGAGAAAGTCCCAGAGTGACCACTTTGTCAGAGGTCTAAAGAGCAAAGAGACTTGACCAAAGCAGAAGAATGAAGAATTCTGTAGGAAAATCTCCAGGAACTAAATGAAAGAATTTTAACATTTTGGAAAAAAAAATAAATGGCTGAGAGGAGTCTGACAATTCTGATAGGACATCTGGCAAAATAGATAGATAGATAGACAGATGAAATAAAATATATAATAATGTATAGATTATAATAAAAATAGATATATAAAAGTTTTGTCAGTAAAGGTATATAAAGCCATAGTATTAACTTAAGAATAAATCAACGTATATAAAATAGAAAAATAATCACGATCCATTTATTGATGTTATATTAAAATTTTCATGTAGTCTTAATTTAATAAATAGTAATTTAACTAAAAGTTGATATTCTGATACTCAGAAATTTTTTTTAAGTGTTATTCTGTAATAAGATATCTTACGTCTCTCTTATCATACAGAAAGCTGTGTATCTTTATGAAGAATTTATTTCAGATTTCTGAAATCAGATTTCTGAAATATATATTACTTATTAGCTAATTTGTATATTTAGTGACTTGGTGTTTATTTTTTTCAATGTACTGTACAATTTTGTTTTAGAATCAAAGAAATGGAATTTAACAAAATTTAAACAACGAAAATAATTTATATTTAAAAACTAGAAAGAAAAAACATTGCTAAATAAATATTTTGCTACAAAAGATAACAAAACTATAATGACATGTTATATAAAAAAATTAAATTTTGCATTAATTAACTAAATGAGGACTCTCAATATAAAAATAAATACACAAAATATTAGAGAGGAGACTGAGGGACTATCTTTTTAATCTTGCAGTATGGAAGATTACCTAAACAAAGCACAAAATCATGAAGCCACAAAGAAAAAAAATCAAAAGACCTGCCCACATAAAAATAGATACCTGTGTACAGTGACAAACTTACCAAACAAAATTAGATGATAATCTCTATAACAAATTTATCTTTTAATTTTGTTTAGGATTTGTAACTATAATATATAAAAGCGCTTCTAAAGTTTATATGAAAAATACAAAAGAATCCAATCCAAAGTGAGCAAAGCAAAATAAGAAAATAAAAGAAGAAACAATATTCAAATAAACAGTTAAAAAATACTCAAATCTACTAGTTTACATAGACATGAAAAGAAAGCAGAAATCTCTTCAAAACAATTAAACTGAGAAAAATCAAAAGTGTTGATAATAGTTTTTGTATATAAATTAGAATCACAGTACCTGTCAATATTTAAAAGGTATATATCAATTCAGCAATTCTATTTATAAAAAGTTATTCAACAGATCTATTTGCACATGTGTATAAAGATGTGTAAAGGTAATCATTGCATCACTGATTTTCAAACACAAATCTAAGAGGAATGGATAAATAAATTTTGGTATAATCATACACTGAATTACTATGCTTCTGTTTAAAAAAATAAATAAAAAACAGCAACAAAAGCAAATAGGCAAACAGCAATAAGAAAAATTTCCTGACTTAGAGAAACCTCTGAGGTGAATTATTATATGAAGAAAAACAAAGATGCAAAGCCATATATACTGTATGGCTCATTTAATTATAATAAAACTACCTGAGTTCACTCTCACTCTCTCTTCTCCCTCTCTCTATTCTAAACATACAAACATACAGTCATAAATATTCCTACATGTTTTTTGCATATATGTACACATATATTCATATATGTATATATTTATATAACTATATAGGTACATATACACCTAAATGGGAATATGTGAGTTGATTATAATGTAAACATATGAAATTTGCAAGATTATTAACAATAGTATTAACAGTAATTATTTCTTTGGAGAAGGGCAGATTGGGCAAAATGGAAGGTGAATTTAATTTTTTCCTCTATATAATTTTATATTTAAAAAATTTTTACCATGATCTAGGGATTAGAGAAATAACTAAGACACTAGTATTTCACTGATTAGATTAATGAAATTAAAGAAAATTTAATTAAAATCCATGTTTTTTTTAACCTTCAATTCAAGAGGCACTTTCTTTCATGAGTCCACCAATTCTGGGTTATGTATCCTTTCTACATGCCCTCAAAATCAGCCCTTGGTCATCACATGGTAATTAACTCTCACATAAGTCAGTGATCTCTTTAAACTAATATAAAGAGAGAATTTTTGTTGAGTGAGGGGTAGAGTAGACAGGTGGGGTCGGGGATAGCAGAGGAGGGAGGGGAGGACAGAGAGAACACTCAGGCCCTGATCCCCTCATTCATGCTGCTGTGGGAAGCTCTGGACTTTTCAGTCCCACTAGCAAATTAATTTTCTTCATTTTCTAGCTTCTTTGATATTGGGTTTTCTCATGCTTTTAGTATGAAAAGTCCAAATTGAATCAAAGATGTAACACAAAATTTTCAATAAAATGTATCCTCTAGAGCATTTGATGGGGAAAATAGGACACGGTGGTAGTCATGAGTTTGGGGATGTTTGAAGGTCTCAGTTCATGTCCATTCTGAACATCAACTGCATATGGTAGCTGATTCAAAGTCACTTCTGACATTTGTCATCTTTACTGTCTTTGTTTACACTTTCTCAAAATTATGGATGATGGAAGATATCAGGAATGGTTTATGACTGAGGTTTAATACTTTATGGGGATACTACTTAAGAATTTGAAATCTGAACGCTGTCTTGACATTTTCCTGATGTCTTTATTGTCTCCTTGGTCAGCCTCAAGTTGAATTCTACCTTGATTCCCCCCCTTCCTTTCTCCCTTCTCTCACTACTGGGAAAATAGGACCAATAATTCAATAAAAGAAACACTTAGCTAGCAAGAGATATTTCAAGTAGATGTCATCTTCTAATGGAGAATTATTACACTATATATATTACCATAGCAAGAGCAGAGCCACTTTAAGAATAAAAATGACTTGAAAGTTATTTCTTCTATACACATTTTTCTCCAGAAATAGGAAATATCAAGTCTGCTATGGTCCTACCCTGTAGTGAAAAGAAAAAATATGGAGGAGCATAGGCTATATAGCTAGAAAAATATCTTATTCAGGTAATATTCCACATGTCATTACTAAAATATTAGTCTGATAGGAATCCACAAAAGACATTATTTGACTAAAATTATGAAAAACTTAAAAAATTCCACGAGACATTTTAAAATCTTTTTTTGCTGATTAAATAATACTTGTTCCTTATAGTGAATTTTGAACCTTTAAAAGCACTACAATCAATATATTAGTCTCGAAGTTGGCACTCAAGTGTTTAAATGAACAGGATAAAAGTCAAATGACTAAACACAGCTAGTTAGTGACTATTCTCATTTTTGTGGACAAAGGTATTTCAGGACCCCTAGATTTGTAGCTCCTTAGTGGCAAATATCCTCTGGCATGTAGAAGTTTCTTACATCTAAACTCAGAGTTCAATAGCTGTGTGCTAGAAATCCGTTGAAAGTTGACCTAGCACAAAGGCAGAGCTAGTATGAATTTTTCCTCATTTTCCCCTGTAATGAATGAATAATGAATAATTACCTTCATGAGGTAAACAAAATGTGTCAATGTCTCAAAGGACCCTGACAGAATTGGGAGCTGGATAGAAGCAAATGGAGATTGCCAGGAAAAACAGTCACCATCCCATTGCTAATCTGAAATGCCACCTGACCCAAGAGCGGGTCAGGTGACTGAAATGGTGACTGAAATCTGACATTTCAGATGTCACCTTCGCAGACTTCTGTAAATGTGATTTCCATGGTCTATGGTTAACAGAATGTGCTCTAGCTGAGTTAGATGCTGATTCCTTGGCTGATTTTGTGATCTTTGGGCAAGTAAGCTACTTATCTTGTCAATTCTTCAGTTTCCCTGTCTCAAAATGTGACATCATTAGCTCTTTAGGTGATTTTGTATGAATTTTTTTTTTTTTTTTGCGGTACGCGGGCCTCTCACTGTTGTGGCCTCTCCCGTTGTGGAGCACAGGCTCCGGACGCTCAGGCTCAGCGGCCATGGCGCACGGGCCCAGCCACTCCGCAGCATGTGGGATCTTCTCGGACCGGGGCACGAACCCGTGTCCCCTGAATCGGCACCACTGCGCCACCAGGGAAGCCCTGATTTTGTATGAATTTAATGATAAAACCCATGTCATGTGTTTAGCCCACCACATTGTATAGGTAGGCAGTAAATACACTCTAAACATTAACTATTATTAAGTCTAAATATTTGCACACCCCCAATTATTTATAGAACTAAGGACCATGCACACAACCCCTATATAACTGGATAGTTTAAGGACTGATAGAACCTCAGTAGATACAGACTCAAAGTTATACTGTAGAATGTGAAACAGGTTTTTTTCTAATAACTTATTTGTTATACAGGCATTTCCAGAATTTTGTCAGAGATTTTGAAGAGCCATAAACTGAGTAAGCCCATCACTTACCCAGCTGCATGAGCATTCCTTCACCTCCCCCGCCTCCCTTAAAGCTCTGATCTGCAGCACTAAGTAAAAATATTCTCATCTTTCTCCCTTCAATCTCCAAGCAAACTGCCTACACTAAAGGAAGACTGGAGTTCTGCTATTTTAAATTTAGCAAACGAAAAGGGGATCTTTCTAATTTTTTTTTTTAATTCAGTGGACCATAATTTTTAGGCAGCCTCTGTTGTATACATCATATCATCACATAAGAGTCACATTAACTTCAAAGGGAACGACACACAATGGCACACAAAGTGGTAAGAAACATTTCCAGGACATAATGAAGTATTATCTGAAGCAGTGCTGAAGCAGATGTCTTGGGAGAGGAAATAGTAGCAGTGCACCAAGTGCCGGAGCAGCCTCAGTCAGTCCCGCGTCACTCAGCCTTAACGAGATCATGCTGACCGCCAACCAGGAAGGCAGAGCTGGAGAAAAGAAAAAGAAAAAAAGCGTCGGAGCCAACACTTTTTAAAGTTAAGGCCAGCTAGTACGTGTGACTTATTGGCAGAGAGAGCTGGTCATTTGTGAATCTTCCCAGTTTCAGGGCACTGGGGACATTGGAAAATGACCAAGACCCACGTCGTCATGTAATGGAACAGGAACCCATAAAGGAATGGACCCTGGCAGAGAGGTCGGGTCCACTACCCCCAGGTTTCCTGGGACATTTGTCTTCAGTTCCTATTAGAGGGGTATCATCCTCGATTCCTTCTACCTACATCACAGCAAGGTTAGGGCCAGGGACTCCTGATCCAATTGAGGGTGGTGAAGAGAGGTTTTTACCACTGAGGAGACTGCCTTAGCAGCAGTGCAGTTTGGCTCTAATTCTTCCTCATTGCCTCTTAGAAAGCTCCAAGTCTCCACATATTGGGGGTGAGATAAAGGGGAAAGGGTAGTTAGGGAGGCTCAGAACTGAGTTGAGGGTCTAGTATCCCAAATATCATTCTTTGGAAATCTCTTTAGTTATAAGATTCCTCAGGGCTGCAGCTCCTATGCTTGGGCTTTGGATGTGAAATGCAGAAGGCTATCAGCTTAGCAGAGTACAAAGAGCAGTGATTCTACAGGGAAAGAGGCATGGCAGGGGTAAAAAGACCAATTCCCGTTATGTTTAAATCTCCCTGGACCTATTCTGTGACTGTAACACTTAACTTTTAGTAGAGTACAAAACAAGATGTAGTAGGAAAATGCAACTTTGGGAGAGAAAACACATTTTATTGTCCACTACCCAGTGTTTTTTGGAATGGTTAACATAGATTGCACCTGAGGATTACCCACTGCCCACTGCCTTCGCTGATGAGTTGTTAAGGGGTCTGATTGATGGAGCAAACATGGTTTTGGCATAACAATCAAGGTGGACTCTTTAGACAAAGCAGGATTTGTCTACTTTACCCAATGCCCATTCAAGATGGACAAGTTGACATTTTGAAAATGGAAAACAGATGTCTCATACAAAGCTTTAAAAGTGTCAGGTATAGATGAAGGACCCCAGCTACTCAGATGGATTGGATCCAAGAAGGGAATGTGGAGAAATCTGGCATTTCATCCAGCAGGCATACGTGCATTCTGAAATAATCATAGTTTACCTTTGAATAAAGGGAAGTTATCCAGAATTAATAAATCAGGATAGAATGGCTTCTGAATGACCCAATCGTCATCATACTAATTTTTTTCCAGCTTTATTGAGGTATAACTGACAAATAGAACAGTATATATTTAAGGTATAAAACGTGATGATTTGATTTACGTATACATTGTGAAATGATTACCACACGTGTTAATTAACACATCCATTACTGTCATCCTACTAATTGTTATTCTAAACAACTGGTTTGTCAGACCGTTATCACCAAGTGCCTTTTAAAACTTTGAATAAAGTTATAAACTATGAATATATTGGTAATTGAGTATCATTGAAATTCAGTTCACTGCACAACACTCCACAAACTAGATGTGGAATATTTAGTAAACTTACTTTCATTCTCTTAAAGCAAAGCAAAAGGAGACCATCTGCAAAGACATGTGTATGTTTTTAAATTTTAAGTAAATACATGTTTTTAACTCTCCAATGCAGTGGTGTCAAATTACAATTACCTGGGGGACTTCTTAAAAACACTTTTGCAGGGCTTCCCTGGTGGCGCAGTGGTTGAGAGTCTGCCTGCCGATGCAGGGGACACGGGTTCGTGCCCCGGTCCAGGAGGATCCCGCATGCCGCGGAGTGTCTGGGCCCGTGAGCCATGGCTGCTGGGCCTGCGCGTCCGGAGCCTGTGCTCCGCAATGGGGGAGGCCACAACAGTGAGATGCCCGGGTACCTCAAAAAAAAAAACAAAAAAAACACTTTTGCTGGGCTTCACCCTCAGACTTTATGATTTTATTTGTTCGTGGTGGAGCTGGGACACTGGAATTTTTTAAAAGCTCCTCGGGTTATTGTAATATGTAACCAAACTGAAAACTCCTGTTTCAGTGTAGCTAGGTATCCAAAATATATGGCTATCTTATAACTTTTGTACTCTCTTGTTTGCTGGGATACTGTAGAATATGCCAAGGGCCACTCCCAGTGTTTATTTCTGGGAGCTGTCATCTCTGTTTATATTCTCAATAGTGGTGCAATGCAATTAGAACACAGACACTTGTGTAGAAGTGCCTAGTTTGGATTTCCAGCTCTCCACCTACTAGCTATGTGACGTGGACAAGTTACTTATATTCTCTGTTCCCCAGTTCCTTTGTGTGTTAATGGTGATAATAATGTATCTACCTCTTGGAGTTGTTGTTAACAATTAAATGAAAGATTATATATAAATGAGTTATTATATATAAAGCCCTTAGAACAATTTTTGGGAAGATCATTTCTTACTACTAAAAAGAACCCTGGCTCTGAGTCTTGCCCTCTCTCTCCCAGCCATAAAGGGTCCAATAACTATAAAGTAAAAACAATCATTAAATTTTTATATTAAGCAATAACACCTGCAGAATTCCACATCATGTTTCCATGTTAACAAAATTCTTTATATCAGAAGAGATGAGGATGCTTATGAGTTGTCTCCAGTTCTGTGGTTTCTCAAGCTGTGGTCCCTGGAAACTACTTGAAGTGCTTCTCAGATATTGAAAGTTGCCTGGGCTCCGATACCAGATATTCTGAGGATGATTCTTATGCACAGTAAAATCTGAAAACAATGGCTCCGGTCCACACTATTGAATGGACAGTGGTAGGAGAATTATTGTGTCCTTTAACTTCTAGCTCTGGTGCGTCCTCAGGAAGAATCTCAAAAACATCAATACGAGTGTCTATCAGAGGGCATGGTGGTGCTGCTGTGTCTATGTATTTATGTGGGAACTCCGTCAAGGTTGTAGATTTTGATTTTGCATGACAAAGCCGCTTAACTTTATCTCTAAAGGAGCACTTGCCACTTTATATAATTTTCAAGTTGGTTTCTCTTCCTGGATAATTATCTTCTCAAGGCATAGACATATCTTATCAATTTTGTGGGCCAACAAGGGTGGATTGAGTGCCTTCCTCAAAATACTCTAAGTCCCCTTCTGGTGCCTGGGACTGGCCAGAACTGAGAGCCTGTCTGGGAGGGGAGGGGGCAGTCCAAGCCCAGGCCAGGAGCCATGTTCTGAACCCTGTTCCTGTTTCTTGTTTCTTCCCTTGAGGCTGCTCTCTAACTGCTAACACTCCCCTGTGCTCTGCAACAACCGGCCATGAAAGCTCTAAGACTCATGAGCGAGGAGTCATCAGGGGTTGCACAGCCAGGCCCGGGTCCAGGAGGGCAGCCTGGTAAGTGGATTGCTCCCACGGACTGGCATGGGATTTGTTTCATGAGATTGCATAAGAATGGGCTGCCAGATGGTGCTGACATGCTGATTTTGGGAGACCCACTCATTATCATCCAGAATAAGGAATTTTTCATATGCACTGACAATTGTATAGATATTCCTCTTTTCTGTCTGTTATACTGAATCTTCATCCATAAATCACCATACCTCACCTCACATTAATTTTTTTCTAAATATAAGGATGCCACAATAATTATTTGTACACCCTAAGGATGCTCCTGACTCCAACTTTTACTCTCTTTTTATCACTAAACTTAAAACCATCAGAAATAACCACATCTTTTCTTCTGGAACGCCCATTACACAACTGCAGTCATAGTTATTTTAAGACTTTTACAAGAAAGCTGCATTCAGAGGATTAGTTACTAATGGGAAGAGTCAAACTCTAATAAACTAGGAATTGGTGCAATAAAAATTAGAAAGATAGACGGGAAGTAATTTAGGATAGGCTAGGATATGCTGCTGTAAGCTACAATCCTTTGTGAATTACAAAAAAAAAAAACCTTTGTGCGACAGGTCCATTATGCATTGATTATGGGCTCTTTTCCAAGTGTCTTCTTGGAACTCAGGCTGGCAGAACAGCAATATCAGAAACATTGCTGGTTCCAATAGCAGGGGGAAAGAAACTCTGGAAGGCCTCACATAAATAATTTAATAGCTTGGTCCAGAAGGGATTTGTTCATAACTTATCGGTCAGACCTAGTCATGTGGTTCTCACTTAATGACTAAGAGTCCAGGAAGTGCAACCCACCCATTTTTCCCAAAGGTGAAGAGCCGGAAATATTTGGGGAACAGCATTAATGACTACCACAGAAATATTCAAGGTAGTACATCTATTTAATATTTTGCAAGTTTCTAAAGGAAATGTCTAGAATTGTTGCTTCTCTTATAAGGAGTATCTTTTAAAAAATGAGAGAGAATGAGAAAAGTCATAAAGGACTTCTTATAAATAATAAATATTAGAAAATTCAAAGCTAATTTTTATATTTATGATTTATAAAGAGTAAGTGAATAAAATTAATTTTATTTCCTTCTAGGACAGAGTCATGTAGTATGGAATTCATGTTAGAATCCAAAAGCAAAAATCTGAGCAAAGGAAAGGCAATATATTCAAATATTGTGCTGTTTCTAGGTCAAGAGTACATGAGTAATTTAACTTTTCATTTCTTTTCTCTTCTTTCTTACTTTCTGTTCCAGATATCCCATAATGAGTATTGTTTTTATAATGAAAAATTGTATAAAATAAACTATTCGTTAGTAAGGTAAAGTCTTAGAGAAGAGGAAACTGATGGATTTTTAGTATTAAATATAGAACCAGGTTATTAAACTGGTAGGTTAGTTAGCTGGGAAAAACGTTTTCCTTCCCTAGAAGTTTAAAAGTCATATTTATACTCATTAATTTGGAGGGTGAAACGTAGTAAAGGGATAGAGATGATCCATCCCAGCCCTGGATTGGTACCAGAAGCTTTCACTCTAGACAACTCTGTGAGAGGCATAGCTGCTTGTCAAAGAGAAGATCTCTGTTTATATTTCAACTTTTAGCATTTTGTACTTATTTGGCTATCTTTTAGGTATTTGATTTTGATGAGATCTGGAATATCACTTAGGAAGATTACAACATATCTTAGGTTTTTATTGAATTTTGAAACAAGATAATGGATGATCACACATTTTGAAAGAGCTTTTTTTTTGTAATTAAAAAAGTTATTCAGTGTCATAGTGACAGATAACAGTGAAGTGGTTGCTTCAGAAGGAGGATGGGGAGGTGTGGAAGGATGATAAATGGCGTGAGGAAACTTTTGGGGTCAGTGGATATGTTCATCCTCTTCATTTTAGTGATAATTTCATATATATGTTATAACTTATCAAAGTATATAATTTATGTGCAATTATACCTAAATGAAGATGTTTAAAAATATAATTCAGTATATCCTATAATTGATGGTTATCTGAGGGCCTTTATCTTACATTAAGCTACTAAGCTACAAAGGTCAAACCTAGATCTCCTAATATTTAATGTTTTTATCAAACTTAGAGATTGGAATGTGAAATTTTCAGATGATACCAAGCTGCAGAGAATGAAAAATATTGTGACAGTCCATTTCTATATAAAGTAAGGATATGAAATTAACAAACTGGAAGTAGTCAGTAACCATTGATTGTGCTTTTAAGTTATAAATGTACTTTTAACTTCAAGGGGTGTGACTCATGTTAACTAGACAGAATCTTCATTTGAAGCTATTTTGTTGGTAACTGTTAAACATTATTGTAATCTACCAATGTGTCTTATGGATGGTACTCACCCAGAGAGTTTTGTCGTTAAGAGAGATTGACATGTTTCAGGTATAGTTTGAACGTTACTAAGGAACAATTTATATAAACCTACTTTGGCTTGGTGATTTTGATAATAGCATTAAATGTGTGAGTGTGCAGATAATACTCCATGGATGATCATAAATGAAATTTAAAATTCCAAGATAAACGTCAACATTGACTGTTAGCATATGCAATGGGAACAAACTGGGTTATTATTGTAAAATTTAGAAATATTGTGCTTGCTATAAAGTGTGATTTCTTTCTTTATATTCTCAGTACGTTGAACTTTTGGATTCTAAGTTCAATGTTTAAAATTCAGGGTAAGAACTAAAATGATGCTATGCTTCTCATCATAACTGAGGCTATTTCTACATGAAGAAATGCAGAAGTGAAGTGAAAATATTCTTTTGATCCGACAGATCAGCTGTGGCACTTATGTTCTACAAAGACGTAGTCATCTGAGTCACTTTGATCTTCCCACCATTTATAAGGGCCACAGCTGATTGGATTAAGAGACATTTGCTTTCAAGGCTATCTTACCACTGAATACGTAGAAATAATCTAAGTCTAATTAACAAAATACTTTTAAATTCTAATATTTCACATGCACGATGAGGGATAATCCAGTTGCAAAAGAGTATTTGTTAACATTTTCATGTTAAACTGCTGACAGTTCAAATAGTAGCTGAAAACCAGCTGAAAAGTGTACCCTCCTACAGAAAGAGCTCCTGTATGAGAGCATGATTTGTACCTTGGCCAAAATAGGCAGTTTTCAATATGTTTTCCCCCAAGCCCTTGAAGTGGAACTTAGGAAGCGTTAGGTTAAAAATTTTGGAAGTTATGGGCTTCCCTCGTGGCGCAGTGGTTGAGAGTCCGCCTGCCGTTGCAGGGGACACGGGTTCGTGCCCCGGTCTGGGAGGATCCCACATGCCGCGGAACAGCTGGGCCCGTGAGCCATGGCCGCTAAGCCTGCGCGTCCGGAGCCTGTGCTCCGCAACGGGAGGGGCCACAACAGTGAGAGGCCCGCGTACCGCAAGAAAAAAAAAAAAAATTTTGGAAGTTAAGTTCCTAGAGGTGGATGATTTTGCCAATTCTCTTTGTTTATAGCGACTAACAGAATAACTCTTTGGGGGAAGGACTAAAAATGTTCTTTAAAATTTGAGTTTTAAAGACCAGCAGGATTAAACTAGCAGGATCAAGTAGGTCCAGACTATAGTTAACTAATGAAGTTCATGAAGAGCCGTTAGAGTTCTTTCAAAGTTCTGTCCCCAGTAGTTATCAGCACATGGGCACTCCCTAAGTGTTTGAGTGACTGACTGGTGAAGATGCTGGTGACATCGAAGAATGGGCAAGAACAGAGCACCTGAAATAAACACTCATATCTGGAGTCCAGAAAAGTGTAGGTATCACAGCCTAGTAATGGTAGCAATACTTGCTATGGACAGGACACTTTCTTAGAACAGTTTGCGGGGTGGGGATAACAACTGATATTCCAATAATCAAAAACTCAGTTCTATAAGACAAGCTTGTGGTATCAAGGAAAGATTTGAAATTTTAACAAGCCATGCTCTTATTGGACCCATAAATGTTGATCATAGCAGTGACACAGATGGCTTGCTGTGGAGTTTGGTGTTGTCATGTGACTGAGATTTAGCTAATACACAAATGATGAACCTTGCAGGCTGGCTCATAAGAACCTCCTATCCTCCTAGTTCCTTTCCTTTCTGGCTGTTTGGAATGGAGATATCTCCCAGCATGACCTTAGGAGGTATACGTTAAAAATAACAGACCTACAAATAAAAGACAGTTGAATATCTGAATTGCTTTCTGCTGATCAGGAACATCCTTTTCAGACTTTATATGAATGAGAAATACTCTGCCATTGGGGTAAACCACTGTGATTTAGGGGTTTACTTGTTTCATCAGCTAGCATCACCACAATTCATACAACTGACAAAGCATTTATGGTCACATCTCTGTACCAAAGATAGGGGTGTATTTAGGAAAATTTATAGATGGGGACTATGAACAAGGGAGAAATTGCTACATTTCAAATTAAACATACTAGATTTCTATTACATCAGAAATTGGGACCCAGGTTTCTTGATACTCAGGTATCTGATATACTTAATTAAAAGCAATCTCTCTGAACTTTAAGATACTGTATAATTTAAGCAACTTTTCTCATGATACTTATCATCTTTCACTGTACTACAGTTATTTGGATACATTTTAAAAATATTATTTCTCCTCCTAGCTATTACACCTCTAAAGTGTGGGATTTTGTGTGATAACTTTTTTGTATACCTTAAAATATCTTGTCCAGTGCTTTGTTAAACATTTTGAAGGCTCAATAACTGTTTATTAAATGAATGAGATATAAGTCAATTTTCTTTATATTAAATAGATGAGGAATCATATAGATGTGCATATAAATTATTTAAATTCTGCCCCACCTGTGGTTACCATGTAACTTAAGAGTTAAGCTTAGCACTGGTTAGAAATAGGAAACTCTTCTATGCTTCAAAAATTTTGGCAATATTTCTTATCCAAGAGTTAAATAAAATGGGTTTTATTTGTATTAAGCACTGATTTTTAATATAGCTTTGGTGAAATTTGAAATATTCTTGCAGAAAATACTCAGCTTCTAAGTTGTGACTTTTTGAAAAAAAGTTATATAAAGATTCCTTTTGTTTTTTGTGTGTGTGCTACAAGTCAACTGGCAGCTGTAGAAGAATAAAAATTGTTTGTATGGGCTGTGATCATGCAAATGTAAATATATATGACTAAGCAGTTGTAAACAAATAATTCATTTAATTATAACAGTAAGTTACATTATCCTAAAATGCAACCCAAAGTTTTATTTCTAGGCTTTTGTTTGTATATTCTCTTTTCATTAGCAGTTCTGAAATTTTGTGCTCTTAGATCTTAAAAGCATCCTTTTTATTTACTTTGATAGAAAAAAGAAAACACCTTTGCCGAAGGCACCATTTAATTAAGGGCTGAGGATGTAACCAAAATGCAAAGTGCTTATGTTTGTATAGGATATTTTATATTATAGCTTTTTGAAAATAATTAGAATGATCAAGATATTTAATACTAAGATATTAGTACTAGTCTTACAATGCTTTATTATATGAATCAGCCATTTTTTGCAAGAACATGTAATTTAAAAATCAATAAAATTTATAAATTCTATCATAATCCTGAAGAACACTATATTTTTTCCTTCCAAGTGGTGCATATATATTTTTCCTTCTGTATTATAGAACACATCATCATCATTATTACTATATTAGACATTGTGAGAAGGATGGCAAGCTCATATTTTCGTCCTTGTTCATTAAGAATACTTAATCTGGCTGGAAACATAAAGCAAATTCATGTTAATAGACAACTTCAATGAAGAGTGCTAAGTGAAGGGTCAATTAAGTAGTAGAATTTAAGCAAAATCTTAAAGAATAGTCAAAATTTAGACAGACAGAGGTGAGAAAAGAGGGCCAAGCAAAGAAAACTAGTTGAGAATGGTGAAGATAAAATAGAATAAAAGCGTAATTTTCAACCCATTGGAACCATCTGAGGAAGTTTAAAAAATTCCTGTGCTGAGGCTACTCTAAACCTATTAAATAAGACTCTTTGTGGGTGGTACCAGGAATCATTATTTCTGAATCTTCCCAGGTGATTGATACTGTAGGGACACCAACTAGAGGACTGCTGGAGAAAAGCATGATGTAGTCACTGTCAGACCTGCTTGGCTAGGACTTGGCTAGAACAGCAGTAGAAAGGGAAGCAGTTTGAATGGAAATAAACATGCCAGGATAATTACAAAATCTTGTAGATCTTAGTTATTGGGGATTGAGGGAAACAAGAAAGAAAAATAAGTTACATTCAAGTTTTCAATTTCCAGCAACTAAAACTGTGTGACATTAATTGTCAGAAGAAAGAGCTGGTCCTAAGTTGGAGAAGATGATGACTTCAGGTTTCAGTGTATTGATTTTAAGCTAACATTGAAATTCCAGTCTCCTCTAGGCATCCTGTCCCGCTTAAAGGGAACAGGATATCTAGAGGGTTGAGAAGCACTGTGAAGTTCACAGTCTAGGGACATAGATACTTTAAAAGACTACAGTCAAGTCATAGGACTGTAGAATGTTTCCTCTTCCCTTACACCACATCATAAAGACCTATTTACTTTAGTTCCTTTTACTTAGTACATCATGTTTCACTAACAAGAAAAAATTACAAGGCATACTAAAAAGCAAAAACCAGTTTGAAGAGGCAGACTAGCACCAGAATCAGAGTCAGATATGACATTCAATGTTGAAATGATCAAATCCCAGTATTTGAAAAAATTGTGATTAATATGCTAAGGAATTTAATAGAAAAAGTGGACAGTGTACAAGAACAGATAGGTAATGTAAGCAGAGAAATGGAAATTCTAAGAAAGTATCAGAAAGAAATGTTAGAGATCAGAAACACTGTAAAAGAAATGAAGAATGCCTTTGATGAGCTCATTAGTAGAATAGACACTGCTGAGGAAATAATCTCTGAGCTTTTGGATATAGCAAAAGAAACTTTCAAAACTGAAGGTAACGAAATAAGCCTGGAAAAAATTAAAAAGAACAGAATATCCAAGAACTGTGAGAAAACTACAAAAGCTGTAACATACACATAATGGGAATTATAGAAGGAGAAGAGAGAAAGGAATGGAAAGAAATATTTGAAACCTAATGACTTAAAATTTCCCCAAATTAATGTCAGACACGAAAACACAGACCCAGGAAGCCCAAAGAAATTGAGTAGGGTAAATGCCAAACAAAATAAAACAAAACTACACCTAGGCATATCATATTCAAACTGTAGGAAATGAAAGATTAAGAAAAAATCTAAAAGAAGCCAAAGGAAAACAACATCTTACCTGTAAAGGAACAGAGATAATTATATCTGACTTCTCTTCATAAAGCAGGCAAACAAGAAGAGGGCAGAGTGAAATATTTAAATAGTTGAGAGAAAAAACCCACCTGCCTAGAATTCTATATCCTGCAAAATTATCCTTCAAAAGTAAAGGAGAAGTAAAGAGTTTCTCAAACAAACAAAAGTTGAGGGAATTTGCTGCCTCAAGGATAGGCCTGACTTGCAAGAATTGTTAAAAGAAGTTCTTTAGAGAGAAGGGAAATGATATAGGTCAGAAACCCAGATCTACATAAAGAAAGGAAGAGCACTGGAGAAGGAATAAATGAAGGGAAAATAAAAATTTTAATTTTATTTTTCTTATTCATAATTGATCTAACAGATGACATTTGTTCAAAGTAGTGACCAGCAACAAAGTATTCAATTATATATGCTTATGTATAAGTGAAATGAATGACAGCAATGACACAAAGGACGAGAGAAGAATTAGGAATACTTTGTTATGGAAGGTTACCTATTGTTATCTAAGCCTATGTGTGAAGCTGTACAGGGTTATTTGAAACTACAGGTGGATTAGTTGTAAATGTATACTGCAAAATCTAGGGCAACCACTGAAAAAATTAAGAAAAAAAACATAACTGACAAGCAAAGAGAGGAAAGAAAATGTAATTACATAAAATGCTCAGTGAAAAGCACAAACGGCAGTAAAAGAGTAGAGAACAAAATAGGAACAAAGAACAAGTGCAATGAATAGAAAACAGTAACAAATATGGTAGATATTAATTTATCTGTATCAATAATAACTTTAAACATCAGTGGTCTAAAAACATCAAATAAAACACAGAGATTGTCGGAGTAGATCAAAACACACACCCAGCTATATGTTTTCTACGAGAGATCCATTTTAAATATAAAGATACATATAGATTAAAAATAAAAGGATGGAGAAAGATATATCATGCTAACACTAATAAAAAAAAGTTGGAGTACTTAAATTAATTTCAGACAGAGAAGACTTAGAGCAAGGAAACTAATCAGGGATAAAAAGGGCCATTAAATAATAAATGGAACCAATTTTCCAAGAAGATATAACAAGGTTTTAATGTGTATGCACCTAACCAGAGAGCCTCAAAATATGTGTTATTGAGGAATAACATATACATTGACTGCATCAATTTCAAGTGTAAAATTTTGAGTTTTGACATTTGTATATATCCATGGACCTCCATCGAAATTAAGATACAATATATTTCCATCATTTTCAAGGACTTCCTGTGCCCCTTTGCAGTCTCCCTCTTCCTTTGCTAAGGGCCAGAAGCAACCATTGATCTGCATTTTGTCACTATAGACTAGTTTGTATTTTATATCAATGGAATCATATTGAATGTACCCATTTCAGTTTGGATTTTTCATTTAGCATATTGCTTTTGAAATTCATCCATGTTGTTGTGTGTTTCAGTAGTTCTTCTTATCATTGAGTAGTATTTCATTGTATGACTATATATTGTACATTTTCTTTATCCATTCCCCTGTTGATGGTGTTTGGAATGTTTCCATTTGGGGGCTATTGTGAGTAAAGCTGCTATGAACATTTGTGTATGAATCTGTGTAGACATATGTTTCCATTTCTCTTGAGTAAATAAATACTGAAGAATGGAATGACTGGGTATATGGTAGGTGTAGATTTAACTTTTGAAGCTATCAAACAAATTTCCATAGTGGCTGTACCATTTCACATTCCCACCAGCAGCGTATGAGAGATCAAATTGCTCCACATCCTTGTCAATACTTAATATTAGGTGTCTTTTTAAATTTTAGCCGTTCTGGTAAATGTGTAGTAATATCTCACTATGGTTTTAATTTGTATTTTCTTGATGAATTAGAATGTTGGTCATTAAAAAATTTGAATTCATTTTGAATCCAGCCCACTCAATTGTGCCAAATGATAAAATTCTAATTTGCAGAATGCCTGTGCCTTTTTAGAATAGTCATCTAGTTTGACAACAATAAAAATATTTGATACATTTTGCATAGAACTTCTCTTTTCATGATTCTTGCTCAGCCTCTCCAACACTAGCCACTTGCCACTCCAGAGGACTGTTCCTTAGACTTCAGGCTGCTCCCATTAAAGGTCAGGAATGCAGACTCATCTAGCAGCTCACATGGGTACATCTTGCCCTGGCTGCTGAAGTAGGTGTCATTAGGGGCCAGCACTTTGGTGGGTGGGCTGTGCACATTACAGTGGAGAGCCATGTGTGAATGTGACTCCCCGTGCCCTGCCTGCTGGGGCAAGGTAGTGCTGTGCCATCAGACTCTGTTCTGCCGGAGAGTGCCCAGCAAAGAGACCTAAATGAAAGAGCCTGTTCCTGGGTGGAAGCTGCTGGTCCAGAGTCTACCTACTCCAGGTACTGCCCCTCTGCATCTTCTTGGGCAAAACTCTTACCTGTCTGTGCAACACTAATGTGCTTTGGCACTCTGGTTGAGGTGCTGTAGACCAGACTCTTTGCATCCAAGGCTTATTACATAGATTTTTCAAAGTTTTCAAAAAGGCATTTTCTTACAGTATCTGACTGCTTAAGACTTTTGAGACCCAAAGAATATACAGTGCAGTTGTTTAAAACAATATTTTATATGTGAAGTTTTCTAATAAGGGCAGATGCAGTACTTTGAACACATCGTGAATAATGAACATGGAAGAAAACTGCACATTTCAGTCTTTCAAAAATGTTTCCAGGATTCCTGAAGGACAAGATTATATGGGTTGGTATGCAGAAAATGAGGCACCATAACTGATAGGCTTTAAAGCACCCTGGGCTTACCTTTGTGATGTGTGATTGAAAAATGGAGCAGCTTTCCTTTTGATTTTCTCTTCCATATGTTTTTTACATTCAGCTATCCAAGAGCTATATCATTAATCCCTCAAAATGGCCTTCTTTTTATTTGACCCAAGTTTTTGTTTCCGAAGGCTAGCGCCCATCCTGTGCTCTGTAGGACTCTACCTCACATGTTAAACTTTCCATCAGCTGATACTAGCAGTGTAAAAGCTTTCTAGTTTTGATATCTCTGAGTTAAAATGAGATAAACATTTACTTAGCACAAAGGTTTTAGCAATAAGATGATGGTTAAGACTTCCTGATCTGTGAATTAGAATCTGCTTTTGTTCAGTTCAGTGAACCCATATTTTACTCACAAAAATGAAGTTTCATGGATTGTACAATTAAATGAATCAGCACACATTAATCACAATTACTTGGTAAAAGGCTATGACATATATTTTGAACAAATAAACAATAGATCCTCTGTTCCAAGAAATGTTTCATCTAGGAAAAAATGATTTTGTAATTCAAACCAGAAATTGCCCTAAATATTTAGCCCATATTGGCTCATTTTGCATGCCATTTTATCTGGGCACTTTCTGTCAACATTTTTACCCCTGCATCACCCATCTGCACACACATTTGTCATTCTTCTGCTGAATTTGGCTCTAGTTGGGCAATGGGAAGTTAGGGCTAGTGGAATAATGCTGTTATGTGAAGGATATCATTAGAGGACAAAATTGTACTTCAAAGACCAAGCACATATGGTTTTGACTTTTATAAAGATGGCAGGTGGACATGAAGAAAAGGTTGATTTCAAATTTATTTCCATGATAGGAAGAATTTCTTGAAAGTCTGAGGAAGATTAATTTCCAATTTGGAATTCCTAATAACTGAAACATGATAAGGGTTTTACAACTTCCTGAAGTAAATTTTCTGGACGACCAAGCCATCTTCATATAAACCAATGGAATGGTTTAACATAAGTCTCAGAATGATAGAAAACCAACAAATGTTTGGTAAGAGAAGCTTTGGAAAGCCAACACATGTGGAGTGTCATCCATTTGAAAAGTTTTAACTAGAGGATTTATAACATTAGTGAACTAAAAAATAAATAATTAACTTGTAAATATGATCCACATAAAATCGTTTCAAAAATTTGTTCTTATTTTAAAAGACCAATATGTTATATATCAAATTTAATTTTTAATGCTGTTCAGCATATAAGGGCTTTCTTGTACTCTAGAATGTTAAAGTTTCTTTAATGGTGATAGATAGCTAGCGGGAAGCAGCCGCATAGCACAGGGAGATCAACTCAGTGCTTTGTGACCACATAGAGGGGTGGGATAGGGAGGGTGGGAGGGAGGGAGAAGCAAGAGGGAAGAGATATGGGAACATATTTATATGTATAACTGATTCACTTTGTTATAAAGCAGAAACTAACACACCATTGTAAAGCAATTATACTCCAATAAAGATGTAAAAAAAAAACCAAAAACCGGGCTTATCTAAAAGCAATTTTTTTCTTCTGTTTTTATGACGTTTCCAATCAAACAAGGGTAAAGATTGGACAAACACAAATAATAATGCAATAATATAATTCTACTGTTACTAATTATCCTACAGACATTTGCACATGTGATAGTTGCACGTCCTCCAGCAATATTTACAATAGCAAAACTACAAGAAATCACCTAAATGTCCATTTGTAGGAGACAAATTTGATTAGGTATGCTACAAATGAACACTGAAATTCTATACCCTGTTCCACAAAATAACACAGATCTATATAGATGCTAAGGAATAATCTCCAGGATATAGTGATAATATAAAAAGCAAAGTTCAGACCAGTATGCAGAATATACTAGCATTTATATAAAAAGGATGTATAAGACATACGTCCTTTATATATATAACTTTATAAATAAAACCACTGACTCAAAATTTAAAAATAAGGTGCTTTCATTTCCCCATTCATGTTCTGCATACAGGAAGAAAAGGGACTGCACAGTCCCCAGCCTTGAAGTTACATATGTCTTTGTACAGTCATGTATTGAAGTGAGTAAGCAATCAGGGGTCTTTTTATAAAAATTTTTCTGGGATAAGGGCTTCCTTTTCTGAGCCCTGCTTTTCTTTTTCAATAGTCAGGATTTTTGTGAGATGGGGTTGCTCTTGGGCAGGGGTCTCTTTCACACAAAGAAGTTCTGGATGGAGGTAAACTGTACCAGAGCAGGCTTGTGGGCATGCCTGGCAGGGAAGGAGGGACAGGGGTGTTTGTTATTTCCATCTTTGTGACAGGCAAGAGTCCTATACTTCATAGATCTTTTGTAATTTTTAGTGAAATTCTCCAGTGTAATTGATTCTCTAGTACAGTGAGTTTAGGAAAAGGTTTTAGAACAGATCTTGGAGGATTGGATGAAGATTGATACTGGGAGGCAGAGGATAATAGGTATCTTCTCTAAATGAGAAGGGATGTCACTTTTGGGGCACGGGAAATGGGGAGGAAGTATCTTCTCAGTAGGCATTACCAATATCATAAGAATCCCAGACAGAAGAGTAGCTCAGTTCTTGGGCCCTAGACCCAGACCAGGTGCATCCTGATACATCCCCCCTCCCCCACCCCCATCGATAGTGGCCCAGGTGGGTGGTCCTTTCCTTCCCTGGCTACACCAGCAGAGATTGAAAGGGAGCCTGTCTGGGATGTGGGGTAAGTAGAGATAAAGCCTGGGAAAAACTCACTCTCTGTTTCCCTGGGACCCACTATCTCCCATCCTCACTCCCCCACACAGTCATAAGAGGCACCAGCAGGGACTCAGCAGGAACCCCAGCAGTATCAGGTAGACAAAGCATACTAGCTCTGAAAACTAGATTGTCATCAAAACCACAGTATACAAAAGTAGGCCAGGACCTTTACTTTTACCAGGACCAGAGTCTCCCAACATAATACCCAAAATGTCCAGAATGTAATTGAAATCACTCATCATACCAATGTGGAGGAGGAAAAATAATCTTCCCTCTACCTTCTAGGTTCTTCTCTGAGACCCGCCCCCCACCTGCCCATAATAAAAGAAAGAGTAACAAGAGAAAAACACACAGAAGTTTATTAACATGTATACCTGAGGTAAACATGGGAGATACCTAATAAACCTGAGTAAAAATCTCAGAAATGGCCCAAGCCACCACCTTAAATACCACCTTCTGCTAAAGCAAAAAGATGTTGGGAGATGGCCAGTTACTGGAGGTGACCAGGAAAAGTACAGTAAGATTGTTATGCAGATTTAAGTCTGGCATCTTGTCCACTGATAAGAGTTTCTTGTGATTTAGAGTCATCCTTCTCTTCCTGGTACAGAACTGGTGACACACTTACACATGGAGATTTCCATTATAAAGGTAAATTTCCCTTACAAAATGGTAAATTTTACTCTTTATAGAGCTTCTCCTGTGTTTGCTTTTTGTTAAAAGCAATCAGCTCAAAATAATCCTTATGACAAGGAAGCATATTTTGGGGTGGCATATTCTGCTACCCTTCACGGAGAACCAAGAAAATCACAGCTTGAACGAGAAAAGACAGTCAACAGGCACAAAAAATGAGATGAACCAGATATGGGGATTATCTGAGAGAAATTTTACATCATTATCATAAAAATGTTTCAATAAGCATTCTTGAAAGAAATGAAAAATTTAACATCACCAAAAATATAGAAAATGCATATATTAAAATATACTTCCAGAAAGAAGTGCTCTCACTCCCTCTTTTGAGAACACCAGAATCACAACTAACTGCTGAACAATCATCGACAGGAAGACACTGGTACTCACCAAAAAAGATACCCCACACCTAAAGACAAAAGAGAATTCTCAATGAGATGGTAGGTGGGGTGCAATCACAATAAAATCAAATCCCATAACTGCTGGGTGGGTGACTCACAAACCGGAGAACACTTATACCACAGAAGTCCACAGACTGCAGGGAAGGTTCTGAGCCCCACGTCAGGCTTCTGGAGGTCTGTCAATGGGAGGAGGAATTCCTAGAAAATCAGACTTTGAAGCCTAGTGGGATTTGATGGCAGGACTTTGACAGGACTGGGAGAAACAGATACTCCACTCTTGGAAGGGCACACACAAAGTAGTGTGCATATCGGGACCCAGGGGAAGGAGCAGTGACCCCAGAGGAGACTGAACCAGACCTACCTGCTAGTGTTGGAGGGTCTCCTGCAGAGGCAGGGGGTGGCTCTGTCTCACCATGAGGACAAGGACACTAGCAGCAGATTCTGGGAAGTACTCGTTGGCATGAGCCCTCCCAGAGTCTGCCATTAGCCCCACCAAAGAGCCCGGGTAGGCTCCAGTGTTGGGTTGCCTCAGCCCAAACAACCAACAGGGAGGGAACACAGCCCCACCCATCAGCAGTCAAGCAGATTAAAGTTTTACTGAGCTCTGCCCACCAGAGCAACAGCCAGCTCTACCAACCACCAGTCCCTCCCATCAGGAAACTTCCACAAGCCTCTTAGATAGCCTCATCCACCAGAGGGCAGATAGCAGAAGCAAGAAGAACTACAATCATGCAGTCTGTGGAACAAAAACCACATTCACAGAAAGATAGACAAGATGAAAAGGCAGAGAGCTATGTACCAGATGAAGGAACAAGATAAAACCCCAGAAAAACAACTAAATGAAGTAAAGATAGACAAACTTCCAGAAAAAGAATTCAGAATAATTATAGTGAAGGTGATCCAGGACCTCAGGAAAAGAATGGAGGCAAAGATCAAGAAGATGCAAGGAATGTTTAACAAAGACCTAGAAGAATTAAAGAACAAACAAACAGAGATGAACAATACAATAACCGAAATGAAAACTACACTAGAAGGAATCAATAGCAGAATAACTGAGGCAGAAGAACGGATAAGTGACCTGGAAGACAGAATGGTGGAATTCACTGCTGCAGGACAAAATAAAGAAAAAAGAATGAAAAGAAATGAAGACAGCCTAAGAGACCTCCAGGACAACATTAAATGCCACAACATTTGCATGTTAGGGGTCCCAGAAGGAGAAGAGAGAGAGAAAGGACCTGAGAAAATACTTGAAGAGATTATAGTCGAAAACTTCCCTAACATGGGAAAGCAAATAGCCACCCAAGTCCAAGAAGCGCCGAGTCCCATCCAGGATAAACCCAAGGAGAAACACGCCGAGACACATAGTAATCAAATTTGCAAAAATTAAAGACAAAGAAAAATTATTGAAAGGAACAAGGGAAAAATGACAAATAACATACAAGGGAACTCCCATAAGGTTAACAGCTGATTTCTCAGCAGAAACTCTAACAAGCCAGAAGGGAGTGGCATGATATAGTTAAAGGGATGAAAGGGAAGAACCTAAAACCAAGATTACTCTGCCCAGCAAGGATCTCATTCAGATTCGATGGAGAAATCAAAAGCTTTACAGACAAGCAAAAGCTAAGAGAATTCAGCACCACCAAACCAGCTCTACAACAAACGCTAAAGAAACTTCTCTAAGTGGGAAACACAAGAGAAGAAAAGGACCTACAAAAACAAACCCAAAACAATTAAGAAAATGGTCATAGGAACATGCATATTGGTAATTACCTTAAATGTGAATGGATTAAATGCTCCAACCAAAAGACACAGGCTTGCTGAATGGATACAAAAACAAGACCCATATATATGCTGTCTACAAGAGACCCACTTCAGACATAAGGACACATACAGACTGAAAGTGAGGGGATGGAAAAAGATATTCAATGCAAATGGAAATCAGAAGAAAGCTGGAGTAGTAATACTCATATCAGATAAAATAGACTTTAAAATAAAGAATGTTACAAGAGACAATGAAGGACACTACATAATGATCAAGGGATCAATCCAAGAAGAAGATATAACAATTATAAATATATATGCACCCAACAGAGGAGCACCTCAATACATAAGGCAAATGCTAACAGCTATAAATGAGGAAATCGACAGTAATACAATAATAGTGGGAGACTTTTAACACCTCACTTACACCAATGGACAGATCATCCAAACAAAATTAATAAGGAAACACAAGCTTTAAATGACACAATAGACCAGATGGATTTAATTGATATTTATAGGACATTCCATCCAAAAACAACAGATTACACTTTCTTCTCAATTGCGCATGAAACATTCTCCAGCATAGATCACATCTTGGGTCACAAATCAAGCCACAGTAAATTTAAGAAAACTGAAATCATATCAAGCATCTTTTCTGACCACAACGCTATGAGATTAGAAATAAATTACAGGGAAAAAAACGTAAAAAACACAAATACATGGAGGCTAAACAATACATTACTAAATAACCAAGAGATTACTGAAGAAATCAAAGAGGAAATCAAAAAATACGTAGAGACAAATGACAATGAAAATATGATGATCCGAAACCTATGAGATGCAGCAAAAGCAGTTCTAAGAGGGAAGTTTATAGCTGTATAAGCCTACCTCAAGAAGCAAGAAAAATCTCAAATAAACAATCTAACCTTACACCTAAAGGAACTATAGAAAGAAGAACAAACAAAACCCAAAGTTAACAGAAGGAAAGAAATTATAAAGATCAGAACAGAAATATATGAAATAGAAACAAAGAAAACAATAGCAAAGATCAATAAAACTAAAAGCTGGTTCTTACAGAAGAAAAACAAAATTGATAAACCATTAGCCAGACTCATCAAGAAAAAGAGGGAGAGCACTCAAATCAATAAAATTCAAAATGAAAAAGAGAAGTTACAACAGTCACCGCAGAAATACAAAGCATTCTAAGAGACTGTTACAAGCAACTCTATGCCAATAAAATGGACAACCTGGAAGAAATGGACAAATTCTTAGAAAGGTATAACCATGCAAGACTGAACCAGGAAGAAATAGAAAATATGAACACACCAATCACAAGTAATGAAATTGAAACTGTGATTAAAAATCTTCCCACAAACAAAAGTCCAGGACCAGATGGCTTCACAGGTGAATTCTATTAAACATTTAGAGAAGAGCTAACACCATCCTTCTCAAACTCTTCCAAAAAATGGCAGAGGAAGGAACACTCCCAAACTCATTCTATGGGGCCACCATTACCCTGATACCAAAACCAGACAAAGATACTACAAAAAAAGAAAATTACAGACCAATATCACTGATGAATATAGATGCAAAAATCCTCAACAAAATACTAGCAAATAGAATCCAGCAACACATTAAAAGGGTCATACACCATGATCAAGTGAGGTTTATCCCAGGGATGCAATGATTCTGTAATATACGCAAATCAATCAATGTGATATACCATATTAACAAATTGAGGGAGAAAAACCATATGATCATCTCAATAGATGCAGAGAAAGCTTTTGACAAAATTCAACACCCATTTATGATAAAACCTCTCCAGAAAGTGGGCATAGAGGGAACCTACCTCAACATAATAAAGGCCATATATGAGAAACCCACAAAAAACATCATCCTCAGCGGTGAAAAACTGAAAGCATTTCCTCTAGATCAGGAAGAAGACAAGGATGCCCACTCTCACCACTATCATTAAACAGAGTTTTGGAAGTCCTAGCCACAGCAATCAGAGAAGAAAAAGAAATACAAATTGGAAAAAAAGAAGTAAAGCTGTCACAGTTTGCAGATGACATGATACTATACATAGAGAATCCTAAAGATGCCACCAGAAAACTACTAGAGCTAATCAATGAATTTGGTAAAGTAGCAGGATACAAAATTAATGCACAGATATCTCTGGCATTCCTATACACTAATGATGAAAAATCTGAAAGAGAAATTAAGGAAACACTCCCATTTATCACTGCAACAAAAAGAATAAAATACCTAGGAATAAATCTACCTAGGGAGACAAAAGACCTGTATGCAGAAAACTATAAGACACTGATAAAAGAAATTAAAGATGATACCAACAGATGGAGAGATATACTTTGTTCTTGGATTGGAAGAATCAATATTGTGAAAATGACTATACTACCCAAAGCAATCTACAGATTCAATGCAATCCCTATCAAATTACCAATGGCATCTTTTACAGAACTAGAACAAAAAATCTTAAAATTTGTATGGAGACACAAAAGACCCCGAATAGCCAAAGAAATCTTCAGGGAAGAAAACGGAACTGGAGGAATCAGACTCCCTGACTTCAGACTTTACCACAAAGTTACAGTAATCAAGACAATGTGGTACTGGCACAAAAACAGAAATATAGATCAATGGAACAAGATAGAAAGCCCAGAGATAAACCCACGTCCTTATGGTCAGCTATTCTATGACAAAGGAGGCAAGGATATACAATGGAGAAAAGACAGTCTGTTCAATAAGTGGAGCTTGGAAAACTGGATAGCTACATGTCAAAGAATGAAATTAGAACACTCCCTAACACCGTACACAAAAATAAACTCAAAGTGGATTACATACCTAAATGTAAGACAAAAGAGGAAGAAATTTCTCTACCCTTCTAGGTTCTTCTGGCAGGTCTAAGAATTCAGTTGACATGAGACAGATTAACAGGAGAAAATCAAAGTTTAATAACATGTATATATGGGAAAGACTCAGGGAAACTGATTAACTTGCCAAAATGCTGAAGCCCTCACCTTAAACACCATCTTCAGCTGAAGACAAAAGGAATTGGGGGAGGAGCTTCCCTGGTGGCGCAGTGGTTGAGAGTCCGCCTGCCGATGCAGGGGACACGGGTTCGTGCCCCGGTCCGGGAAGATCCCACATGCTGCGAAGTGGCTGGGCCTGTGAGCCATGGCCACTGGGCCTGCGTGTCCGGAGCCTGTGCTCCGCAACGGGAGAGGCCACAACAGTGAGAGGCCTGCGTACCGCAAAAAAAAAAAAAAAAAAGGATTATTATCAGAGAAGTTGAGACAAACTAGCTTATTTAGTGTCATATAAATTGAAGGAAGAAAACCTATAAGGAGAGGGTAATCTGTAGATTCAAATGCTACAGAATGCAATAGCAGACTGAACAAAGAGAATTATCATTTTGATTTGGCAGTTAGTAAGTGTGTGTTTGCCGGAATGTTAGGTTGATGGAGGTGAAGGCCAGAATACAGTAGAATGAGGAGTGAAGGGGAGAGGTAAGGAAGTGAAGATCCAGCTGAAAAATGTTTTTCCATACTTTATCACAAACTGAGAATGATCATTCTCTCCCAATGGACACCCTTAATACTTAATTTGTATCATTTACTGATACTTTTAATGAAAAAATATGGCTTCTGGATATTTGTATATACATTTTATCTCCCTATTGTGATTGGTATACATTTTTATATACTTTATAACATAAAAATAGTAACTTAGGTGGTATGTTCAATGATTAACTATTTAAACAGTGCATAGTTAGGTAAGATTCCAACTATTTCATGAACTTACACTGACCTCTCTAATCCTTTCTTCCTCCACTGAACTACAATGTTGATTGTCTATATCCATCACCCTTTTTAAACACTTCCATATTTTAGTTTGAAGATTCTTAAAGAAGTGTGTGTATCTGCATTGTTTTTATTGTCCAGGAGGTCTAGTAGATCCTTAACCACTGACTGTTCTACTCAAAACAATACCCTCTTCCCTGCATCCTCAGGTTGCCTCTTCAAAACTGGTGACAGCAGCAGAACCAACCAAGCCAAGCCAAGCAAAATGCAACCAAATCAAATCATATGATATGCAAATAAAGTTGAACTAAATTAAAACATAACAGGTCTCATACCCCTGAGTTCCTCTGTTTACATTTATGAACTGTTTATAAATATAGTTCCTATTTCCATATCTGTGAATGTATGAACTCTTGAATACCAATTTGAAAATTTTCTTTGGGAATGATTTTCCATATTTTTAGAAACAAGGTAAGGTGTTCACCCAGAGCGATTCATAAAAGGCCACTTGGGGAGCTTACCTAGGGACTTGGTGAATATCTTGGTAAAGCTTTCTAGAGACTCTAAACATCTATGTCAAATTGCCTTAGCAATTCAACAGTAGAGAAAAGTTCTGAAAGAGCTGTTTCCCTAGCAAAACTTCTGAGACATTTTTAGAATATTAGACAAATAACCCCAATCCCTGGTGGGGTTGCTTTAAAAAAAAGTAGAAATAAAAAAGGTGGAATCGATGGATTAGGTAAAAGTTGAAACTGAACATTGAGGGCATCTCAACTAGCACCAAATCAATTATATCACTTTTTCTATCCTTCTCCTAAAAACCATCTGGGGCTGTCATACAGCTTCAGCCTCTTAGCACTGTCAAGAAAGAATTGTCCAGATTGTCAAGAACACATACTTTACATGACTTGTACAACACTTATATGAAGAAGGCAACTTATACAACAATGGGTAAAATTATGTGGTGTTCAGGAAGTCTGTAAGTATGAATAGCTTTAGGGTAACGTAAATGTTTATAAAGCTCAGTCAGCAGTTAGAGATTTCACACTTTCTTCCACCAAACACCTAATTTATCTTTTTTCTTAAAAAAATTTTTATTACATTTTCAATTCAGGATATTTTCAGGCACTAGAATATATTTGGTCTTTTCAGGTTTCAATAATCTTATGTCTCTGGTTGTTTCTCTTTCACCCATCACAAGTCTTTAGGAATGCACAATCATTAGAAAGTTCTTTACTTCATTACCTAAGGGCTATGGAGGAATATGGAAAGGGTTCTCAGTGATTTTAGTTTACCATACAAATGGTATGTTGGGTATTAGTAATTAGAGTTATTGCATATCATCTTAAGTATCTGAATGCTCTCAGAGTTTCATTCATTTGACTAGTCACTATAAATGAGCTAATTAAGCATTAAGAATATAGGTCCTGGTCTCATAGAGCTTATCAGCTAGCCTGACACAATAGAAAAATAAATATCCATGTGTTCTAATTTTAAGGAAAGTCCTCTGAAATGGAAATGATATCATTCTAGGGAAAAAAATAGGACTTAAATTTCAAGTTTTTTTCCCTGTCTTACATTGTTCAAATATGAGTTCAAATGTTTGTGCTCATTCGTAAGATGTCTGTAATCATCTAAGGATGTTCATTGAATCTTTACAATGTTAATTCTGTGTCATTCTTTGTTCTCTAGCACATTGTTCCTCTACCCAAGTATTTTTCAAAATTCACTGCATTTTTGAGACCTAAATATTTTCCTGACTTGTTCTAGACCCTTTGAGGGAGTGAACAGAAGGATATTCTATGTGTCAAGGCAGTGTCTCCAAAGAATCGATTATGAAGTGGCCTGCTGCTAAAGAGGCCCTGAATTATGTATTAAGACAATTTTATTTTGTTCGTATCTTGGATGCCACCTTCAGAACCAAATCATTGCCTTTGAGAAGGAAGACAATTGCAAAAAATATCTTTGACTTAGCTACACATACATGCTTGGCATATTACTTGGGATGGTATGGACAGTCATTTTAATGGTCATTTAGACGTCATCATACTCTACAGAGAATAAGACTTGGGAAGTTAGAGCAGATGACTTCCAAATGACATTGCACTTCTGACATGCACCTCATGCTTGCTATTATGTGGGTGAGCAAACTGAAGGGCACATTGAACAGACAACTCAAGTTTAACAACCTGAAATCTGAAGAAGAACCAGCAATGATTTCTCTCACATTTGGTGTTAGATGATGATTTATTTACCTCTTTTATTATTTTAAGCGTCTTTTTTTTTTTTTTTTTTTACATTACACGGGCCTCTCACTGTTGCGGCCTCTCCCGTTGACTGGCCCAGCCGCTTCACGGCATGTGGGATCCTCCCGGACCGGGGCACAAACCCGTGTCCCCTGCATCGGCAGGCGGACTCTCAACCACTGCGCCACCAGGGAAGCCCCTAAGTGTCATTTTTTTAACTCAGAAAAATGCCATAGACAACTGGTCCATCTTTTCCCTTTGGGTGGTTTCCTTCAGGAACTGTGGAAAAGAGTTGGTATGAAATTAAAGTTTCACAGAACAAAGAGTTCTATGAAAAATCATGTATTCCATGATTATGCTCCAAACTTGGATTGACAAACATGTAATCATGGACTTCGGAAAGATGCTGCCGTAAGAGCCAGCTCACTTCTCTACTTCTTCTCACTGCAAATGCATGCTTGGAATTTGTTTGTTTGGAATCTTTCTGTTTTTATGACTTTTTTTGTTGTTGTTGTTTTTTGTTTTTTGTTTTTGCGGTACGTGGGCTTCTTACTGTTGTGGCCTCTCCCGTTGCGGAGCACAGGCTCCGGACGCGTAGGCTCAGCGGTCATGGCTCACGGGCCCAGCCGCTCCGCGGCATGTGGGATCTTCCCGGACCGGGGCACGAACCCGTGTCCCCTGCATCGGCAGGCAGACTCTCAACCACTGCGCTACCAGGGAAGCCCTATGACGTGTTTTTTCAATTCCATTAAAATTCCTCTCTTTTTTCTTCTGTTTTTTTTGAAGCAAAATAACGTTACTGCCTAGGAGCATTAAATCATTAAAATGAAGGCAGGTATAGTTAGCAGAAATTCCTTCCTTTAAAATGTTTGGTTATCGGTAAGTGATCGAACAGTGCATAAGAGGTTTAAGAGCAGGAATAAAATATCAGCAATATTAACCTTCATCTTAAGCTGGTGGTAGATAGAGCACTTGGCACCCTCAAAAGTCCTGCAACTCTTTTTAACCATTCAGCGTTTGGGCTCCTCAGACTGGCTAAGAAACATACAGCACTGCTGCTGAAGACTGGAAAAAGAGCTTGAGGTCAGAGGTCGACACAGTGAGGGAGTTTGCTCTTTAAGAGGTTATCTGTGGATCTGCAAAGCCAAAGTGTAATTGGGTTTTGTGATGTGATTTTAGTGTGTAATTGTATATGAGCTTAGATAGTTTCAAAGACAAGCTTGCAAGATTTTTCTAGCTTGTTTGTAATAGCAATTTTAGGCATTGTGTGCAATCTTGGATAGACAATTCAGAATGATCAAAAATAGCCATCAGATATAATACAGAAAGTACTTGATTCACCCTAATTATAATTTTAGTGAATTGATTTTACTGTGACATGTTCTTTCTTTTTAGGACATTGCATTGGCTATGAAAATAATTTAGTTTTCATGGCTGGTATCAGTATAGCCAATTTTACGTCGTCAGCATAGCTCTCGGTGTTTCAGAGTTTGCATTTACTTGAGGATTACTGAATCATTATAAGGAAAGAAAAAAGTTAGAGCATTGCAATTGTATGTGGGGGATTCTTTCTGCCTCTAAATTTGTTAGGTTTCTGATTCTTGAATATCTTAAACAATGAGAAATAAACATTTCCTTATTGTTTTAGTTGTTTAGGGTTGCCTTGATTAAGCTGTCACTGCTGTCAGTTATGTTCTTATAAGCCTGGTTGGATCTATTTCATGTTAGGAAAAAGCTCAGATAAACCCAGGAAAGCTTAATGTTTATCCAATGTGAAAATAATTACTCCAAAGTGTTATTCTTAATCCAGATAATTAGAGTGAGGAAGGAAAGATCAGTGTCATTGTGAATTATGCCCCAGCAATTGACTCTTGGTCCTTGTAAGTTTCAGGTGAAGATGTGAATGGATAAAGGTTAGATTAAACATAATCCAAAGTAGCTGCAACCTTAATCTGTTATGATACAAGGATGATCACTTAAAAAGAGCTGGATTGTGGGATTGTTTCTGGTTGGATAAGATGCTGCCCGACTGGGACTAGTCTTAAAACATGCTTAGCACCATGTCACTGCAGCTGTAAGCACTTGTGCACGACTGCAGCGCACCACAACTAACAGGTGCTCCTGGGCTCATGATGCACATCAGGGTATCATACTTTCACAATATCTGGGCTTCACGTTAACATGCCTTCCAATGGTCTGCATGGAAAAAATATTTCCTGTGACCTTTGTGGCATCTCTTCTTGGTTGTAATAAGCATGGATTTGGAATCTGCTAAAACTCTGGTATAAAGTATGCAGCCACATATTAACAAAAATCGAAAGGCGTATTTGTAATTGAGCTTGTTTTCCTCTGTTTTAACATAGAAACTCTATTTTAAATGTGATTTTTAAAGGTAATTCACAATGTTCATATAACTAATTTTCTATCAAGTATTTTGAAAATGAAGTTAGGCTTTTCTAAATATTCCTGTGGAGTTAAAAAATAATTTTTATGAAGTATGGGTAATAAGATCCAAAAAGGCTTTTAAGACATGATGAAAATCCAGCCATTTTTTTTTTAATTGAAAGGGAAAAATATTTGGAGTTTTATCTGTTTCTCTCAAAAAATCTCAGAAATTTAATATACTTAATTTCTGAATGGCTAAATTGGTTTGCTTTGATTACAGAAAATAGAATAAAAAATATTTTTGCAATTATCATGTGAAAACTTATTGCCTAAATTTAAAGGCATTTCTATTTTATGACAAATGATTTTTAGCTAGTGTCTGAATGAACATTTTAATAATTTGTAACAGTCATTTATTTCTCTCCTGAGTAAAATTATACACTGCCACATTTATTGTTGCTAAATAGTTAAGAAAATAACTAAGGCAACGTAAAAAGATAATAAGATGTATGTTTTTTAAAACGTATTTAGCTTACTTGGAATAATCAAAGTTCCAAGAGGTTAGTTTGTATATTTTTACAAAGTGTATTTTAAGAAATATCACTCTAATATATCAATATATTTTTAACCTTCATTGAAATCCAAATTTACTCCATCTGTTGCTTGTTGTACTTTGATAAATATATAAACATAATATCCTATAAACGTACCAGATATGTTTTCTAGTTACATTAATGACTTCAATACATATTTGTACAAAATTTATTTTCCAAAGACAATAAACATTTGTTGGGCATTCACCACCCACATTTAGGCACTTGCTCCATATTTTCACAAATTATTTAATATCATTAATTTATGCAACTAATGTTTTACTAAGGGACTGATAAGTGCCAAACAGTGGTCTTTCGGCTGTGACTATGGCAGTGAATAAAACAAACTCCCTGTCTTCATGAACCTTAGATTTTTGTGAGCAGAGAGAGAAAATAAGATAAAAAGAAAATGTATAATAAACAAAAGAGTGGCAAATGCAATGAAGAAAAGTGGATGGTTAGGGGATTAGGAATGGGGCATGGTGGATCACTATTCAAGATGAAAAGGTTAGAGACAGCCTCACAGAGAAGAGGACATTTGTGCAAAGACTGAATGGTAAGAAGAAAGGGTGATGTGGTGCCCTTGGATAAGGGTATACTAGCTTCTGGATAATTACCCTTTCTTTTTTTTTTTTTTTTTTTTTTTGCGGTACATGGGCCCCTCACTGTTGTGGCCTCTCCCGCTGCGGAGCACAGGCTCCCGACGCACAGGCTCAGCGACCATGGCTCACAGGCCCAGCCGTTCCGCGGCATGTGGGATCTTCCCGGACCAGGGCACGAACCCGTGTCCCCTGCATCGGCAGGCGGACTCTCAACCACCGTGCCACCAGGGCAGCCCAATTACTCTTTCTTAATAAACAGAAAAATTAACCAGGCAGATTTTTCATCAGGTATTCAAAACATAGTTATCATTTTAGAATTTACTGATGAGTTTAGCCAGAGTACTAGATTCTTCTCTATATTAAAAATATATATCTTAAAATTGAGCAACCTTCAATAAGTTGTAGTTCTAAAATATTTGTAAACACATTGTGTGCTTGATTTTGGAAGAACACAAAGGTGTCTTTTTTTTCCAGATAATGATGGAAAACATATAGCTCTTGGTCTTCAGGAAAATGTGCTTGTATTCTTGTATGGGAGAAGAAGAGCAAGAAAGAAGAATGTCTCTTGTGTTTATTCAATTGCCTGTGAGTGCTACAGGCCTGAGGAATTGTGTTGTCATTGTGTGTTCTACCACCTATAGTCGTATGTCTCCAACCAGCCTTGCCTTGTGAGTTAGTTGATATAGTAGGCCTAATGGCCACTGTGTTTAGATATCTTGCCTACCTGACTTATTGTCACTAGAACTCATTTTTTCCCCTTAATTTTCAAAACACTATTTCATTGCAAATATCCCCAAGAGAAGTTACGTTTAAAATTTTTGTCATTCATTTATATTTCATTAATATAAATTCATTAATATAAATGAATTTGCTAAGGAAGAATAGAGTATGAACATGAAGTTATTAGGTTCTCAGACAAGGAAAGGAAGATAAGGGACACAAATGAGAGAAGAAAACTGATGGAAAGGGGAGGTTGAAGTTACTAAAGACAACATTTCCCTACTTCACAGCTCTAGAACAAGGACTTTGAGGAACAGCTCTAGGCAATAGTCTATTTGGACCACCTAATAGAAAAGAGAGAATAAGGCACAGTACAAAGGTAAAGTCAGATGAGAATACAGAAGTCCAGAGAGACGTGACAGCCTTTGCCCAGGTTCGTACACACAGTGTCAGCAGAGCTTGAAGAACTCCCAGTTTAGTGCACTGTGATAGCAAATGACTTCTAGACTGGTACAAACAGCCTCAAACTTATGAATAGTGTTCAAATGATCAGCAAGCTTCTATTTTCTCATACGGAAAAAAAAGCTATGAGTAGTTAGATTCATAATAAAGCTGAACCATAATATTCCTGAGCCCCAAATTCTGAGGCCTCTGTACAATAATCATCTTTGAGCCCAAGTTGCCATAAGCCCCAAATCCTATTGAACAGTTCATGGTATTCCCTTCCTCTAACCCTTGACTCTTCAGCTGAGTGACTTGAGGCTTTTTGATAGAGACGAAATTGCATAGAGATGATGGCTGCTGGGAAGACCCCAAAGCAGGTTCAACTGGGGAGACCAGGAAACGTCTTTTGATGTGGTTCTTTGAAGGTGGGAGTACCAGAGTAGGTGAAAAGTCTGGGCACTGGGATTACCAGCAACAGCTCTCACAGTTGTGAAGGGAAGATCTGATGGCCAGTGAGGATGAGATCACAGGGGCAGAATGACAGCAACGCTATTATATATTGGATAGCAACCCATTAAGTGTACTTAGGGCAGAAACAGCCCTTGGTCGGTATGGTTGGCATCACATTGTTCCTTGGGGGAGTGTGAGGGAGTTATCAGTCCATTGGAGTAGAATTAAAATGCAATATTGTGCTATTTTTACTTTTTTAGGGAAAGATTTTTTTTCATCTTTTAAAAAATTTTAATTTTATATTGGAGTAGAGTTGATTAACAATGTTGTGTTAGTTTCACGTGTACAGCAGAGTGATTCAGTTATGCATATATATGTATCTATTCCTTTGGAAATTCTTTTCCCATTTAGGTTATTACAGAGTATTGAGCAGAGTTCCCTGTGCTGTAGAGTAGGTCCTTGTTGGTTATCTATTTTAAGTACAGCTGTGTGTACATGTCAATCCCAAACTCCCAATCTGTCCCACCCTCCCACACTTCCCCTCTGGTAACCATAAATTTGTTCTCTAAGTCTGTGAGTCTGTTTCTGTTTCGTAATTAAGTTCGTTTGCATCATTTTTTTTTTTTAGATTCTGCATGTGAGCGATACCATATGATATTTGTTTTTCTTTGTCTGACTTACTTCACTTAGTATGATAATCTCCAAGTCCATCCATGTTGCTGCAAATGACATTATTTTATTCTTTTTAACGGCTGAGTAATTTCCATGTGCTTTTTAATGATTCATTTAAAAATAATTATTTGTCCTCGTGAAACAATTAAATCCTCCCTTACATGCAGAAAGAGAGAAGATTGACACTTATAATGATAGGAAATAGACATTTAGGTAAAACAATCACCAGGGCACAACCTAAACACAGAATGTTTGCCTTGGTAGAAGTCATGTAACTTAGCAGTACATTTCACAGAGACAGGGGAGAGGCACCACATGATCACCTCAATTGATTCAATATGTAAAACAAATAGAAATTATTAGTATATAAGGAATAGAAAGTAAAGCAACTTCCTGAATATAAAATATTATCTACTGTATTTTGTCAATTCTAAGGTGTATCTTCACAATTGTTTGTATCTCAAGTATGATTAAATAAACCATTTCACTTAAAGGTGATCCTTTATGCCCATTATCTTAAACTAAGTAATGAAAGACAAAGGTGGTCATTATTACTACTAATGATTTAACTGTTTCTGAAAACTCTTGACAAGAAAACAACACAAGAGCAGATATAAAAGCTATACTATCAGGAAGAATACGAATCCATTGTTATTAGCAGATTATACGATTGTATTTCTAGAAAACCCAAGAGGGTTAGCAGATAAGTTATTAGAACTAATAAGGGCACTCATTAAGTGGCATGATATAAAATAAACATGTAATATTAATTACCAATTAGGGCCTTATTACACACTTTCTAAGCAAAGAAATGATGCTTGTCTTGAAAAGTAAAAAGATAGTTTTGACAATAGTTTAAAGATTATTTATGTTAAAAACACCCCAAGCATAATAAAAGGGCAAGTAGTGACTTGGAAAAATATTAGCAATATATATAACAGGCAAAGAAGTAAAATTCTGAAATATAAAGAACTCTTAAAAATAAAGGGAATAGCCTCCACAGGAAAATGGCAAAAAAAAAAAAAAGATAAATCACAAAATCACTAATTTCTGAAAAAAAGAAAGCTCCATCTCATTAATGTTAAATTAAAATAACTATAAAATACCACTTCTTTTTGTGTTAGTTATCTACTGCTGTGCAATCAACTACTCCAAAACTTAGTGACTTAAAGAACAAACTTTCATTACCTCACATTTTCTGTGGGTGAGGAATCCAGGTGTGGTTTGGTTCCTCCAGGTCAGAATCTCTTACAAGGTTGCAATGGACTTATCATTTGAAATGGAGTCATCTCTGGTTCTCTAGTTCGACTAGGGGAATATCTGATCTTAATACCCTCAAGTGACGGTTGGCAAACCTCTGGTTCTCCCAGCTATTGGCCAGAGATATCAGTTCCTTGCCATGTGCATCTTTTCATGGGGCTACTCACAACTGGCAGCTTTCCACAGGGGAGAGGGGGAGGGGGAGGGGGAGGGAGAGAGTCCGATATGGAAGCTGCTGTCTTTTTGTAACCCTAATTTTGGAAGTGGCATCTGGTGTTCCTACCGCATTCTATTGAATAGAAGTAAATCAGGAATCCAGCCCAACTCAAGGGGAGAGGATCACACAAGGATGTGAATAGCTGAGGGCAGGAAGGACTGGGGGCTGTCTTAGAGTCTGTGCATTCTTACCTCCCATTAAACAGCAAAGATTAAAAATAAACATTTGAAAGAAATCCACTGGCAAAAATTTTGCGTTAAAAAGGTGAGGTGGAATATAGGCTGGTAAGCATATACATTGGTATAAACTTTCTGGAGAATATTTTGTCTAATGTGTAATAAGCTGTTTATACTTTTGGATCCATAGTTATATTTCCAGAAATTTATCATAAAGATAAAAGAAGAGACACACACAAAGATTTATGTGAAGGACTGTTCATCAGAGCCTTATTTATAACAAAAGGTAGTAAACTAACTTCCACAAATAAAGATACAATGATTTACAGTTAAATCTGGCTGATAGACTATTTTAGTCACTTTATGATGTTTCTGAAATATATTTCACACCATTAGTTGAGGATTACAATGTTTTTAAACAAAAAGTTGCAAACTACTGTGTAGAATGTTTTTGATTACATTGAAATTTTTATATGTAGTATGTATACATATAAATATGTATATATGTATATATATACGTATTTATATGTGTATATATGTATATATATATACACACACACACATAGAGACAGAGAGAAAGGACAGACACTGAGAGAGATAGAGATATAAATAATATTATTACCAGGGTGTAGCTTTGGGTAAGAAGACTGGAGGAATTGTGAGTGAAACTTTTAAAAACATAGTTTGATTGGTAAAAATGTCTATGTATACAAAAAATAACTTTCCCAATATTTTCTTTTGCTCCTTCATTTTCTCTTGCCAATGCAAAGTAGAGGGTTATGATTTAATGTAAAGACATGATTAGCTATGCTGGCAGCAGTATGGCCTGTCATTCTAACTGGTGGTGTGCCACATGATGGACAGGACCCAGACTATGGCATACCACAGAACTGAGAGCTCTTTCCATACCTCAAGGCCTAGTATTAGTCTTGGCTAAAATACTATGTGATGATAACAAACACTATACTATAAAAGTAATTTCATGTTGGCATAGATTTAACATTATTTGATGCTTTTTAGCTAAAGTTACTGAGTTTTAGCTATGCTTCTAATATGAGTCTAGTATCAATCTTGTACAAATCTTCAAGAAGTCAAATCTCACCACCATCAGTTAACATTTTTCAAATCACCATAATGTACTTGAAATTAGAGTAGGTAGGCATTTGAAACAAAGAGATCAATCAGGAAAACGCTTATTCTTTACTTTATGGCTTTAGATATCCACTTAGAGATTTCACATATAACTGAGTCCAGCCCATGACCTCATCCTGTGGAAATCATTTCTTTAATGTCTGCCTCTTCTGCTAGACTGTGAGAAACATGCGGGCAAGGACATTATCTGCCTTTCTCATCTATTCTATTTCTAGTAAATTAGCACAGTGCTTCTCAGGAGCTTCTCAGCAACACAATATTTCTTTATTAATTGAAGAATGAATGAAGCTCTGGGCATTTGAGTCTGCTTATGGTAACATGTCTGGGACCTCTCACCTTGCTTCTGTCCTGTTTCTATTCTCCCAGGGACAGGGGAATTTTCAATTCATAATGATTGTCTATTAGATTTGACAGCATTCCTTTCCCCAACTTTTGTACCACCCCTGATGTAAAGTACTGAGAAAGGAAGATAATTGTCTAAATAACAAACTAAAGAATAGCCAATTCTGATAGGAGACTTGGTTTTATTTAATCAGGTAACACAAAATAACTGGTATATCTGCCCTTTTCATTTGGTTAAATGTGTTGGGTTTTTCATTATGTTTCCATGTACATCAGTCTTCCATGGAGTTCAAGTCTAATTGTGTGTGTGTGTGTGTGTGTGTGTGTGCATATGTTCTAGTGTGACAGGGAGAATAATGGCCCCCAAATATGTCCATGCCCTAATTCTTGGAACTTGTGAATATGTTACCTTATATAGCAAAAGGGACTTTGCAGATGTGATTAAAGGTAAAGGCTTTGAGATAAAGAGATTTCCTGGATATCTGCTGGACTCATGTAATCACACATTTTCTTTAAAAGTGGAGAACCTTTGCCAGCTATGGATAGAGATGTGACAATGGAAGAATGATCAGAGAGATGTGGCATTGCTGTCTTCGAAGATGGAGGAAAGATGCCATGAGCCAATGAGTGTAGGAGGCTTCTGGAAGCTGGAAAGGCCAAGGAAACAGATTTTTTCCTTAAGCCTCTGAAAGGACCACAGCCCGGCCAATGCCTTGATTTTGACCTTGAGAGACCCCTGATGGATTTCTGACCTTCTGAACTGTAAGATAATAAATTGTATTAAGTAACTAAGATTGTAATTTGTTACAACAACAGTAGAAAATAAATGCAGTGATATTTTGATTAAATTTATGTGAATCTATTTGCTTAGCTCTAGAATAGTTATTTTAATAAAAACATTGATTCAAAAATTATATCTTTATATCGGCTTACTGTTTGGCTAAGTAAATTTAAATACATAGGGATTTTACAAATTGGCCGTGTTGGTTAAAAGAAAACACAATCAGGTGGCCAGATGGAATTTTAACAGGTAGGGTCTCCTTCCTGCTCCTTTTTGGGGACTTTTGTGGGAATCATTATAAGTAGTTAAATTAAGAGTATATGTTGAGGTGAACATGTTTCCCTTCTCCTAGGAGATGGAGAATAGCAGGGGTGGGGGGTGGGGTGGAAGGTGACTTGGTATTTGTGGTCAGGTTGGTGAAATGTTTTGTGGGCTTGTTGATTTTATATATGACTCTTTTAGTCATAGTCTCTTGGCAATGTGACAACAGTACCCTTTATCTTGAGTTTTCTAGTACTTGACTTGTTAATATCAACATGGGAATAGAAAGATGAAAATAAGAAACTCGAAGGCTAAACAAATTATACAAGATTATGATTAAAATTGAGCTGGAGGTTAAACTTGGTTTCTTTTATTTCTACCTCTATTATTTAACTATGGTGTAAAAAAATAAGCAAAACCTCAAAAAGTTAAGAAGCAACCAATTTTTATACAAATTCTTTATTTTTTATAAAGTATTTCTACTTAAGAAATTTTGTAAGATTTCAGCTATTTGAAGCAATGCAAATATCTTCAAGTTCAGAAATAATTTTTCTTCAGTTTGGCATATGTGCTGGTTTTCTATTACTGTTGCAACAAATTACCACAAATTTGGGGCTTAAAAAACACAAATCTATTCTCTTACAGTTCTGGAAGTCAGAATCTGAAATGAGTCTTAGTTGCTAAAATCAAGGTATCGGCAGGGCTGGAGACTCCAGAAGAGAATCTGTTGCATTGACTCTTCCAGCTTCTAGAAGCTGCTCTAATTCTTTGTCTCCTGAGCTTCTCACTACAATCTATTGCTCTGTCATTACATCTCCTCCTTTGATTGGCACTCTTCTTGCCTCCCTTTTATAAGTGCCTTTGTGATTACATCACACCCATCCAGATAATCCAGTAAAGTCTTCCCAGCTCAAAATCCTTAATTTAATCACATCTACAAGTCCCTTTTGCTTTATAACATGATACTTAGAGTTTCCAAGGATTAGAATATGATGTATTTAGTGTGTGTGTTTGTGTGTGGGGAGGGTCGCATTATTCAGCCTACCACAGTATAAACTAGAAATCACAAAAGCTCTGAAACTTCTCAATATTGTCCTTATCTTTGAAGTCCTGATTCTCCCTTTGCAAAGGAGATTCCCTATAAAAGTCCCTGGTAGTCATGTCAGTCAAGACGCTACATGTAATTCACAGAATAATCGCACTGAAGTGTTGTCTGAGGCTTGGAAATGACTTAGTCCATAAATTTTTTTTTAAAGTCTTTATTGAATTTGTTACAATATTGCTTCTCTTTTATGTTTTGTTTTTTTTTGGCCGCAAGGCATGTGGGATCTTAGTTCTCTGGCCAGGGATCGAACCCACACCTCCTGCACTGGAAGGCGAAGTCCCAACCACTGGACTGCCAGGGAAGTCCCTAGTCCATAGCTTTCTGAATCAATGAGGAAATAGATTAAAGCTTTTAAATTATTATCCAAAGTTACCTGCAAAACTTAGAGGTAGAGCACGGGCCAAGAAAAGACAAAGAGAATCAACACTTACTGAGTGCCCATCGTTTGCCGTACACTCTATGTTTTGTAAATCTTCTGGGTCAGTCTCTTTACTTTCAATTTTCCAGATACAGCGAGTGAGACTAAAAAAATAACTGACAAATCTAGGATCACACAGATATTTTGGTAAACCTGATTCCTGTTCATTAATATCCACTGCCCCTTCCTGTATTGCTTTGCCCTGTTGAACTCAGATGTAGATATGTGATTTGTTTTAGTCAATGAAATGTGTCTCTTCTGAGCTGAATTTTTAAAAGTTAGAATTGGTTTTGCCATATGCCTTTTGACTGTGCCACAATAACTGGAAATGTTGTCGATAAAAGATGCTCTGTTAGCGGGGGTCTTATGGAGAAATGACCTAGACACCAGTACGTGGTCTAAGCAAGAAATAAACTAATGCTATGGTAAGCCACTGAGTTTTGGAAGTCATTTGTTACTCCTGTATAACCTAACTTATCCAGTTATTGTCAGTGACAGAATTTGAACTCAAGTCTGTCAGATTTCAAAGCCTATGTTCTATAATCTAGACACGGATTCTTATTTTAGTGTTTGTTTTTCCACACTGTGAGATGTGCAAAATATGGCCAAACTATCATATACTATGGACTGGATATAAAGACTTGGCCTTAAAGAAGTCTGTGATATAAGTGGATATTAATATTTAAGAAGGACTAGATTATCACTGTCTTAACATTTTCTCACCAATTATTAGAATATACTTTATATGAAAGAAACTGGGCAACGATGTTGAGCTTAGTAACAGATAATAAGCAGTAGAGTGGAGAACATGTGGTAGAGCTCATCTAAATTGCCTTCTAGATATTGCCTTTCTTAATCCTCACAAAATCCCTGTCAAGTAGGTGTTACTATTCTCCTCCTATTTTTTAGATAAGGAAATTAAAGCACAAGCAGTACATGGTGGAGGTTGCATTAGAACTGGCTATGTTCCTAAATCGTATTTAGCCCCTTTATAATCAAACATGTTAATTTACTCCAAATGTTCACAATCAAAACCAACACATTTAATATATGGGTATCTGATTAAGAGCACCGGAATATAAATTAAAATTATATTTAAAATTTTGTATTGCAAATTCTGCTTTATTTGGAGTTTTACATATAGGTTGTTCCTCTATAACAAGATACTAATCAATTCAAAGTGTAAATCAAACCAGATTGGTGGTTCCAAAGAAATGTCTGGCTGTCTGACCAAATTAATGGAGTAGCTGTAATTAGGCCTACAGTGTTCTGTACATCTTCCCCTGTAACCACCAGAGTTTTTAATCACAACTACTCCCATTGTCACCATTTTTTAAAAGTCTATGGCTATTGCTTCAACTAAAATACAAATATATCCACATTACTACCCTCTCCTTTCTTTTTTTCACTTGTGCCACTATGATAATTTGACGTCTCATCTCCTTGGCTTTTGTAAGGAGTTAATGATTTTTTAAGTATTAGATCTGAAGTTCAAGCACCATGCAAGTCAAGTCACTGTATTTGGCAAAGCCCTGTCATAAGGAGTGATTGATGCATTGTTGTATTTATTTATTTTTATTTATTAACATTTCCATTTTATTTATTTTTTATATCTCAAAGATTGGATTTTTATTTATTTTTTTAATTTTATTTTTTATTTATTTATTGTTACATCTTTATTGAAGTATAATTGCTTTACAAAGGTGTGTTAGTTTCTGCTTTATAACAAAGTAAATCAGTTATACATATACATACATCCCCATATCTCTTCCCTCTTGCATCTCCCTCCCTCCCACCCTCCCTATCCCACCTCTCTAGGTGGTCACAAAGCACGAAGCTGATCTCCCTGTGCTATGTGGCTGCTTCCCACTAGCTATCAGTTTTAAATTTTGTAGTGCATATATATGTCTATGCCACTCTCTCACTTTGTCCCAGCTTACCCTTCCCCCTCCCCATGTCCTCAAGTCTATTCTCTAGTAGGTCTGAATCTTTATTCCTGTCTTGCCCCTAGATTCTCCATGACCATTTATTTTTCTTAGATTGCATATGGATGTGTTAGCATATGGTATTTGTTTTTCTCTTTCTGACTTACTTCACTCTGTATGACAGACTCTAGGTCCATCCACCTCACTACAGATAATTCGTTTCTTTTTATGGCTGAGTAATATTCCATTGTATATATGTGCCACATCTTCTTTATCCATTCATCCGATGATGGACACTTAGGTGGCTTCCATGTCCTGGCTATTGTAAATAGAGCTGCAATGAATATTTTGGTACATGACTCTTTTTGAATTATGGTTTTCTCAGGGTATATGCCCAGTAGTGGGATTGCTGGGTCGTATGATAGTTCCATTTTTAGTTTTTTAAGGAACCTCCATACTGTTCTGCATAGTGGCTGTATCAATTTATATTCCCACCAGCACTGCAAGAGTGTTCCCTTTTCTCCACACCCTCTCCAGCATTTATTGTTTGCAGATTTTTTGATGATGGTCATTCTGACCAGTGTGAGATGATATCTCATTGTAGTTTTGATTTGCATTTCTCTAATGATTAGTGATGTTGCGCATTCTTTCATGTGTTTGTTGGCAATCTGTATATCTTCTTTGGAGAAATGTCTATTTAGGTCTTCTGCCCATTTTTGGATTGGGTCGTATGTTTGTTTGACATTGAGCTGCATGAGCTGCTTGTAAATTTTGAAGATTAATCCTTTGTCAGTTGCTTCATTTGCAAATATTTTCTCCCACTCTGAGGGCTGTCTTTTCATCTTGTTTATGGTTTCCTTTGCTGTGCAAAAGCTTTTAAGTTTCATTAGGTCCCATTTGATTATTTTTGTTTTTATTTCCATTTCTCTAGGAGGTGGGTCAAAAAGGATCTTGTTGTGATTTATGTCATAGATCATTCTGCCTATGTTTTCCTCTAAACGGTTTATAGTCTCTGGCCTTACATTTAGGTCTTTAATCCATTTTGAGTTTATTTTTGTGTATGGTGTTAGGGAGTGTTCTAATTTCATTCTTTTACATGTAGCTGTCCAGTTTTCCCAGCACCACTTACTAAAGAGGCTGTCTTTTCTCCATTTATATTCTTGCCTCCTTGTCAAATATAAGATGACCATATGTGCGTGGGTTTATCTCTGGGCTTTCAATCCTGTTCCATTGATCTATATTTCTGTTTTTGTGCAAGTACCACACTGTCTTGATTACTGTAGTTTTGTAGTATAGTCTGAAGCCAGGGAGCTTGATTCCTCCAGCTCCATTTTTCTTTCTCATAATTGTTTTGGCTATTCGGGGTCTTTTGTGTTTCCATACAAACTGTGAAATTTTTTGTTCTAGTTTTGTGAAAAATGTCATTGGTAATTTGATAGGGATTGCATTGAATTTGTAGATTGCTTTGCGTAGAATAGTCATTTTCAGAATATTGATTCTTCCGAGAACATGGTATACCTCTCCATCTATTTGTATCATCTTCAGTTTCTTTCATCAGTGTCTTATAATTTTGCATACAGGTCTTTTGTCTCCATAGGTAGGTTTATTCCTAGGTATTTTATTCTTTTTGTTGCAATGGTAAATAGGAGTGTTTTGTTAATTTCACTCTTAGATTTTTCATCATTAGTGTATAGGAATGCAAAGGATTTCTGTGCATTAATTTTGTGTCCTGCTACTTTACCAGATTCATTGATTAGCTCTAGAAGTTTTCTGGTAGCATGTTTAGGATTCTCTATGTATAGTATCATGTCATCTGCAAACAGTGACAGCTTTACTTGTTCATTTCTGATTTGTATCCCTTTTTTTTTTTCATTTTCTTCTCTGATTGCTGTGGCTAAGACTTCCAAAACTATGTTGAATAATAGTGGTGAGAGTGGGTAACCTTGTCTTATTCCTGATCTTATTGGAAATGGTTTCAGGTTTTCACAATTGAGGATGATGTTGGCTGTGGGCTTGTCATTTATGGCCTTTATCATGTTGAGGTAAGTTCCCTCTATGCCTACTTTCTGGAGGGTTTTTATCATAAATGGGTGTTGAATTTTGTCAAAAGGTTTCTTTGCATCTTTTGAGGTTATCATATGGTTTTTCTCCTTCAATTTGTTAATATGGTGTACCACATTGATTGATTTGGGTATATTGAAGAATCAGTGCATCCCTGGGATAAACCCCACTTGATCATGGTGTCTGACCCTTTTAATGTGCTGTTGGATTGTGTTTGATAGTATTTTGTTGAGGATTTTTGCATCTATGTTCATCAGTGATATTGGCCTGTAGTTTTCTTTCTTTGTGACATCTTTGTCTGGTTTTGGTATCAGGGTGTTGGTGGCCTCATAGAATGAGTTTGGGAGTGTTCCTCCTTCTGCTATATTTTGGAAGAGTTTGAGAAGGTTAGGTGTTAACTCTTCTGTAAATGTTTGATAGAATTCACATGTGAGAACATCTGGTCCTGGGCTTTTGTTTGCCAGAAGATTTTTAATCACAGTTTCAATTTCAGTGCTTGTGATTGGTCTGTTCATATTTCTATTTCTTCCTGGTTCAATCTTGGAAGGTTGTGCATTTCTAAGAATTTGTCCATTTCTTCCAAGTTGTCCATTTTATTGCCATACAGTTGCTTGAAGTAATCTCTCATGATTCTTTGTATTTCTGCAGTGTCTGGGTCTCTTCTCAGAGACCCAGCTTTTAGTTTTAATGATATTTGCTATTGTTTTCTTAATTTCTTTTACATTTATTTCTGCTCTGATCTTTATGAATTCTTTCCTTCTCCTAACTTTGGGGATTTTTGTTCTTCTTTCTCTAATTGATTTAGGTATAAGGTTAAGTTGTTTATTTGAGATGTTTCTTGTTTCTTAAGGTAGGATTGTATTGCTATAAACTTCCCTCTTAGAAGTGCTTTTGCTGCATCCCATAGGTTTTGGGTTGTCGTATTTTCATTGTCATTTGTTTCTAGGTATTTTTTGATTTCCTCTTTGATTTTTCAGTGATCTCTTGATCATTAAGTAGTGTGTTGTTCAGCCTCCATGTGTTTGTATTTCTTACAGATTTTTTCCTGTAATTGATATCTAGTCTCATAGTGTTGTGGTCGGAAAAGATACTTGATACGATTTCAATTTTCTTGAATTTACCAAGGCTTGATTTGTGACCCAAGACATGATCTATCCTGGAGAATGTTCCATGAGCACTTGAGAATGTGTATTCTGTTGTTTTTGGATGGAATGTCCTATAAATATCATTTAAGTCCATCTTGTTTAATGTATCATTTAAAGCTTGTGTTTCCTTATTTATTTTCATTTTGGATGATCTGTCCATTGGTGAAAGTGGGGTGTTAAAGTCCCCTACAATGAATGTGTTACTGTTGATTTCCCCTTTTATGGCTGTTAGTATTTGCCTTATGTATTGAGGTGCTCCTATGTTGGATGCATAAATATTTACAACTGTTATATCTTCTTCTTGGATTGATCCCTTGATCATTATGTAGTGTCCTTCTTTGTCTCTTGTATTAGTCTTTATTTTAAAGTCTATTTTGTCTGATATGAGAATTGATACTCCAGCTTTCTTTTGGTTTCCATTTGCATGGAATATCTTTTTCCATCCCCTCACTTTCAGTCTCTGTGTGTCCCTAGGTCTGAAGTGGGTCTCTTGTAGACAGCATATATATGGATCTTGTTTTTGTATCCATTAAGCCAGTCTGTGTCTTTTGGTTGGAGCCTTTAATTCATTCACGTTTAAGGTAATTATCGATATGTATGTTCCTATTACCACTTTCTTAATGGTTTTGGGTTTGTTATTGTAGGTATTTTCCTTCTCTTGTGTTTCTTGCCTAGAGAAATTCCTTTAGCATTTGTTGTGAAGCTGGTTTGGTGGTGCTAATTTCTCTTAGCTTTTGCTTGTCTGTAAAGGTTTCAATTTCTGTGTCAAATCTGAAGGAGATCCTTGCTGGGTAGAGTAATCTTGATTGTAGGTTTTTCCCTTTCATCACTTTAAATATGTCCTGCCACTCCCTTCTGGATTGCAGAGTTTCTGCTGAAAGATAAGCTGTTAACCTTACGGGGATTCCCTTTTATGTTATTTGTTTTTTTTCCCTTGATGCTTTTAATATTTTTTCTTTGTATTTAATTTTTGATAGTTTGATTAATATGTGTCTTGGTGTGTTTCTCCTTGGATTTATCCTGTATGGGACTCTCTGTGCTTCCTGGACTTGATTAACTATTTCCTTTCCCATATTAGGGAAGTTTTCAACTATTATCTCTTCAAATATTTTTTCACTACCTTTCTTTTTCTCTTCTTCTTCTGGAACCCATATAATTCGAATGTTGGTGTGTTTAATGTTGTCCCAGAGGTCTCTGAAACTGTCCTCAATTCTTTTCATTCTTTTTTCTTTATTCTGCTCTGCAGTAGTTATTTCCACTATTTTATCTTCCAGGTCACTTATCCATTCTTCTGCTTCAGTTATTCTGCTATTGATTCCTTCTAGAGAATTTTTAATTTCATTTATTGTGTTCTTTATCACTGTTTGTTTGCTCTTTGGTTCTTCTAGGTCCTTGTTAAACGTTTCTTGTATTTTCTCCATTCTATTTCCAAGATTTTGGACATCTTTACTATCATTATTCTGAATTCTTTTTCAGGTAGACTGCCTATTTCCTCTTCATTTGTTAGGTCTGGTGGGTTTTTACCTTGCTCCTTCATCTGCTGCATATTTCTCTGTCTTCTCATTTTGCTTAACTTATTGTGTTTGGGGCCTCCTTTTTGTAGGCTGTAGGTTCGTAGTTCTGGTTGTTTATGGTGTCTGCCCCCAGTGGCTAAGGTTCGTTCAATGGGTTGTGTAGGCTTCCTGGTGGAGGAGACTAGTGCCTGTGTTCTGGTGGATGAGGCTGGATCTTGTCTTTCTGGTGGACAGGTCCATGTCTGATGGTGTGTTTTGGGGTGTCTGTGACCTTATTATGATTTTAGGCAGCCTCTCTGCTAATGGGTGGGGTTGTGTTCCTGTCTTGCTAGTTGTTTGGCATAGGGTGTCCAGCACTGTAGCTTGCTGGTCGTTGAGTGGAGCTGGGTCTTGGCATTGTGATGGAGATCTCTGGGAGATTTTTGCTGTTTGATATTATGTGGAGTTGGGAGGTCTCTGGTGGACCGATGTCCTGGACTTGGCTCTCCCACCTCAGAGGCACAGCCCCGATGCCTGGCTGGAGCACCAAGTGCCTATCATCCACACAGCTCAGAACAAAAGGGAGAAAAAAGGAAAAAAGAAAGAAAGAAAGCAGATAAAATAAAATGAAATAAAATAAGGTAAAATAGTTATTAAAATAAAAAGTAAAAAATAATTATTAAAATTTAAAAAGTAATTTAAAAAATGAAAGAAGAGAGCAACCAAACCAAAAACCAAATCCACTAATGATAACAAGTGCTAAAAACTATACTAAAAAAAACAAAAAACAAAACGGACAGACAGAACCCTGGGACAAATGGTAAAAGCAAAGGTAGACAGACAAAATCACACAGGGAAGCATACACATACACACTCACAAAAAGAGAAAAAGGCAAAAATATATATATATCTTTGCTCCCAAAGTCCACCTCCTCAATTTGGGATGATTCGTTGTCTATTCAGGTATTCCACAGATGCAGGGTTCGTCAAGTTGACTGTGGAGGTTTAATCCGCTGCTCCTGAGGCTGCTGGGAGAGATTTCCCTTTCTCTTCTTTGTTCTCACAGCTCCCGGGGTTCAGCTTTGGATTTGGCCCCGCCTCTGCATGTAGGTTGCCAGAAGGCGTGTGTTCTTTGCTCAGACAGAACAGCTGATTCGGGGTTTCTGGCTCACTCAGGCCTTGGGGAGGGAGGGGTACGGATGCGGGGCGAGCCTGCGGCGGCAGAGGCCAGCGTGACGTTGCACCAGCCTGAGGCACGCCGTGCGTTCTCCCGGGGAAGTTGTCCCTGGATCCCGGGACCCTGGCAGTGGCGGGCTGCACAGGCTACCCAGAAGGGGGGTGTGGATACTGACCTGTGCTTGCTCACAGGCTTCTTGGTGGCGGCAGCAGCGGCCTTAGCGTCTCATGCTCGTCTCTCGAGTCCGTGCTGATAGCCGCGGCTCATGCCTGTCTCTGAAGCTTCTTTAAGCGGCGCTCCTAATCCCCTCTCCTTGAGCACCAGGAAACAAAGAAGCAAAAAAAAGTCTCTTGCCTCTTCGGCAGCTCCAGACCTTTTCCCGGACTCCCTCCCAGCTAGACGTGGCGCACTAGCCCCTTCAGGCTGTGTTCATGCCACCACCCCAGTCCTCTCCCTAGGATCCAACTGAAGCCCGAGCCTCAGCTCCCTGCCCCCGCCCGCCCTGGTGGGTGAGCATACAAGCCTCTCGGGCTGGTGAGTGTTGGTTGGCACCGATCCTCTGTGTGGGAATCTCTCTGCTTTGCCCTCCGCACCCCTGTGGCTGCGCTCTCTTCCGTGGCTCCGATGCTTCCCCCCTCCACCACCTGCAGTCTCTGCCTGCGAAGGGGCTTCCTAGTGTGTGGAAACCTTTCCCCCCTCACAGCTCCCTCCCACTGGCGCAGGTCCCGTCCCTATCCTTTTGTCTCTGTTTATTTTTTCTTTTGCCCTAACCAGGTACGTGGGGAGCTTCTTGCCTTTTGGGAGGTCTGAGGTCTTCTGCCAGCGTTCAGTAGGTGTTCTGTAGGAGTTGTTCCACGTGTAGATGTATTTCTGGTGTATCTGTGGGGAGGAAGGGGATCTCCGCATCTTACTCTTCTGCCGCCTTGAAGCTCCTCCTGATGCATTGTTTCAGGTTTGTGAAAGCAGTTAGGGAATGGGCTCCTGGGACACCTGCCAGAAAGTGTGGACCTTACAAGATACTATTTCTGAAGCCAATCAACTTAACTGGGTAACACCTTAAAGTATGAAAAGCATCTTCCTTTGTGAGTCTATTGGTTACACAGACTCACGGCTTTGAAAATATGTCCCCTTTCTTAGCTGTTGACTAATATTAATACTGAACAGATGCATTTCTATTTCCTGTGACTTATGGATGTCATGTAATGGAGACCCTGAATGACTATATAACCCGTTAACATAAAAATCACTTTTGATGATATAGTATCCAATGTTTCAAGGTCACGGGGAATAACCTCCCAAATCATTCATTAGTTCTCTTACTGTTAATGCTGAAAATCTTCAGCACTCTAGTTTCTACATACTATTTTGACTTAACTCTTTATATTCCGTGTTCAGCAGGTTGAGGCTGTATTACTAAAGGTGAAATTCCAACTGTTCACAGTATATAATCAGGAGAATTTATCAAAGGAGTGGTCTATTGAGTAATCACCTAACATTTAGAGATTACTCTTTTGAATATTTTGAATACTTTTCCTGCCCTTCTACTCCTCACCCCAACTTAGATCTCACTGAGCCTCAAGTGTCTGAAAGAAGTAAGCAAGTATAGGAATAATCAAATTGTATATGTGATAAAGATAGAAATATAAAAATACAGGGCTAGAAATCTAGCATCTTGAGCTTCAAAAACAATCTGCCATACATTTCGTCTAATATTTAGGCTTAAACCTATTTTTTAGCAATTGGAAATCTGAATCTCATTTGCTGTGATTTCTCTTAAAAGCTTAGCAAAAGTGAGTGATGTTTTCTGGCTTGCTCTTATGAGCAGAACATAACCAGGAAGTCTGTTTCTCCGATAGTGGAAGGTTCTCTGTATTGCATTTCTTGTGCTTTACCCTGTGTATTTGAGCCAATGTCATCAGTACATCTGGAATTAAAATTTAGGGTCTTAGAAAGACCTAAAGAGTAGTGTTAAATGAAACAGGAGAATGTTTTGATTTATTGGAATTCATGGTAAAAATCATGCATAAGTTATGTATACAAGTTATGGCCGTTTTTGACATATGTTATACAGGAGTCACTTTCAAAAATTCAAGATATAGACTATAATTTCAAAAATATAAAAACAGAAAGAATTCTGGCTAAAAATTTTATTTAAGCTCTGCTTATTTGAAACATTATTTCAAATAATGTTTTAAAGCTAATTATTTTAAAGCTAAAACATTTAAAACTTGCTTCAGTGTAAATATAGTTTAATTTAATCAGAAGAACAAAAGAAAGTATTAGATGCATTTAGGCATTATATAGGATCGTGGGCTAAGAGTGAGCACTACTACACAACGACACACACAGGTACATATAGATACTCACACAGAGAAAGACACACATATGGATATATATCTGTGAAAGTGTATATTTCATTTTATGTTTCTATCTTTTATAATCTTGCAGCTTCACATATTACTTTTGTGCCTAATTGTTGAACATAATAAATATGTAATGCTTTGTTATTTCATTGACAATAATGTATTTTAACAGTGTTACAAAAACTTACCAGGTCTACCATGTTGTATGTTATTCAAATCATGGCCATAGAAAATGTTCACTTATTAATACATCTGGAATTTCTCTACTGAGTAATAGCAAATGTATTGCCATATTTTGTAATACTTCTGGATAGGACATAAGACCATTCAGTATATTCCTGGCACTAGAAACTTTTCTACCATTAGCTAATAGAATGTACAATTCCATGAAACTTCCATGTGTGGTTTATTGGAAACCACAAAATGAGTTCCAACAACTTAGTAGATAATTATGTCTTTACTGATAATCATGTTTATAAAAATGTATATTTCAATTTAGTTCTCTAGGAAGAAATTATGTTCTTTTATTTGTAACCTTTTTAAACACAAATGCATGTTACCTGATATTCATTATGGCTTACAAATAAAATGTTCTGATCTTATCACTAAAAACCACCCATAAATACTACAGGTGGTTACATATCTTATGGGGGAAAATATATAATTATTTAGAAGAACACTGTGAACCTTAACTTTTTTTTTTTTTTTTTTGGTACGCAGGGCTCTCACTGCTGTGGCCTCTCGCGTTGCGGAGCACAGCCTCCGGATGCGCAGGCTTAGCGGCCATGGCTCACGGGCCCAGCCGCTCCGCGGCATGTGGGATCTTCCCGGACTGGGACACGAACCTGTGTCCCTTGCATTGGCAGGTGGACTCTCAACCACTGCACCACCAGGGAAGCCCTGTGATGCTTAATTTAGATGTCACCTTGTCTAAGACATGGAGTGCCCAGATTAAACATAATTTCTGGGTATGTCTGTGAGGCTATTTCTAGATGATACTAGTACTTGAATTGGTAGACTGGGTAAAGCAGATTGTTCTCCCTAAACTGGGTGGACGTCATTTAATCTGTTGAGGACCTGAAGAGAACAGAAAGGCAGAGGAAGAGGGAATTCATTCACTCTACCTGACTGTTGAGCTGAGACATCAGTCTTCTCCTGACCTCAAACTGGGACTCATGCCATTGACCCTCCAGTTCTCAGGACCAAATCACTGGCTTTCCTGCCTGCAGACAACAGATTGTGGGACTTCTCAGCCTCTATAAGAGCATAAGCTAATCCTTTATAATCTTTCTCTCTCTCTCTCTCTCTCTCTCTCTCTCTCTCTCTCTCTCTATATATATATATATATATATATACCTCCTGTTTCTCTGTGAGAAACTTTTATCAGAAGTATGAAATTCCTTCATAGAATAAGTTGAGATATAAATAATAATCTGAATCAGGATTTATACTCAGTACAGACATCATCTTATTTTTGTAGTAGGGTCCACTACCATATTTTTGATGCCCAGTAGTAGTATGAGGAAGAGGAGAAGAATATGTTTGTTATATGACAGAGAATAGGTGAAGACTGCAGTGAAAATAATAGAGTGGAACAAGTAAATACAAAGGAAAAGATGGATTGCCTTTCTATATAACTGTTTCAGGGAGGGAGCAAACTGATATGGTCTGGTTCTAGATTGGCTCCAGGATTCAAAATTGTCCAAGGGAAAGTTCTTTATTTTTTTTAAAGTTCTTTAAATAGAATTATCTCAATAAGCACATGTGTCCATGACTTGACAGCCATGAGCCAGGCCACATGTGCTTAGAATATTTCTTAAATAGTCATGGAAGAAAAAAAAATTAATTGTTAGAATGTTAATTACCACTAAATTCAGATAGTCCCTAAAATACATTGGCAATCTAGTAAATTGGCAGAGTGGTTAGGAGCATTTAGCCTTCCTACCCAGGTATGTTAACTTTGTACAGTAGTTAGAACTATAAATATCCAATGTTTTTTATTATTATCTTACAAAATGAAGTCAGAACTTCTTCTGGTCCTTGGGGAGTTAGAAACATCTCTTCAAATATGGTGTCACTGGAGTTTGTTTGTTTGTTTGTTTTTCATTCATTTTTGGCAGTGTTGGGTCTTCGTTTCCGTGCAAGGGCTTTCTCTAGTTGCGGCGAGCGGGGGGGCCACTCTTCATCGTCGTGCGCGGGCCTCTCACTGTCGCGGCTTCTCTTGTTGCGGAGCACAAGCTCCAGACGCGCAGGCTCAGTAGCTGTGGCACACGGGCCTAGTTGCTCCGCGGCATGTGGGATCTTCCTAGATGGGCTCGAACCCGTGTCCCCTGCATTGGCAGGCAGATTCTCAACCACTGCGCCACCAGGGAAGCCCGTCACTGGAGTTTTTTAAGCACAAGTGAAGGTCTATTTAAAACTACCCACTTGGTTAACCTCTGAATCTCTTTTCTAGATTAACCAAAGCTCTCTCTCCCTCTTTGTAAAGAACAATGACTAAGAGGATCTGTACCTGGTCTCTCCTTTGGGGTGAGTTGTACCCCCAAATGTTTTTTGTTCACCAAATATCTTTATGCTGATTGTATTTGTTATTCTAATTCCATAATTTAATTAAACATGAAATAAACCAATTACATTTGAGTGAATAAAGACTTTTGCTTCTATGAGAATTAAGTTGAATTCTACCTGATACATAGGAGTAATTGAACACGTGTTTATCTATACTCTTTCCAAAAACTCCACAAAGGGAAAGGACTACACGTTACAAGCCCATAAGGGATAAATAGGATGAGTAAGAAGATAATAACAGATAATTCATGTAGATGGGCATGTGGTAACTAACTTACAAGTTAAAACTCAAGTCATCATACAGGGAAGCCAATAAGAAAGCAATTCAACTTGTACCACAAAATTGTGCCAGGTTCCAAATTTTAGATACCAGATCGTACTGGGAACTAGGGTGAGGATATGGGGCTGAAAACAGAAGGACTAGTTTCAAGACTTTCAACTCTGTACAAAGACGATTACAACTGCAGATCACTTTCTTCATCCATTATGCATCCAGACATCTACTTTCTTCTGTAATAGGCAGAAGACTGGAGGTTTGCATTATGGAGATGGTGAAATAGACCTGTTCTGTATTCAGGGATGACAGACACTGCCGTGGGCAAGCTGAAGGTAAGATTTACCCAATGGTACCCACATTATGATGACTTCAGTCCCCTTCCCGCAGCTGGGCTTACAGAATGTTTATACCCTCCAGAAAGGAGACTGAACACAACTTTCTGTAAAAACTGACAGCCTTAAAAGAAATGACATACACACACAGACATTCAGGATGTTGCTAGGAAATGTCCAGATGCTCACCTGGTCCTCCTAGAATGAAGTGTACTATCGCACAAGCCCTGTTCATATTGGCAAGGCTGTCGCATTCGTGTGTGTGTGTTTTATTCTTAAATAGGACCTATTAAGCAAGAATTAGCCAAATATGATCTTTTCTGGATTAACGCTCTAATTTTCTACAACTTTCCAACTCATTTGGTCTTTCCATTCCCGCTCCCCTCTCCACTGTGGGATATCCTCAAATCTATTTTTAACCTTTTACGTTTTAAATTCCTTTTACTTTTTAAATTCAATAAATGTTAGTGTTCTCTGAAAGTTATTTTTCATATAGTATTCTATTCTAGTTTTATGGATTCTATATTTTCTGACATCTCTCAGAATTTACTGATTACAGGGAGGCATTAAATTTTATTGTCTCTGCGTCAATAATAAATAACAGAAAACATGTGCAAGAGAGCACACACACACACATGTACCCACAACAAGTTGAAAGTTGTGGGCAGATTTGATATTAATATGAATCACATTTAAAGGATCACTACAGAATTAGATATTAGCAAACCTACTAAAAGATATATGGGGAGAATGAAAAGTCCTATTTAGGTTTTATATTTGGGTTGCTTTGTAAGTATATTTAAGTCATGCTCTGCTTGGAAGAATCAAACCTGGATATGATAATATATGCACCAAGGGTATGATTAATGCTGGAAAAACTACAAAATTCCAATCAAGGGACTTAGAGGCACAGACCGACATGAGGGGAAGGAATACACAACATAATGCCTCAAGTTAAAAGAACATGTTTAAGGTCTGTGTATTTCTTTTTATTTTATACCTATTTTCCTCTGTCACAGCTTTTTTGTGACTAACTGACCAACGACTGGACTCGACCGAGCTGGATAAGAACGTGTCTGCAGTAGTCGCAAAGACCTAGCAGAGCTCTTGAGAAGAAGCAAAATGATAGCAGCTCTTCTCTTCTCAGTTTTGGAGAGCAGTTTTCCTGTATTTCATCCCACTTCTTACTGTAGATTAGAAAAAAAAAAAAAGAAAACTCCAATTTCCAACTGCAAGCTCCATCTTATCTTAAAGTCTGGGATGGATAGGAGAAGGCTGCCCTTCTTTCTCCTGGAGGAAGGGTCTTCCTTTAAACCAATCAGTCTGGCAGCGTACCTAGCAGTTTCCTATCTCAGCTTCGCTGGATGAAAAGAAGGCTGAATCCTCCTCCTAAATGCCGCCCAGCTCTGTGTACAAAGGATGAGGACAGCTAAACACTCAGCTGCCTTCTTTCCTGCAACAGCCTCTCCTGCTTCTTGACAGAGATTTCCTACAGGGCACAGCATTCGTTTCCGTAAGTCCTAAATTCTTCAGAAGCAGGGGCCATGTGTCATACCATATTATTCCTTTTCTCATTCTTTCCTATTATTTTCTTTTACTTCTCTCTTGGAAAAAACAGTGCTACAAACTTACTAGTTGTTTAATCAACTTTGGCAGAAGAGGAGGTTGCTAATAACTTTGCCTTGAAATTGGAAATTGATTTTGGTCTTCCAAGTACTCTGAACTGTCTTTCTCTTCCGAAAGTTTTGCTCTTGTTAGACTTGCTGAAATCTTCTATCCTAAAATTAGGAGGGTTTGGTATAATTCAGAAATGTTTTACGAACTGAAAATGACATTTAAATAAAAAACAAAAAAGTGAAGCCCAGCACTGCTGCTGTTTGTCTAGGGTGCAGGGAATAAGTGGTTTCTCTTAATGTTGTGGTGACTTATTCGTTACAGCTATGTGTAGTGCATGACTTCCTAACAGATTGTTTCCAGTTCCTCTCTCCTGTACTTTATGATGTTATTGTCATTCTTTAAACTTAAACATACATTATAATAACTCAATACATTGTTTTTATTTTCCTATAAATAGTTATTTACAGTAAAATTCAGTGGCATTTAATATATTCACAATGTTGTGCAATCACCAACTCTCTCTAGTTTCAAACTTTTTGAAAACACACCATACCAATTAAGGGATCACTCCCCATTTTCCCTTGCCCTCACCCCTTGATAGCCACTGACCTGCTGTCCTTTTCTATGGATTTGCCTATTCTGAATATATCATATAAAAGGTATGACAGAGTATATGACTTCTGTGCGTGGCTTCTTTCATTTAGCGTAGTGTTTTTGAGGTTCAGTCAAGTTGTAGCATGTACCAGTACTTCACTCATTTTTATGGATGAATAATATTTCATTGTTTTATGTTACACAATTTGGTTGTCCAGTCATCTGTTGATGGATATTTGGGTTGTTTCCACCATTTGGCTGTTATGAATACAGGCATACCTTGGAGATATTGCAGGTTGGGTTCCAGACCACGGCAATAAAGCAAATATCTCAATAAAGGGAGTCAAATTAACTTTATGGTAATTTTTGGCATATAAAAGTTATGTTTACACTATACTGTAGTCTATTAAGTATGCAATAGCATTATGTCTACCAAGCAATGCATATACCTTAATTTTAAAAATACTTTATTGCTAAAAAGTGCTATCATCCTGAGCCTTCAGCCAGTGGTAGTAGTGACATCAAAGATCATTGATTACAGATTGCCATAACAAATATAATAGTAATGAAAAAGTTTGAAATATTGGGAGGGCTACCAAAATGTGGCAGAGATAGGAAGTGAGCAAATGTTGTTGGAAAAGTGGCATCTATAGACTTGCTTGATGCAGGATTGCCACAAACCTTCAATTTGTAAAAAACACAGCATCTGTGAAGTACAATAAATTGAGAAATGCCTCTAATACTGCTATAAACATTTATGTACAAGTTTCTGGGTGGACATGTGTTTTTACTTCTCTTAGGTATGTATCTAGGAGTGGAATTGCTGGGTCATATGGTAATTCTATGTTTAACTTTTTGAAGAACTGCTAAACTGCTTCCACAGTGTCTGCATCATTTTACATTCTTACCTGCAGCATACAAGGGTTCTTATTTCGCCACATTCATGCCAACAGTTATTTTCCATTTTTTGATTAAAGCCATCCTGGTGGACATGAAGTGGTAAATCATTGCGGTTTTGATTTGTATTTCTTCAATGACCAATGATTTTGAACAACTTTCCGTGTACTTGTTGGACAGTTGTATATCTTTGGAAAAATGTCTATTTGAGTCCTTTGCCCATTTTTTAATTGAGTTGTTGGTCTTTGTTGTTGAGTTGTAAGAGATTGTTATATATTCTAGATATAAAAATCTTAACAGATATATGATTTGAAAATATTTTTCCCATTCTGTAAGTTGTCTTTTTAAATTGTAGATAAAGTCCTTTGATGAACAAAAGTTTCTAACTTTAAGAAAGTTCAATTTTCTATCTTTTTCTTTTATTGCTTGTACTTCTGGTGTCAAATCTAAGAATCCATTGCCAAATCCTGAGTCTTGAAGAGTCTTCCTTACAGTTTCCACATTCTGCTTATATTACCCATCTGTCCTTGCATGTTTTGTCTACTTTTTCTATTAGAGTCCTTAACATATGAATTGCAGTTTTTTCAAATTCCCTGTCTGATAAATCCATATTAGTGTTATACCTGAGTTTGGCTCTGATGCTAGCTTGATCTCTTCAGCTGAGTTTTTAATTGCTTTTTGGTATGGTTTGCATGTAGCTTTTTGTTGAAAACCAGACATGCTGTATGGGGTAAAAAGAACTGAAGTCATAGGACTTTAGTGAGAGGATTTGTGTTAATTTGATTAGGAGTTAGGCTGTGTGTAATGTTTGCTATATCTAATGTTTATGTTTATGTGTCTTACATCCCTCTAGTGTCCTTGTTCTTGTCTCCCCATTGTCTTTGAGTTTCCCTGAGAACTCTTCCTTGGTCAGAGTCTGAGTCTTCCTCCTCTTTTAGCCCTAATTTACTGACATTATACTGGATCCCTGTTGGTGGTGGTAAAATGTGATGGAGAGAAAGCATGCTATAATCTTATAACTTCATCTCAGTCTTTTAGGAGGCCTATGTCTCTAGGTTGTAGCATTCACAAGTGTTTCTCTACTTCCTACCCCTCCTGCCCCCTACCTCCAGGTAAGACAGCAAGGCTAGAGGAAGCTGGAGTGAGGAAAAATGTCTTTCCCCAGATGGGATTAGGCTCTGGTAAAGTCTTTCCCCTACAGAGTAGGCTTCTGTTATAAGGAACAGATATTTTAATATGATCAAGTGATTTTTCTTCTGTAGCTTATTGATGTAATGGGTTATATTAATTGATTTTCAAATGTTGAACCAACCTTGCATACCAGTAATAAACCTCACTTGCTTATAGTGTGTAATTCTTTGTCTACACTGTTGCATTAGATTTGCTAATATTTTGTTGAGGATTTTTGCCTCTATGTTTATGAGCTGTATTGGTTTGTGGTTTTCTTATAATGTCTTTGTCTGGGCTTGGTATTAAAGTAACGCTGGCCTCGTAGAATGAGTTAGGATGCATTCCCTCTGCTTCTGTCCTCTGAAAGAGATTATTGAGAATTGGTATAATTTCTTCCTTAAATGTTTGGTAGGTTTTGCCAGTGAACTCCTCTGGGTCTGGTGCTTTCTGTTTTGAAATGTTATTCAGTGATGTATTTCCCTTCCCCCAGGTCAGTTAAGCTCTGACAATACTCCAGCAGGGTAGGCTCTAGTTAACTCGTTTTTCCTAAGGGCAGATCTTGTTAAGAAGAACAGAGTGTTCTGGCATATTTCAAAATAGTTTCTTATCCCCTCCCCTTGCCAGAAGCCTGAGGGGATTTTTTTAATATTTACTATGGGAGGCTGGTTGAACTCCCCTGGGTAAATCTAAAATATTGTGACACCCCCCTCATGACTGGGTCCCCCTGGAGTTTTTAACTCTCATAGTTGTTCACAATAAGCCTCCAGCAATTTCTTAATTACAGTTTGGATGTTCCTATCCTGGCAATGGTATCTGTGGCAGTTTTGCTCATCAGTCTCTGCTCCAGTAAGCCATGACTCCTTGCATTCACCTGTCTCTCTAATCTTGTAGGCAGCATTTTGCCCTGTGCTCACCCCTCTCTTATAAATCAAAGAAGATGTTGATTTTTTTGGTTTAATTTTTATTTTTTTACTTGTTAGGATGGAGTAGCAATTCTGAAGCTCCTTACATGTAGATCTGGAAACCAGAAGTCTCAGTTGCCTTTTTCATTTTACTTTTTAATAGACTAAAATGTCATATATATTATAATATTTGGGGATGGTAATGTATTTAATCTTACCAAGTTCATGGGTTGAATTTTTAGATATTTTGGAGTCCATAATATCATTAATAACATCTGATTATTATTTACAATTTCCAGTTAGTTAGTAATAATTATAAGCAATAAAACATTCTTTAAAAATTGTCATAGCCGATACAAGTGGTAGACTTTGAAAGGCAAAGAATAGTGAAACAGAGCAGGACCCTATGGTCCTTGCCCCTCCCATGTCCTCTGCCTGCCTTTTGTCTGTAGAAAAAAGTCAGGGACATTTAGTCCCTTCTCAAAGGCTATAGATAATATGCTGAGCCATATCCTGTGAGCTGTCTTATAGATACTGAAACCTCCACCAGGTGGAAGAAGTTAACTACATGATGACCAGACTGTAGCCATGACATAAGCTGCCACAATTCTGAGAAATGGCCTCAAAGAAATGGGAACAAACCAACCTGGGAACTGAAGACTAACTGGACTTAAAACAATCAAGATGATGCTGATCAGACCACTGCATGACTAATTTCAAGATGACTGTCAGAGATGACTGTGCTCTTTCTACATGTAGCCCCCTCCTTTCACCTATAAAAGCTCTTGCCCACTGATTGTCACTTGGGGGGAGTCGGCCTTTGGACAGGAGTTTCCTCACTCCCCCTGCCGCCCTGGTTACTGGCCTCTGAAATAAAGCAAACTTTCCTTTCCACCAACCTCGCTTTTTTATTGGCTTTTGAGCGGCAAGCAGCCGGAGCCCCGTTTTCAGTTAAACTAGGACTTCCATTTTGGCACTGCAGCAAACTAGATTCTCCGAAAAACCCTCCATACAAAAGGCACTTAGAAATGCTGGATAAAATACAGCAATATTCTAAAGGAGTATTTGGACTTATAAGAAAGTTAAGGAAATCTTCTGTGGCTCTAAATTAAAAAGACTCTGAAAATCAGGGAGTTTTGTGTGAACAAAAGCTGTTGCTTCATCACCTTCCTGCAGTTCTTACCTGAGGACTTCCAGAGATGAAACCTCAGTGTCCAGGGCATGCCTCTATCATTGCTCACTGTATTATAACCTTACGTACATGTCCATCACTAGACTGTGAGTTCTTTGAAGGCAGGAATGCTACCTTATTCATCTTGTGTCCCCGTGATTTATGCACATACTAAGCACATGGTAATAATTTAGTTAATATCTACTGAAATAAAGAGAAAAAGTAAAACTTGAGAGAAAAGACAAATTATCTACAGAGGAATGACATTAGAATAAGAGCAGAATTTTTAGAGCAACAGTAGGAACCAAAATCTAATGAATAGTATATTAAGTATTTTGAGGTAAAATAAGTCATCACATCACTTAAGAAAGATAAAAAATATATAATTATGGACAAATTGAAAATAGAAAGTTTATCACCCTCCCACCATTTTAAAAGAATATTTGAAATATACTCTTTAAGAAAAAGAAAAGTGAAAAAGGAAAAAGAAAAATGATTTTTTAAAGAAATACTGAGATGCAAGGAGGAATAGCAAGGAAAGACGTCGGTAAACATGTGGGTAAATTTGAGCAAACATTGACTATACAACATAATAATAATGAATAATATGGGAGAGGATAACAAAAGATGGCATTAAAATAAAATAATAAAACAATAAAATGTGAGTATAGACTGAAATTGCTTTTATAATGTTTTAAGATTCTTTTATTTTAAGTATGCATAATAGAAGTTAAGGGTAACCACTGAAGTGTTTAAACAGTATACAATTTCTAAATAATTTGGAGAATGAAATTTAAAAAATTAATCCAAAAGAAAGCCAAAAGTGTGTAGAAAAATAGGATATTTAGGAAGCACATAACAAAATAGTAGACATAATTTCATAAACACAAAAAGATTAAATTCATTCATTAATTATAAATTTCAAAGATTAAATTCAGAGAGAAAAGAAAAAATCAAGTAGCAGAAGGATGCTTATGAGACCATTTATATAAATATCATAAATATTTTTAAAAAGGTACTATTCTTTAGGGATCATAGAGCTATAAAAAATGGAGAAATTTCTGAATGATAAATATCTAATTTAGGACAATGATTATCTTAGGAGTACACTGAGTAGTTGATACATGGTGAACATTGGTTAATTCTTCATGCCTTTCATAGATCTGAAACATTTGCTAACATTTTTGGTGAAAACCCAGATTGGATTTTAATCTGCTTTTAATCAGGATTTTACTGCACTCAGTAATAGTGCACACAGTAATTTTGACTCTCAGAAAACCCTCTATGCATTGTAGTATTTCAATTGTGTGTATTTTAGTTTTTTGGCCACCTGTTGCTTTGATGCTTGATGTCGTATCTTCAAGTTCTGGCATTTAAAGATGACAGGAGCAAAGAAACCAGTTTTCATAAGCAGCATCTTAGAAACTGAACCACATCTTAGTTCCTGAAAGATGAGGAATGGCCTCAGCTGTGGGAAAGCTGGAATGTAGAAAAACATTTAAGCCGGTATCTGGTTACAAGAACTTTCTATCTTACTACTGCTGATTTTCAAGGGATGCCATTTTAGGGAGTGTGAAAAGCAGAATGAATTCTCTTATTCTCCCAGTTTCCAGCACTGCAATCTGCACCATCTGTATTAAATGACTCTATTTACCCAATGGAGCAATAGAGTTTGTTATATTAGCCTTTATGAGATAAATGACTTGTTAGAATTCTCCAGTTTAACTAACATGAAATTCCCACTCTCCTGTCAATCCTTAGACCTGGTTTGAGTGTTGACAGAATGTTCACTAAAATCACTTGCAGAGACAGACACATAACACCCAATTAATAGTTCTATTCTCTTCTCAATTTTTCTTTCTTCTGCAATATATTCTTTCACTTTTTTGGACATTGTTGAACAAGTGCTTTCTTTTCTCTTTTTTCCTAATAATATTAGAAAAGTGATGGATCTATTTACAGTAGACTTTTTCATTGCAATTTCAGCCATGGCATTTGGTTTACTTCATTACTCATGCTGTAGACACAAGGGAATATGATTGCAAATAAGAGAGTGTTCACTGCAGCAATTTCATAAAATAAACTTTAAAATTATGTCTTCCTATGCAAAATGAGTGTATGTTGTTTAAAGAAAAATTAGAACATGTAGAAAACAAAATGCAGACCTAATCTCACCATTCAAATATAACCACGGATAATTCCAGTGGTATTTATTTCTGGGATTCTTTAATCTGCAAACAGACATAGAGACAAATAAATAAACACCTAGATATGGAGATATGTACATATTTTATTTCTATCTATTTGTCAATATATCTATATCTGTGTACTTCACATTTGTTTTATAATTTTCATTTTCTACTTAATATTTTGAGGAGACCTTTGGCCAATTCATTATTGAAACAATGTAGAATGGTTTTGCTGTTGGGTCTATAAAGGTACTGCTGGATCTATAAATGTAGATATAAACTGCTTCAAGAATGAGCACAGAGTAGAATTTAAAGCTTTTATGTAAGATTAAAAATAAAGCATATTTATACCTATCTTTAATTTTACTTTTAGCCTTAGGAGTTAGAATACAAAATAAATCTATAAAGAATTTTTACTAATTCTCTTGAAATTCAAAGATAAACTTATGTTTAATTAAAGAATCTTATAATAGTTTTGAAATTTTAAGTTGTATATAAATTTGAAGGTAAACATTTTATGTTCCATCTTTGAAATAAGATGTCTTGATTGTAATAACTGATCCACAGGTATCTGCTGGTGTTGGTGGTAACACAACTTGGCTTTTGACTTAGTCTTTATTTGTGATTTTTTTTTCTTTTTTAACATCTTTATTGGGGTATAATTGCTTTACAATGGTGTGTTAGTTTCTGCTTTATAACAAAGTGAATCAGTTATACATATACATATGTTCCCATATCTCTTCCCTCTCGTGTCTCCCTCCCTCCCACCCTCCCTATCCCACCCCTCCAGGCGGTCACAAAGCACCGAGCCGATATCCCTGTGCTATGCGGCTGCTTCCTACTAGCTATCTACCTTATGTTTGTTAGTGTATGTATGTCCATGCCTCTCTCTCGCCCTGTCACAGCTCACCCTTCCCCCTCCTCATATCCTCAAGTCCGTTCTCCAGTAGGTCTGTGTCTTTATTCCTGTCTTACCCCTAGGTTCTTCATGACATTTTTTTTTCTTAAATTCCATATATATGTGTTAGCATACGGTATTTGTCTTTCTCTTTCTGACTTACTTCACTCTGTATGACAGACTCTAGGTCTATCCACCTCATTACAAATAGCTCAATTTCGTTTCTTTTTATGGCTGAGTAATATTCCATTGTATATATGTGCCACATCTTCTTTATCCATTCAATCGATGATGGGCACTTAGGTTGTTTCCATCTCCGGGCTATTGTAAATAGAGCTGCAATGAACATTTTGGTACATGACTCTTTTTGAATTTTGTTTTTTTCAGGGTATATGCCCAGTAGTGGGATTGCTGGGTCATATGGTAGTTCTATTTGTAGTTTTTTAAGGAACCTCCATACTGTTCTCCATAGTGGCTGAACCAATTCACATTCCCACCAGCAGTGCAAGAGTGTTCCCTTTTCTCCACACCCTCTCCAGCATTTATTGTTTCTAGATTTTTTTTTTTTTTTTGCGGTACGCGGGCCTCTCACTGTTGTGGCCTCTCCCTTTGCGGAGCACAGGCTCCGGACGCGTAGGCTCAGCGGCCATGGCTCATGGGCCCAGCCGCTCAGTGGCATGTGGGATCCTCCTGGACCAGGGCACGAACCCGTGTCCCCTGCATCGGCAGGCGGACTCTCAACCACTGCACCACCAGGGAAGCCCTGTTTCTAGATTTTTTGATGATGGCCATTCTGACTGGTGTGAGATGATATCTCATTGTAGTTTTGATTTAGGTATGTTTAGGCACACTTGCAATATTTCAGAAAAAAACAATTTTATTAGCTATGTATATACCCTATTCTAGAATTTTCTATGTTTTTATTATTCGAGATAGGATTGATGAAACTTTTTACAACACTTAAACGTTCATATACATAGTAATGACACAATGATTTATGTTAGAAATATTGCACTTTTTCCAGGACTCTGATTCTTTAAAATTATATGTAGAAAATAAGCAAAATGATGTAATAAGCCAATTTCCCTGAATAGGTGCTGCTACAATGAATTGTCAAATAGAATCTAACCTCATTTTAAGAGCTGTAATCAATACTTAAGTAAAAGCTTAGTGGCATTTGAAAAATTTCATGGTCAAGTTTCCAACATTTCCTTTAACAAAATAAGGATATTGATAAATCAATTGCAAGAAATCTAGCAAGACAGACACACAGCAGGACAGACACACAGTATGATTTTTTTTGGAGATTATTGAAAAATAATTTTTTTCCTTCTTTTTTCTCTTCAATTTCTTGAAAATTTTGGAGTAAGGAAAACTTCTTTCTAATTTTGTATTTTTGAAGGTTATAAGTTAAAATATGCTATTTTGAAGTGCATTTGGTAACATGTGTTATTGCATACTATTCTCATGCATATAAAGTTAGGGATTGATAGATTACAACTTTTGAAGAAGGCAAAGATTAGAGATGTTAGTAGAACAGGTCACTTCTTAAAAATGAGCTGCTCCATTTTCTGTTTCATATGGCTATATGAAAAATCTTTCTTTAAATTTGGAAGGGAGAAGGTGTCCCCAAAATAAATATTTTCTGGTGAATCACAATCAATAATAGAATTCTGAAATGCAATCAATGCAATATTAGACTAAATTAAAACCACTAATCTAAAGAGAGTTTGTACAGTTTACTATTTTTTTAAAGTATAGCAACTTAACCATTTGGGCTACCAAATAAAACTGATATAATTATATTTCAAATATTCATTAGAATTTATGCCATTGGAAAGATGCCAATAAAACAAATAGAATGCTGGGTTTCCTTCCTCATATTCAATATTAGATTCACCTTTGTCTCATGTCTTTCATTGAATGAGACTGTGTTCTAGTGAAGAACAGATATTATTTGGAAGCAAACACTGTTGAATTCAATCACTGCTCTCCTGATTAACAGCGTATGATCTGGGGCAAAAACCCTTCTCTCATCCTCAGTTTTCTCGCATATAAAATAACAATGATAGCAGTGATAGTACCTTTCTCTTGTAAGGATTAAATTAGATAGTTAGATAAATCAGATAAGTTATGGATAATCCTAGCATGATAGATAATCTTCCAATAAATAATTTTCCATTGGTATTTCATGTCAAGATTGGTATTATTCACATTACTCCTGAGTTTCTATTTATGTAGCTGAGGCAAAGTAAGAGTTATTTGTCTCCATGGTTTATTGAATCAGATCAAGCAAATGTTTTCCCAGGGTCTGGAAAGATTTCCTTCAGTGGTCTAGAATTCAATACCCTATTTAAATATTTCTAAATAGATTACATTGTTCTGGTACCAGTCTTATTGACGGATAGATTGAATGGTTTACTCATGAGGATTCTAACAAAACAAGCCATGACTCTTTATCAGGAAGATATTCATTGGATATATGTTCCTATATAAATGCAAGTTTTATGCTTGCAATATCTCTAGTAGAAATGTTTGATTAATAGTGAAAATGAGTCCATTTTTATTCTGTTTTTTTAACTTTTTATTTTATATTGGAGTATGGCCAATTAATGATGTTGTGACAGTTTCATGTGCACAGCAAAGTGACTCAGCCATACATATACATGTATCCATTCTCTCCCAAACTCCCCTCCCATCCAGTCTTCCACATAACATTGAGCAGAGTTCCCTGTGCTATACAATAGGTCCTTGGTGGTTATCCATTTTAAATATAGCAGTGTGTACATGTCAGTCCCATTTTTATTCTGTTTTGAATTAGGTCATTTGATTTCACAAGCCTTTGAAATAAGTATAATTATGGTATTGAGTATTATCCCCATTTTATAGATAATAAAACTAAGGCATAAGTTAACTAAAATGTTTCAGTTTTCACAAACTGTCATTGGTGGAACTAGGAGTCAAATGTAAACTTTTCACTTCAAATTCTATGCTTTTTCCATTACACATTCATTCCTCATTTGTTGAGTGATCAAACAACTATACATTGAACATCAACTATGTAAGCAGTATTACACTATGCACTGGAAACACAGAGGTGAACAAAGCAGACCAATACCTATAGACGCAAGCTTAGTGTCTTGTGGCTGGAGATAATAGATACATGAGCTGCCTGAGAAGCATAAGTTGTTATGTCAGCCCCCAAACCCTCAGCAATTCTTCAGGAAAAACAAAATTGGGAGAGCCCTCAACTTTATGTTTAAATTTACTTATGTTCAAGTACCCACCCATACCTGACTTATTTTTGAGGCATGTTATATTTTTCTTTATAACAACATTGAAAAGATCCACTTCCCTATTGTTATAGTCAAAGTATAATCTGCATTGTCTTCAACCTTCTGTAGTAAGAGGTTTCTTTTTTTTTTTTTGAATTTTATTGAGGTGTAGTTGATTTACAATGCTGTGTATGGTAAGAGTTTTGAATTTGTTTTTCTAACTACCATGTCTGTCTGTGGCCACACATATTTTCTAACAATTTCCAAGAGTGCGTTTTGACCAAGTGTCTATGAATGTAATCCTTCCAGGGTAGTCACATGAGTGCATAATGGACCCAAAGGTCCTTGCAAATAACATCTGTATACGCTATGCAAGCATAAAAAACAAAAACACAGCCTGAAGGCCCTAGAGAGAGAATGAAAACAGGCAGCTTCTGTCGGGTAGTTGAAATTTGGAAGAAAGGAGAAGCATGGGCTGAGTTTTCCATTTTTTATAGTTTTTAGCTTGAGGGTAGGCTATGGTTGTCACCAGCTAGGGTGACTAAAACTCCAAAGAAATCTCCAAGTCTTTGTGATCTAAAGACTAACAAGAAAGTATTTGGGGCAAAAGAGTCACTGGAAAGTGAGAGCAGAATCCTAGAGAGGAAAGAGGATGCCCCATATTCTGCATATAAACTCTCCCTAAGCCTCTGGCTGACTTCGGAATAATCCATACCCAGAACAGATGCCAAGGAACCCAGCTAAAGCTTGAATTGAAATGAGCTCGGAGCTGCTGACTGAGGTGGAGTTTGCAGTTAGAGTCCAACCAAATGAATCACTTGCTGAGACAAAAACATCAGTAGCTTTTGGAGGACTATAATAAAATCTATGGATTCACAGCATAACATTCACAATGTGGGATACAAACCCAAAGTACTCTATCTATGAAGAAACAGGACAATGTGATTCAGCATTAAAAAAAAAAAAAAAAAAAAGACCAAGAACCCTGAGATTACTGAGTTTTAATAATAAAATCTAGGTGATCAGTGGATGGGTGTTCACCGTCTTTTACCTTTGCTATATATTTGTAAATTTTCATACAAAAATATATAAAAAAAACCAAGTCAGTGAAGATTAGACCTTTCTCTCACCATCCTCCCATCTCAACTTCTGTACAACTCAAAGCTTCAGTTTCTTAACAAATTCAACTTTAAAGGTCTTACTGGCTGTCATACTTCTTAATCTTTAGCACTTCATATGTTTTTTGGCATATGGTCGGCACTTGGAAAATATCTTTTTACTTACGTTAAAAAAATGAGTAATAAATTTAAGGTATTTTTCATTTTCCTATAGAACACCAAATAGTTATTCCAGTCAGTATCTTGTGAGTAAATATGGTTCAGTGATTTTTTTTTACCTCCATGAATGATTTGCAAACGTGACCAGTGGACCAAACACCCCAATTTTGACCAGATCCTATCTGCAGATGGTTCATTCCTCTCTGGCTAAAACACCATCTCAATGACCTTTAAAAGCAAAGACCTAACTGACTTAAGTTCCTTTTACTCTCTCCCCATACCACCACACAAGCTAAAAGAGTAAATGTGATGTACATTTAAGTGCATGACATTAAACGCACATTACCTTGAAAGCATAAACTTTGTGATGGTTAATTTTAGGTGTCAGTTTGGCTGGGCCATGAGATGCCCAGGTATTTGGTTAAACACTATTTTGGGTGTGTCTGTGTAGGTGTTTCTGGATGAGATTAACATTTGAATTAGTAGACTGAGTAAAGCCCTCCTCAATGTGGGTGGGCTTCATTCAATCTCTTGAAAGCCTAAATAGAACAAAAAGGCTGAGTAAGAGAGAATTCACCATCTCTGCTTGTCTTTGAATTATGACTTCAGTCTTCACTTGCCTTTAAACTTAGACTTGGACTGGAACTTACACCATTGGCTCTTCTGGTTCTCAGGCTTTCAGGCTCAACTTGAACTACACTATTGGGTCTCTGACTTGTCCACTGCAGGTCTTGGGATTTGTCAGCCTCCGTAACTGCATGAGCCAATTCCTTATAATAAACCTCTATTTATATGTATATACGTGTGTGTATACATATGTGTGTGTGTATATGTATATGTATCTCTATCTCTAACTACATCTCTATCTAAATCTCCTATTCGTTCTGTTTCTCTGGAGGAGCCAGACTAATACATGTTTGATCTTCTGTCAAAAGAAATGCAACCTGATTTGGTAAGATGATAAGGTGTCACTTAAGAAATGTGTTTTCATAAAATAATTCATTTCAACTTACTGGAGATTTTAATATTCAGCTGTATATCACGAATGGTTATTCTCTCATGCTTATAACCTGGTTTATTATTTTTTTTAAGCCTGTACAAAATTTGGCCTTATCATATGTATAAGGGGGGAAAAAAAAGATGGCATTCAGTAAGAATAACACATCTTTCCATGTGTTCAAGAATCTTCACTAAAATATCACTTCTATGACAAAGATCCAACTCACCCTTAAGAAGGAGAAATCAGAAAACATTTGAAGTTGCCTTAACAGCTGTCATCTCTTCTTGTTTGTGAGATAACAAAGTGGAAGGTATTATATCCCAGTTTAATACTGGGATATAATTATGGAAGCAGAACTCTAGGCAATTATCTAGCCTCAAAAGATGTTTGAAAATTTTACAAAGTAGCATTTTAAGCTTCACTTGAATATTCACCTTGTGTATATTACTGATCTGAAGGCAGAATAGAGTATTGTTTGAGAGTCTGTATCATAACTTCATCATGAACTAGCTGGCAAAGACTTTCGGCAAATCACTTAACATCTCAGCTTCTACTTCCTGGTAGGTGAAATGACAATAACTACCTCATTAGGTTATTACAAGGATTAAATGTCCTGTCCTTAAGCAAAGCACTTAGAGTAAAACCTGGCTCACAGTAAGCGCTGTGTGAGTGTTCCCGTGTGGTGCTGTTGCTGATACAGTCACACCCTGACAGTTTCTTGATTCCTCCTCTGAAGCCACACTCCCACTATCTGTAAAACGGTAATACTTCAGTCAACTTACAGAATGATGACAAACCATATGAATAAACTAAAACTTTCAGCCAGCAATGCATTAACTTCTTTTTTTATAATCCCCAGTGGAATTATAGCAGAAGGTAGGCTTTTCAATAGGATAAGATTTAAACACCTAAAAATAACTTATGAGGTATCCAACAAATCTATCTGAAATCAACAAATATACGTATTTTTCTCAAACTTTCACATATACATAAAGTAATTTAATTATAAAATATTTAAGAAGGTATTTCAAATATTTATCTTAACTAGATATGTGAGGTGCTAAAGGTATTTCTGAAAAGCAGCGGCAAATTGCAAAGTATTTAAATGGTCAGTTTTAGAGAGAAATTGTAAATGTAAGTTTCTTTCTGTTATCTCCCAAGCAGCAGAATAAACCTAGCTGGAGGTTCAATATTATTTTACTTAAATGAAATCTATAGTTTCTATATAGATTGAAATGTAGAATGTCAAAATTTTGGGAAATGAAAAGACATATTAGCTAAAAGACCTGACACTTCAATTCAACAAAATGCTTGTAGGTCAACAAATGCTTTTAGGACTTTTCAGACAGTATTGGTTTTTCCTAGTGTGCTTATAGCACCTGAGTTCACTGTGCTGTTGAATCCTGAGTATATATAAAGGCCAGCTAACATAAGCTGTATTTTCTTTGCTCCTCATTTTCCATAACTTCACCCTAAGAATTAGTTTTACCTAGCCTACGGGTTGCTAATGTAATTTACAAGGTGACATGTGTGCCATTCTAATTAAGGTAACTTTCTAGTTTTGAGTAAGTCTCTCATAATTTTCAAGTCAGTTTCTTCATTGATAAAATGGAGATGACTGAGTCTTCACTCTCAAAATTACGATGATGATGAAATTATATGTGTGAATGTACTGGTAAGTGGTGTCATTTTAACTATCTTGACAACTATAAAATCATGAAGAGAAGAATTTATAGAGATAGTACTTATTCTTTCCTCCAGTTGTCCACATTGCCACTACCTCACTATAAATATTATATAATTTTTTCTAGAGAAATAGATGTCATAGTTACATAATGGTAATTACTTAATGGGAACTATTATAGAAGACATTTTCCAACAGGGTGACAAAATGAATATGGGTTCAGACCTTCCCACAGCCAACCAAGAGTCCTGAAGGGGCTCAAGTGTCCTGGAGCAACTGTGCTGTCCAGGTTTCTAGTTCCACCTCCTGAGCTCCCACAAGTGCTCTGTGCTCTAGTTGTCCCCAAAGGATCTGTGCTCTTTTTTACTTCCTACCTTTACACACATTGTTTGCTCTGCTAAAACAGTCCATTTTCCCTTATGCTCCTAGTGAGGGAAAACTCATCCTTTAAAACTCAGTTCATATTTACTTCATCCATCAAGTCTTTCCTGACTTTTCCAGGTCGTTAAGTAATTCCTTTCTGTGTCTATCATAAGTCTGTGATAGCTGGCATTTATCACATAGTTGAAATTGTAACTTTGCATTTTAGTCTTTTACACTGAATCGTGAAGCTCCAGATAGCAGGAATAGCACAGAGGTTAAGAGCAAGGGCTCTGGCGTCCGAATGCATGGGTTAAAATCCTAGAGCTCTACCACTTATAAGGCGTGTGAACAAGGGAAAGTAAAGAAATCATTCATTGGTAAATGGGGGCTAATAATAATAACTGGGCTATTTAATTAAATGAGTAAAGCTCTTAGAACAATGTCTAGCACATATTCTGAACTCAATATTTAATATTATAATTATTCTTTTCTTTTTAACCTACAAACAAACATTACTCCTGAGACATAGGTTTCTAATAATAATTCGAGTGAATAAGTGATCGTAATGTGCACTTATAAGAAAAAGACCACACATAACTCTTAAAATAAGTTGTCATTGCTGTACTTGTAAAAAATGGTAAAATCTTTATTAAAGTCTAAAATGACTAAATGTGTTAAAAACAATATCGTTTTTTGTGAAAAACAGAGGGTCATATCAAATAAGGATAAATCAATTCTGCTTAGACTCATAAATTCTTTGATTTGGGTGATAAACCAGTAAACAAAGTGGGATAGAAAATAAAATTTATTTCGCCTTCCAAAGAATTTAAAAATTCATACCAAAACCACAACAAAACCAACAAACGAAAATAATTGAGTTATGAGTCACCTTATCATTCAGGTTAATCTTTGGTCATGGAAACAGATATTTTCCTTAAATTTATTTATAAGCTTAATTCACTTTTCCCCCCAAACCCTGAGTATTTTTCTAACATATTTCAGAACTTCTGTGAAGTTTATATGAAAAAATAAACAAGTGAGTTATAGGCAAAAACATTTGAAAACATATGTGTAACACCCTGTTAGGTCTTATCACACAACTAAAATGGTATAGCCAAAACATATAAAATCACTAATATTGATAAATCAGCTTTTCCGAGCACCAAGGAAAACATGGATTATTAAATAAATGATCCTAGATTAGTTGGTTAACTACATAGTTAGAGAAATAAAGATGCCTCATTCCATATCTTAAAATAAATTTCAAGTAGATAAAGGAGTAAAATGTAAAGGAAGAAATAAAAGAGCTGGAAGAAAAAATAGAGATGACTTTTAATTTGCTCATAGGGGGAAGAAGGTCTTTCTAGGCATGGTGAAAAGAAAAAAATTCATAAAACAGATAGATTAAAACATGAAAATTAAAAACACCTGAAATGGTAATATACCCAGTGGTCCAGAGCACTGACTTTGAAAAAGGCACACCCAGATTTTAAAAAACAGCTCCACCATTTATTAAGCATGACTTTGGTCAAGTTGTTTAACCTCTACATGCCTCAATTTTCTGATCTGTGAAATATAATAATAATTGTACTTATTATTATTATTATTACTATTACACAGTAAATACCACATAGGGTTTTTTTTGAGGAATAAATAAAATAATATTCATCAAGCACTTAGCATAATGGTGAATGCAAATAGAACAAAGGGGAGATATTTAGCATATGTATGATATACAAAAGTTTATCATGAATATAAAATATTTCCTACACATTTACATGCAAAAGGTGAACCAAGAAATGAAAGAAATTGTACATTTACCTGTAATTCACATAACGAACTAGGGATGACAGAAGGAGAGCTAGAGGTGGAGGTTCTATCTCATTGTTAGGATGAGGAGTGACTCTTGGTTTTCTAATTTTCCAAATGATCTACGATAAACACATTACTTTATTTGCTTCAGATAAAAAACTAGAAATTATTATATTTATTTAATTTACAGAAAAAGAAATGTCTCAAATGAGTATGCTGACAAGTTTTTCAGTTTTGAGGGTCTATTCTTCCTACACTATCTAAACTAAAGGGCCGCTACACTATGTTGCAAGCCTTCAGGAAATCAAATACTTTGGAGTATTTCTGTAGATTCCTAGAGTGTTCTTACATGTTCTGTTTTTTGTTTATTACCTTTTGTCTTGAGACACTTTCTTGAAATATCTCTCATCACCCTGTAACTGCTTCTCCTTACCCTGCTTCAATCAACCCTGAGAAGACTAGAAGGGGTGTGGGGAAGGAGATTGAAATAATTGCCTAGTTTTTGACGAAGGTATCAGCATACTATTCTCATTAAAGAAACAGCTCCCTGCATGAAATACACATTATAGCATGATATAAAATTTTCATTTCTTAAACTGTTCTATATTAAGCTATTTGTCATCAATGTGGTTTACCTATATGAATCCGAGGCAGAGTTTAGGGACATATTTTAAAAGAAGACATAATGAGATTAGTCTACAATAATCCATACTACTATTTCAAACAGATTGCTATCCCTAATATGTCTGTGCTTCTGCCTTTTTTTTTATTGCTATCGTCCCATGACCTTTAACAGGGAGACATATATAAAGATTGCATGCTAGTGTTTCAACTGATTCCTTTCATTGTTATTGGTGAGTTTTATACATAAGGTTCTTATTGTCCCTGTAGAAGGGAGAGGTAAAATCAATTTCCTCTTTAACATATTGATAAACAACTCCAGATATAAGAGGTAGGGAGGAGAAACTAGATTTACCTTTGTGTGACCTACATAGGAATGCTGGAAAAAATTAATTCCAGAATATTATGTCAACATTCCTTGAAGTTGTGGATATGATTTACATAGTAGGTCTTCCCTATCCACCCAGCTACTTTCATCTTGATACTGTAAATTGCTTTCATTTTCCCCCTCAGATCTGTGTGCTTGAGGTATTGTTGTGATAAATTATGGAGGTACAGAACTGAAAATGGTGTATAGATTGTCTAAGAAATTGAGTGCAGTCAGCCTTAAAAGTGGTGGATGACGTGCTGAAGCGGCTACCTCACCCTGGCCATGTCCCATATGTCCTCAATGAACAGCTGCTTTTAACTTTGCCTTTTGCCCAGAGCACGAGCGCTGCTGGATTTATTGAATTAATAACCACTCCATTATGTGTGTTTTGTTTTCCTGTGAGCGTGAAATCTGGCTATAATGTTAAGAAAGTGTAAGACAGATCTCCTTAACAAACAAGGCGGTATCTATTTTGGGGGTCATTATTTAATACTTAAATCTTTGGGGTCAAAAATAATACGGAAATCCTTTCAAATCTAGACTGGAATGTTCCTAACAATATTGAGTTAAAAAGGCTTTTTATGGGTTACATAGGTAGATAGAAACTGGCTTTCACTATGATTTGTAGTCTGAAGCCCGGCTACTGACTGCAATGTGTTTGTGATTGAATAAGGCTTTTTTTTTTTAAAAAAAAAACCTGTATTTTCTTTTTTTCAGGCCTGAATGTTATATATATATATTTCCTAGATGAACATCTGAATACTTTCTGCAGGAAATGAGGGCAAAATCGAACACTATCTTCCTTTTACAACCTAGGTCATTTCCTGAAGAGTTTTGAATCCAGTACGAAAGGCAGGATTTGAGCAAGGGAGGAATGCAGCACATGTGGGAAAGGCTGTACTGGCGACCTTTAATTTTTTTGACCAAGAAGGTGCGAGATAAGATTTCTATCAAGAAGTTTCAGTCAGGGCCATTTTGATTAATGGTGGTTTTCTTTCTTTCTTCTTTTCTTTTTTTTTTTTTCAGTCAGGCAAACCCACTATTGTTCATGTTCCTCCCCCAAATTCTATCCCTTCCACCACAATTTTATAGAAAAAATACAGAAGGTAAATGATACTCTTTTATCAGCTGTTTTTCAGCTCCTGGTTATTTCCCTGTTGTCACTAGCAAGTGGCAGAAATAGTTACCTTTTGAGGACCTATAAAATAATAGTTTTGATTTTTTTTCTTATTTGTTTCTTAAAAGGAAAAGCAATAAAGATAACTAAGTTTATTGCTAGAAAGGGCCTAAAAGATTACCTATTTCAAGCCTTCATTTTATATATGGGGAAACTGAGGTTCAGAAAAGAATTTTTAATTTGTTTAAGATACTACTACTGATTGTAACACATTTCTAAGGTGTCCCAATTCAGAATTTTATCTACTACAAAACTAAAAAGAAAGGCTTGTATTTTTTAAGATAATCTTCTCTTTGTTTATTTGTTTCAATGCAATTATCTCAAACTACTAAACAATGAAATAAGACTTTTCATGCATTCTTTTTAAAAATCATGTTTCTTAAAGTTATGGTGTATTAAAAGTGAAAAAACTATTAAGACCCTGAAAAGCCTTCTGAATCATTTGAGTAAAGTAAAATTTTGTTTAGCATAGTATATTTTACTTTATTCTTTTTCTAAAACTGGGTAATGTGAAAAAATTACTTAGTGCCTACTGTGAGCCAAGCACTGTGCTAAGTGCTGACCATCTTCTAAACAACTGTTATAGCAGGTAATACAGTGCCCACTTTACAAACTAAAAACATGAGAATTAGAATTTTAGCAATTTGCTCAAAGTCATAAAAGTGATGGCACTGGGATTCAAGTTCAAGTCTGTTTCAATTCAAAGCTCAGCCTCCTTCCATTATATCAGGTTACTTGTATATATGTAAAACATGCCTTAAATGAATTAGTAGTCATACTCAAAATAAGCAGTAAAGCAGAAAATCTGTTACATTTGCCTTTAAAATATACTCAGAGGAAAGCTGAATGAATATTATCTCTTGCATGTGCCTACCCGCCAACAAACACAGACTCACAGTCACATAGCACACAGCCACACACACACAGTTGCTCAAGTTATTATGTGTAATCTACAGTTAAATAACTAAAAATTGCCTTTATTATTGGTTAAAATTCACAAATGGGTATTGCTTTTATTACATAATTTTATTTGCAATTTCTGGGGCGATTTAAGCCACTGAAAATGTTTCTGAAATATATTTTTAAATCCAAAAAGCACGTTATAAATTTTAAAAAGTAGATTCAACTTCACAAATATTTACTATCTTCCAGAATCAAAATATTCATTAATGATGACACTCAAAAAAATATGAGAAAACACAGATTTGGGAGTTTGTTTTGTGAATATGAAGTTTGTTAGCTGGTTTAGAGTGCCATTTTGAATCATTGTTTCTGAGTTTAACATGAAAATGAAATAAATTATTTACAATGGGAAAGGGTTATATTTGGAGGAGTCTAGAAGTTATGTGTACATAGACTGATTACAAGTTTGCCTGGGGCAGTGCTGGTTTAACTTGTCCTTCAGGAACTCACACTTCTTCCCCTCACTCTCAGAGGCTCTCGTTTGGCTGATATTGTGTGGTCACCCTCGCCAGAGAGCAGCATGGCACTGCATGCCTTGAAGAAAGATGCACTGAATAAGTTATGTTTTCACATCTCCAAACGGACATTAAAAGAGCACATACTTTGTTTTCCATGTGTATTAATACTTCCAATTATTAATAATCTTGAAGTTCTTCAGATAATAATTTCCATATATTCCAAAGATAACTGTAAACTGCCTTTCTTCTAACAATTGTACTCTTATTGTGTACAAGTTGCCTGATGAAAACAGAACAGTAACTGGGTCATTACCATCAACGAAACTAAATCTAGTCCTGTCTTCAACTCTAAGAGAACAAAAAGAAAGGCTCTAGCTCATTGGCTCATGTATCAAAGAGACTTATCTCCTCACCAGCCTCTTGTATCGCATAAGACAAGTCCTTCTCCTGACACTTCACAGCAAAAAGTAACTCCTCCCCAAACAAGACTCCTACCTCGAAATCATTATGTACATTTTACATTAAAAAATATCTCAAAGAACTATGATGCATTTTAAAAATTAGGTTGGTAATTTTGCCTTGTTTACTTTGATTTTTAAATTCAATTTTTTATTGGAGTAGAGTTGATTTACAATGTTGTGTTAGTTTCAGGTGTCCAGCAAAGTGATTCGGTTATGCATATATATTCTTTTTCAGATTCTTTTCCCTTATAGCTTTTTACAAAATATTGAGTAGAGTTCCCTCTGCTATACAGTAGGTCCTTGTTGGTTATCTATTATATAGATATATATATAGTAGTGTGTATATGTTGATCCCAAACTCCTAATTTATCCCCCGCTTCCCCTTTGGTACCCATAAGTTTGTTGTTAATTGTAGGAAAAAAATATATTTTTCTACTATAAAAATAAGATGAAGCCCCAACTTGCGGATTCTTTTTTTTGTTTTTTGCGGTACGCGGGCCTCTCATCGCTGCGGCCTCTCCCGTTGCGGAGCACAGGCTCTGGATGCACAGACTCAGCAGCCATGGCTCACGGACCCAGCCGCTCCGCGGCATGTGGGATCTTCCCAGACCGGGGCACGAACCCGTGTCCCCTGCATCGGCAGGCGGACTCTCAACCACGGCGCCACCAGGGAAGCCCCCAGATTCATTTTTATCTAAACCTATCCCCAAGTAAATGAGAAATGCTGACTGGGGGTGGCCTTTTTGCTGGGGGTGGCACTATAATTGCACATGCATTTTGATATCTGAGGAGCAATCCCTTGAAGACATAGCGCTGGGATTTTTACTAAGAGTCCAGTGGTGGTTAGTGAGGAAATCTTGGATTGATATGCTAACAAATTGAAAGAGACCAGCTCCCTGCTTCCTAGTCCAGAGCCTATAGTCCCTAACTATTACTGGGCAGAGGCAATGATGTGTCAAAAAAGAGAACAAGAATTAGCATACAAAAACTTACAGACTAGGTGATCTGTTTATTAGAGAAATGCAAGTAAAAGTTTACTTTCTATTCAAACCCACTGACCTTTGACTCTTGCTAAGCTGCACATAAAAAATCCATATGGGTGTTACTACCTTTAGGAACCCCTATCATATATCTCAGTAAGCTTTAAATATTTTACTTATTTAATTAAATTGATAAGTAAATGAAACGTGCTTATTTAGGCAATTGGGCTTATGCTTAACTCTAGGGATTTTACTTTTATTTAGGTATGGCATCAAATTAAATAAGATCCTTGTTGAGGCTCTTGAGCTGCCTTTGTAGACGTACACAGAACTGGATCAAGACCTGCTTTAGAAGCAACACGTTGGCCTGTGAAAGGGTATGTAAAAAATGTTCCTCCGAGAAGCTACAGTCTAAAGAAGAAAAATACTCAGATATCATCTCGCAGATCTTTTATTGTGCTCTAAATAAATGGGTTGCTGTTATAGTGTAGACATGATTGAAATGGCCTCCATTTCTAAATCAGCAGACTGCTGCTACATTCTGCAGTGGCTGAATTTCCTGGGTGGTCTTTAAGAATCGCCCCAGGAGGTAGGCACTGTCATAGTCTAATCCGGATGTTACAAAGGTATGTAAAATGGCATGTCTTGCAAGTTTAGTTTATGCGTTGTCTAGTCCTTCATGTGGAGATAGACATTCTTTTAAGCTTTTTGAGAAACTCTGTGGAATGAATGGGCCTGAAAGCTATTAACGTCGATTTTCTTAATAAAGGTGTTGAAATGAGACCTGGCACTTATGCTGCAATACGAAAATATGTGCAGGTGAATTGAAAAACTTTTAGAATTTAAGTTCGGGTTCGAAATTGGTATGTTATGTTTTTCTGTGATTTTTATTCTGGCATAAACTTTTGTTTGCCTCTGTACCAATACAACCACGTTTCCTAGGTTTAAAATTAATTTTAATGTTTACTTTTCAAAAAGTGGGAGACAATAAAAGACCATTTGGTACCTCAGGCCAGCAGTTCTAGTACGTCAGCAATGGACTAGATACATGAACTAGTGAGATAGCATGAATCTTTCCATGGGGTTGGGAAGAAATGCAGTGAGGAGATACCTCTGAGGCAGGGGGTTCTGCAGCCAGAGAACGCTTCCCAGACAGAACTCCCAATAAGGGGACTGGCAACACCTAGAGATGCGCACACTGATGTGCCAATCCAGCACCTGTCCTGCCAACAGCCCCGAAGGAGCTGGTTTGAGCTAGTCCAGTAAATCACAGTGGTATCTCCCTTAAGAGGTAACTGAAAGGGAAGCAATCCAAACCATGCATTCCAATCCTTACTGGGCCACCTGGAATTTAAAACTAAAGCACTGGCTTTTACTTCAAATGTACAAGGAGCTCACCTCCTCAGCGTGACCTTTCACTCATTTTAGAGAATTAAATAGAGCTTACCAAAGGGTAACATTCTCTCTTTTTCAGGCACCTGCACACATCCCAAATTAAGAGTGCCAAAACTAAATGATCCTTGAAAGCTGGGAAACAGCGAAGACCTTTTGTAAGTCTTCCTGGAAGACATCTGGGAGGAAAGGTCTTGGTGATATTAGAATCAATGTCAAAAGAGCTGATAATTTGAGAAAACATTCAAAGATGTAGAATCTATTTCAGGGGAGTCTCAAACCTCCAGGAAGGGAAGGAATTGTTAAAGCAAATGAAAAATGAAATGTATTCTTGCCTTGATCTATATGGTTTGAGTGAAAAACCCATGCCAAGTAATTATTTGAGGGTTACTAAGATGAATATTCTAATCATTTCATTATAACCAGCTATCTTCAGTAAGAGATCCTGCACAAGTATGCTGCTTACAATTATTCAAGTCAGAAAGCCAGTGTAAATGGTTTTAATCCTTTCTAGTCAAATTAATATGGTGTGGATGTCCTGGGTATATAGACACTCAGTTATCTTTCTTGTTGACACATATGAGAAAATTCTGGCTGGACACACATGATTTATTCTTTATATCTGGAGCCGGGCTGTAATCATTCACCCCGTTTCAAGTCTAGTTTGGCAACTTTATCTCGCTTGCAGTTTGCATTTTTTGAAAGTGAAAATATATTCTGCAGCTTTTGATGTGTCGATTGGTAGGAAGGTAAAGACAGCCGCACGAAGTCTCTGGAGACTGGTTCAGTGGCTAAATGCAGACCTCTAGTGCTTTCTTGTTAGCCAAGATAGATCTACATCCCGATGAACCACAACTAGTCAATAGCAGAGGCTCTCGATGCATGTGCTCAGAAGCCACAAATCAGTTTTCCCTGGGACTTAGTTATCGGCGTATTGTGCCGTAGGCCATGCCCTGCTGCTGCTTGCCCGACTGTAATTTTTCCCCTAGTGAAGTTTTTAAAGTCACAGGCTGAGACTGTAACCGTGCTCTCCTGGCAACAAGGCTGTCATTAGCCTTCCAGATATCAATTGCTCATCAAATAAATTGCTACTTTAATGTCCTCAGCCTCTCACTATTAAGGAGGTTCAGTGCTAGCAGGATTTCCCCCAGTTATGTTTTCCTCTTCCAAAGTTTATTTCTAAATGTTTCCTTACCTATGGCCAGAGTTTATATTAAAATGATATATGTGCCTGAGCTGGCCCATTACGTATTAAAGTCTCTATCACTTCTATCATTGAAGTATCACAAAAGCCCCCATATTGGTCTCAACATAATTGGCCTCTTGGCTATCTAATCCACCTGTACCTTGTTTCCAGAAGCATCTTTGTAAAATACAAATCTAGTCACATCGTTACTCCTATTTTTAGAATTTCTCATTGTCTCCCCACATTTCTCACTGGGACCTTTGGAAAATCCCCTGTGTTAGAGCCTAGGATGCCCTAAGAAAATACTATTTTATTAAGGAGAATTGCTTTCTTTGGACACCAGAATGTCCCCTGAAAGTAGTCCAGTGCCTCTTTGTAAACTTAGAGTTTGAATTTAGGCCCCAAAGCTATGTTTGAAATACCTGTGTTATTGGCTTGTGGTGCAGCTTTTAAAAGGATAAGTGGGTTATTTTTGGGAGGGGAGCCCCAGCTCTGGCCAGCAGGCCACCCCTGAAGTGCTCTGGGCAGACCAACCCCTAAACACAAGTTCTCCCTCTTAGCGAACAGCCTTCTCTCCCCCGGTCATCAGGGGCTCTTCTCAAAGATACGAGTTCTACACGATGCCTTCTAAGAAGGGGCTGCTCTTACCCCACCTGATCCCCCATGGGGTCAGTTCTCATCTTCCTCTACTCTGAGGCCGAGTGAGGTTTTGGGGGCAACGCCTTCTTCCTTCTTTGCCAATGGGAGCCATCTTCGCCACTCTATACTATGGTGTCAAAGTGCAGCACCAGACTCTTGAGAGTAGTATCAATGGCACATGGTAACCTGCTTCTCAAACTGCCTGCTTTCCCTCTCCCTCCCAGGACACTGCAGCAACACCAAACTACTCACAGTTCCCTGAGTGTCTGCCTCTTCGAGCCTCAGGACCTTGTACGCTACCTGCAGTGGTTGCCTTCACCTGGATTCGTCTTATCTGCCTGCTAAACTCTTACTCATTCTCTGTCTCACTCAAACATCACCTTTTTTCTGACATTTACCAAGGCTAAAGGAAAAATTTTTCTTTTTTTTCTCCTTTTTTTTTTTTTAAAATGAGAGAAGCTTGGGCCTGTTTGGGAAGAGAGTAGAGTAGGAGAGATTGATAGGCTAGGATAATTGATGGAGCCCCGTCCAGAAGGAGATGATAAAGGGTAAGATCAAAGCACAGAAGGAAAGCATTGTACTGCTGCCCTTACACAGCCCCCGTGGATTGTAACCATTTGTTTGCTTGTAGCTCTCCCTGCTTCAAGGCAGTGGTGGCCCAAGCCACCATTGTCTTTTACTCAGACCCCTGTAATAGCCTCCACAGTGGTCTCCTTATTTCCACTCTTGCTGCACTTTAGAATAATCTCAACACAGCAGCCAGAGTGAGTCATAAAATGCAAGTCAGATTCTATCACTCTTCTGCTCAAAATCTCCCCATCCCTCTCCATGTAAACACCAATGGGCCACTAGCTGCCACACTGTGTGCTCTGCTCTCTTCCCTTCGAGGGCCATATCACCTTCTAATACACTATTTAGATTACTTATTTATATGGTTTGTTTAAACTCCCCACTCCAACAATCATGTGAGCTTCTTGAAGGAAGTTTTGTCTATTTACTTTCCTGCTCTATCACCCGTAACTGGGACACATAGTAAGCCCTCAATAAGTATTTATTGAATGAAGGAGTGAATTGTCCTATGGATACTCACACATAAAAACAGTGTAGAGATTGAAAAACTCATAGAATTTGTGTCATCCATGATTTTGGCAAGAATCTTAGTTATCTCTAATATAAGTCCCTTTCAATACCATTTTTGACTACTAAGGAAACTTTGTAAATGTGGATTACTCTCTAGTAATGCTATGGCCTATATGAGACTAAGACATTAAAGTTATCCTCACAAATCTCAGTTGATTATTTCTTAGTCTTTGTTTAAAATTAATGACCCTTAAGTTTGTTGTTTTCCTGAAAATACTAGCAGAATGATTTTAAAGTATGACTTTCTTATAAAACTTCATACGCAGAAAAATTACTCACTGAGAGAAAATAAGCAAAGTCAGCAAAATTTAAAATTTATATTTGGATAACTAAAAGAAATGGAAACAGCTCTTTACCTATTTGCGTGTTTATGTTTTGATTGCTGCTGTGTATAAACTGCCATCATAATTTTTATTCCGAAAGTTGTCCCCAGTTGGTATTCAAACTTTTTTCTTTATGAACTGTATTTTGCAGAAACTTATAATCCTAGCTGAAAGACTCGTTTTTATTTTAAATTTAGAAAAGCGTATTTTTTAACTGAGCCCATAATGGGTGGTGAAATCCTCTCTCTCCGGCTGGTCCGCGGCACGGTATCCAATTTTTCTCTCTCGTGACACCCATGTACCAAGAGGACATTTTCATGCCAAAAGACACTTACACCTTCCCTGCCATGAAGAGCAGAGGGGTGGCTTTGTGGGCTTTGGACAACATATCAATGAAGTCAAGTCACACATTTCTCAACACCAGTGTGCAAACAGGGGGAGAAGGAAAGCCAGAGCCTGTAAAAGGAATTCTTGGACAGCTTGAGGAGAGTATAAAATGTGCTCTATAATCTTCAGCCTCCTGCAGTGCAAATGATTAGTTAAAGAAACACTTTGAACCTGTTAGTTGTACATCTTTTAAACCATTTTAAATTATGGAAAAGATATCCTCAAGAAATTAATTAAAGTTTTGGACAATAATGCAATCAGGGATATCTGTGTTTGCAGTCTTTTCTCTCTGCTTGCATACATCTTTCTCTGTCAAGTACATCAAACAGCTAATTAGCCCCATTTTAAGAGCTTCACTGCTCACATCACTTAAAAGGATCTCCAGGCTGCCTTCTTAGAGAGTTCACACTAACTGTGCATTGGTTTCCTGAATGCTTCATAGACTTAGAAAGAATCTATTCCCTCCACATTGGAGGAACTTTAAAAGTAGATGGACTTTCTTTCCTGCAAATCAATTTTCTTTGTTTTCTCACTCATGATCAGCATTTTACAAATAATCTTGTAAGGGTTGATAAACTTATTTCACCTGGTATGTGCTTATTTTAGTTAAATACCCTTGGGTTTGCTGAAGACATCTGAAAAACATTAGAATGACTGCTTTTTATTAAGACATGTGGTACCAGAAAAAAATTACGAGAGACTAAAGTGTTGCTTTCATTTAGCATAAAGTGTTACCATGACAAAAGTTCGGTGTTTCAAATACCCATTTTAGAAATAACTACAGGTCACATGATCTACAGATATCACATGTTAGCACATGTTAAAAGTTATAACCATAACTAGAGACAGAATTTCTGACTCACAGCTTCCATTAATCTGAACTATCACATGTCATCTCAAGTTGACTATAAAAATAACTCAAGACGCCAGAGTGCTTCAATTAACAGCTGAAATATTGTGATATTTTAACACAGGTGATATAAAGAATCAGAGCCACAAATAGATACATGGCTGTGAGTTATAGCTATTTCCTTGCAGGTTTATTGTTGAGGGCAGATGTAGAGAATGCTTTCCCTTCTTGTAAGCCAATCAAGCAGGGTAGGGTGCTGGTGGGTGAGGGAGTGCGTGGAGGTGGATTACACTTACACGGTTTCTTGATCATCTAAATATATGTATGAATATTACCCAAGGCAAGAAAGGTGGCAGGTAGTTCAAGAACACCCAAGATGTTTGAAAGAGAGACTCTGTGGTATCTTGAGTGGAACAAAGTGCCCAGAGGAACCAAGTAAATATTTGTAAAGTAATAGCAACGATAATAGTAGACATCCATTGTGAACTTGGTATGGTTTAAGCATGACTTTAAATGTTGTAAACATATATTTTTTCCAGTTTGATTGAGATGAAATTGATATACTGCACTGTGTACGTTGAAGGGGTACAGCACAGTGATTTGAATGTTCTAAATATATTAATTCACTGAATATTTACAACAATCTTTTGAGGTAGGTACCATTAGTACATATTCTCATCAACTTACCAATGTAGAAACTGAGCTGCAGAGAGTTTAAGTAACTTGCTCAAAGTCACACACCCACTAAATGGTGGATTTCATTTTGACGCCAGGCAGTTGGGCTGCATTCTTAAAATCTTGAAAAAAGAATAGAAGGACAAAATGATGAAGATAGGGTGGTAGAGATAGAGATGGGAAGGAAGGTGAGGAAAGAAGTAGAGAAGAAAGGAGACTAGATAGAAGCTAGGGAAAAGCTATTTGTTTAGGTGACACCTAATATTACAATTTTAATGGAAGGTCAGAATGCTTAAGGAGTAAAGGAAGGAATGGTGGGAAAAAAGATTTCCCTGAGGAGCGAGATATTTGACCTAGGCTTTTGAAGTGAATCATGCTGGATTTAAGACTTTTTTGCCTTAAAATTTCATTAAAACTTAACCCCTAACTAGTATTAATGCTTACTAAAGTATATTTTCAAACCAAGCAGAAAATGATTTCAACGAAAATAAATATTATGGTTTCAAAGGAGAGGGAATGAAAGCCAGGTTGATACATGAACTATCCAGATAAAGTGAAGAAAAATAAAAACACATGAACAGTTAAAGTTTTGCTCTTATTTTACTAGGAGCATATTCCTCAGTCCCTATATTTCAAAATTATGCAATTGACACTTTAAGGCTGGCCTCATGCAGCGTGCCTGTAAAGACCAATAAATAAGAAGCTGTCTTCAATGCTCAGCAATAACACAAAAACAAAATATTTGTAGGGTGGCAGTTTACACGACTTGGACCTATTTTTTATTGTGTTCTCTTTGGCCAAACACATTTGTGCAAAATGAGTTTCCACTCCCTCTGGCTTTAGTGCTCTGAACTAGTGGTGTCTGGGCCTTAGGATGTCTGAGCAACCTATAGCCATGTAGGAGATTTGGGGACAGTTTGGGCTAGAGGTTACATTAATTGTCATTTAATACAACCATCTGACTTTATTTTCTTTTAGGCAATTTTTCTCTTTGTTACTTTTTAAATTTAAAAAAAAATTTTTTTTGAAATACAGTTGATTTACAATGTTGTGTTAGTTTCAGGGGTACAGCAAAGTGATTCGGATGTATATATATATATCCTTTTTTAGATTCTTTTCCATTATAGGTTATTACAAGATATTGAGTATAGTTCCCTGTGCTGTATAGTAGGTCCTTGCTGGTTATCTGTTTTACATATAGTAGTGTGCATATGTTAATCCCAAACTCCTAATTTATTCCTCCCTCCATTTTCCCTTTGGTAACCATAAGTTTGTTTTAATGTATGTGAGTCTGTTTCTGTTTTGTAAATGAGCTCATTTGTATCATTTTTTAGATTCCACATATAAGTGCTATCATATGATATTTGTATTTCTCTACCTGACTTACTTCACTTAGTATGATATTCTCTAGATTCACCCATGTTGCTGCAAATGGCATTATTTCATTCTTTTTTATGGCTGAGTGGTATTCCATTGTATATATGTACCACATCTTTATCCATTCACCTTTCAATGGGCATTTAGGTTCCTTCCATGTCTTGGCTATTGTAAATAGTGCTGCTATGAACATTGACTTTAAAGTTGAGGAAATTCATGCCCTAGAAGGGAGGGTTATTTATTAATTCAATCAATCCACAACTATTGAGTGCCTACAACTTGCTAGGCACTGTTCTAGATGTTGAGTCGGGAGATTTGTTTAATGTTACACAGCTAATGAGTGATGGTCAGGAGAGGCAAGATCTTTCGTCACTCCATTTGGTGCACTTTCCATTGAATCATGCAGCCACCCACTTTTGAGATTATTTTCTCAACTTGGCTTTGAAAATGTGTCTGATTATCTGGTTATGGTTATCCAATTTCTAGATGGTTGCTTCTTGCCATTTATTTTCTGGATATTTCCAGACGAAGCAATTTGTTACAAGGAATAACAATTCACTGCTGAGAGTTTGCCACTCCTCTTGGATTTTGCAGTCTATGTCCTATCACACAGTTTGGTACTAAATATAGCTTAAATGTGATATCAATAAAACTCCTGGGGATGTAGGTCCTAATTGCAGCATTTAGAAACTATCACTAATAGCAGATGGTTTTATTGCCCTTGGGATCTTTGCTGCCTCTGTTTGTATTTACGATTACATGATTAGTTCTTAAAGGAGTTTTGTAGCTCCAAACGGGAAGTTACCCAAGCGTGGTATGATTCGATCTTTGTTACAACATTCAAATTATAAGATAACTTAATTCAAACTTTCCCCTCAAGTTATTGTACTCCTGTGTCTTTTGGTGAACTGGGGGGAATCAGGATTTGAACTCCAGCTCTTTCCCCCTCTACTTGTGATTGCTGCAGCATTCTCGAGCATGTGGTTCACAACAGTGGGTGCACCTAATTTCCAGCTTCTTAGTTCCAGCCTCTCCTGACTAGTCCCTTCACTGCATTGCCTACTGAACTCAAAGATCCTATTCTGACATATTAATACTATGATTCATTAACGTCTTTGACTATGTACTTTGAACCAGGGACTCTTCTAAATGCAGGTACCACAACTATAAAAATTGCTAATCTCATGCTAAAAAGTTAGGGTCATACAAATTCTAATGAACACGATGAAAGTAATTTTGATATACATTTTACCAGATCTGAACAATTATAAAGTCACATTATTTTACCAGGCAACACATATATAGTGTGAAATCCAAGCACTTTTATGTTTTTCATAGGCTTTATTATGGCGATTACATTTCCTGACCTAAGACTCTGACAAAAGGAATTTGCTTTCAATCGTGCAAAAGAAGACAAAATGAATACCTTAATCTGCTTGTTTTCACAGGCTTCTTTTGTCCCCATGCCTATTGTTAAGTCTAAACTTGTGACAGGGTTCTAACATTGTCTTGCACATAAGACAACCTTATGAACATATCTAGAAAATATTCTGGAGTTAATGACATTCAATATAATTGCTTCATGGTTACCTTTTGTGAATTCCTCTCTGAGATAAGACATTCCTTATAATCAAGATGCATGTATAGTGTTATAATCTAAAAATTAGAAATACCAGACAACAGAGTACATTCAATGAAGGACACTGAGAAAATGTCATGATTACTGAGTTCAGTCTGCGGTATTGTCTTCTGCCAGCAGTGACAGCAACACTGAAGCTCCATATCAAAGTGAATTCTAAATCAGATGAATATATTCATTTTTGTTTTCAAGGAAAATCATAGTAAGGAAGACTGATTAAAAGAGAGATTTTATAACTCCAAGGACACATTCATCATATACTGCAAATATTACAGCAGAAGGGATTGACATCATGGTAGGTTTGCCTCAAATCCATTATCTTTCAGTTAATAGATACCAATCATGATGGAAATTTGAAACCCTAAAGTAATATTAAGTTGTTCATGTGATTCGTAACTGGAATTCTTTATTCTGAATTTGGAATGATAGTTATTATTTTATTTCCAGAATTGATGAGGCTCCTAGAATAGCTGAAATGATTCTGAAAGAAGCACATACTGAATAATAATAGTAATGTGATCAGATGTCAGTCTTTCATATTTCTAAATCCTTAAAGTAATAATTTACTAATCATTTCACTTCTAGTCTAGGTGAAACACATTTATATTCAAGTTATTATGAGTCGTAGACTGCTCTGGCAATTTGTATGAGGAGAGTTTTGGTGTCAAGTATATGTAAGAGGGCTTCCCTGGTGGTGCAGTGGTTGAGAGTCCGCCTGCCGCTGCAGGGGACACGGGTTCGTGCCCCGGTCCGGGAGGATCCCACATGCCGCGGAGCGGCTGGGCCTGTGAGCCATGGCCGCTGAGCCTGCGCGTCCGGAGCCTGTGCTCCGCAACGGGAGAGGCCACAACGGTGACAGGCCCGCGTACCGCAAAAAAAAAAAAAAAAAAAGCATATGTAAGAAAAAATTCTCCTCTCCCAATCCAGTTCATGCCACATCAGAAATGTAAATGAATTGATGTCATACAAGTGTTTCATTGATAATATACAACTAGTGAACTTATTAGACATTTGAAGTATATGTACCTGTAACTGAATGTCAGTAATCAGCAAAGGTTTGGAATGTTTGTGTGTTTACAGCTCCTAGCATAAAAGATAAATGCAAATCTAGTTGTGTAATCAGTATATTGTCTCATTTTCATTTCTGGATAAAATATATTTGATGAAAAATAATAAGCTGCTCTTGGTAGAATACTTTGAATTCCATTCGAAAGTATTAATTTGTTCCTTAGTATTTCTTTCATTTTGAAGTATACTGTTTTAAAAATATGTCCTAGTGATCTTTCCATCTCAGTGTTTATAAAGTGACATTTTTAAAATAAGGGCAAAGTATTCCACTGTATAGATACACAATTATTTATTTTAACCAGGTTCCTATATTATCACCACTTAAGTTGTTTCCACTCTTTAGCCATAAGAAGTGATGCTTTAATAAATAACTTATACACATATTGTTTTCTCATGTGCAAGTATGTCTCTCAATACATTTCCAGAAGTGAGATAGCCGAATCAAAGAGTATTGTTATTTTGTTAAATTTGTTATTTTGTTATTTTGATAAATATTTCCCAATCGATCTCCATGAGATTTTTTTTCTATTTCACACTCCTTCCAGAAGTGTATGAGCCATGTATTAAAGACTTACCAAGAATGTTTGTCCAACTTTTGGATTTTTGCCCATCTAAGAAGTGAAAATGGTATCTTAGTGTAGTATAGTTTTAATTCGAATTTCTTATTAACAACGAAGTGAACCCCCTTTCCAGATGTTTGAGAGCTATTTGTACTTCTTTTTTCAATATAAATCCTCTTTATGTCTGTCTGAATCATAGGATCAGACACAAAAGCTATAAGACTGAGTTTGAGGCATAGTTTTACTTAATTATAATGGCGTATTTGAAATGACAGTGTTATTTGATTCCTATTCAAATAAGCTAGCATTCTTATTTAATGTCTAATGGTAAATATCTAAGTTTGAATTTCAGCTTCACTCTTCCCTAGTAGTGATTTTGAGCATGTTACATGATCTCAGTCTTAGTGTGCACGAGGAGTAAAATGTGGCTATTAATAATCATAATCACATAGGATTGTTGACTATTAAATTAAATAGTGTAGTAAATTGTTTAGGATAATACCTGCCATATCCTAAGCAAATACTGAGTAATCAATGATAAACAGTATCAATAATAGCTAAATAATAGATATAGGTGATTAAGGATATTAATCATTGAACAAAGTTAAAAGTTTGTAAAAAAGTGAAATTTAGAAACTTATCACATTTTTTAACAATCAACGTTCAGGTTGTTAAATTTAATAATAAAATAATTAAATTGTATGATACCGAAAAGTTTAATCTAAATTAATGCCTAACTTTCATAACTGAAAAATGGTACTATATATTCAAGAATTTAATTAATTAATTATATAACTTATGTTTTTCCAGTTTTTGATGCACATTAAAGAAATGGTATTTCCTTGAAAGAACTCTTCATGGAATCACCTGATGACTTTTAAAGTATCATTCATTTAAAAATTAGAAATATAATAAAAATTTTTGATCCTGATTCATAAAAATACTCTTAATATCACAGCTAATTACATACATAAATGCATACGTATTCATACACACACATACACACACACACACACACACACACACACAGCAGAAAGAAAAATTTCATGAAACAAAATGTAGTTTTTCTATGTGGATTATGCTCTGACCTATTCTATTCAATTTGAACCCATTTTATTTCATGTTTTTGAAGTGATGGTCATGAAGACCACGTTAACTAAATTGATTTCACAAACTAGTAATTGTTTTATGACCTGTAGTTTGAAAAAGAGTGCCCTAGTGTGCATCTTAGAGTATGTTAATAATTACAATAAAAATTTCGATTATAAACTAAATTTGAAAACCTTTGTCTTTAATAAAGTTAAATAGGTTTCTCTCATGAGAGACTTCCCAGGATTTAGTATCCTAGGTATGACTTTCCCAGAAGAGGCTCGATATAAAATACAGCATTTTCTAATTGGATAGGAGAATGTGGAATGGAACAGATCATCTTTTACTCTTTCTTCCTTTCTTCCTGCCTTCCTTTTTTTCTTGTCTCCCTATTTTCTTTCTTCTTTTCTGCCTTCCTTTATTTCTAAGAACTGCCTTTGCGGAGTAGTTTAAAGGAAATATGCTACATATGTTTAAAAAAAAATCTCAGGTTATTTTTGGCTATGACAGATCTCATTTTTTTTGCATTTTTCATTTGCCCAAATTACATATTTCTGTGTGTGAACTTTGAATTTGTCAAACAAAATTGCTCTAATTCTCTGACAGCATCAACTCTTCATCCCGTTATTTTTTCTCATCTGACACACTTTGCTCTCCTATTCCCTGAGTAGGATAGTCATAAATTGCACATACTGCATACGTTCACATTATAAAATTACATCTATGTTACAAATAAAAATGTACTGTTCAAACCCTTTAGTCTATTTAGTTGCCAGCCATGTTTACTGAGTTTATTTGATGGTATTCTACAGATCAGAGAAATATTTATGTTGTTTTAAATCAATAAATAATTACTATTTATTTGTACAGCAACAGAAAATAGAGAAATAAAAGGTCAAAACTAACATTTATTGAGTGACCACTATATACCAATGTCATTTTCTTCACCAATGTTAAGTCAGTTAATTTTTGCTACATAAAAAACAACCACAAAGACTGGTGATTTAAAATAGCAGTGGTCTATTATTTTCCACAATTCTACAGGTTGGCTGGGTTTAACTGGGTAATTCTTCTGTTGGTCTTGCCTGCAGCCATGTGGCAGCAATCATCTGGCACCTCAGCTGTTGCTGGCGTGTCTAAATGACCTCAGCACGTATCTGAGGCCTTGATGCAGCCTCTTGACTGGGTCTCTTTTTCCATGTGGTCTAATAATTCTTAGCCTCAGGACTTCTGAGGCTAAGGCTCTAGAGTTCTCAATTCTGCCACATTCTATTGTTCAAAGCAAGTCACAGGGCCAGCCCAGATAGAAGGATTCTACCTCTAGATGAGAAGAGTTAAAAAATATTGTGGCTGTGTTTCCCAATATACCACATATGATATCCTTATAAGAATGTTGTAATATAGGTAGAAAGATTAAGGATTGTTTTAAAGCAGAAACCTCAGAGGGAGCTGGAGTGAAAAGCATCTATTCCTGCTGAGAAAGAAGTGGTAGCTTGTAAAATACATAATGTGGAGTAAACAATTGACCATATTCTATGCTAAGTTTTACTCATTTCTGTTAATTTTTAAAAATTGTTTAAGGAGAAAGAGCTATGATTCATTTCTCCTTTTGTGGGACTAACTGTAGCATAGTAGAAAAGGCATAACCTCTAGAATTATAGAATCTGGATTTGAGCACTGGCTCCTCCTATGACCAGTTATGTGGTTTAAAGCTAGCATAACACAATCAAATTTTCTTCAGAAGGATCCAGGTGAAAACTAAAGAAAATAATTTTGGAATAGTATCAGCATTCGATAAATAATACTCATCTCTCCTGTCTTCTACTCTACCACTTTGCACTTTGTTAATACCTGTTTAAACAAAGCAAACCAAAATGCTAGACTCCAAACTGCTTTTCTCTCTAGCGTTTCGCACTGCCTGGCTTAAAGTACAACATAAATAAAGAAGGTTATGTGATACATTTTTTTCCCTTCTATTTAAAATGTGATGGTAGCTAGAAGGGAAAGAGAAGAATGTTAAACTATTCTTTTCAAAATGAGCAGAAAAGCACCATTAAAAAATCAACAAGTCATACAGGAGTTTTGACTGTGTATGTATATGTGTGTTGGGAAATGGTAATTAAACTTTGAATTATACATGCTGTGCACAATCGAGATACTAAATATTTTAAAAATCTGACAAAACACAATTTAATTTGAACGATAACAACTAGCATTTGTAATACCTCTAGAGGAAGCCTAGGACTTACCCAAAACTTTGGAATCATTGGACATGAGGTCACACCACCAGCACTCCTACTGAGAGAAATGGTGAGAAGATATTGGGACTTAAATTTAATTTTTCTAACCAAAAAACAAAATGAAATGTAAGATACACAACTTTGGGGTAAGGGGAGAAGAAAGGCTTCAGATAGACATCAAGATGCCTCTAAGGCAGAAGGCAGTGAAGGTACTTGTTGGGTCTACCTTCTGAGAAGCTTATTCAGGATCTTTGTAAAGGAAGCCTTTCATGTATGATGGTATTGTCTTTCCAAATGTTTACTTCTATCTACTGCTCTTCCAGGGTTGTGCTGTAGATACTGGGACTGGGACAGTGCCAGGGTTGGTTAACTCATTTTTGCCAGGACCATTATTGATCAAGCAAATAAATTCAACAACCGTTTGAGGAAAAAAAGTCACGGAGAAGGAATAACAATGAAAGAAACATTGGCCCAAGAGATTGTCAAAAGATATAGGAAGTCTGATGAGACATCCAGGAAGTCTTATGAAGGACACGCCCAGAAAAAAGAAAACACTTTGCTCCAGTCACCTTAATTTATGATTGCCTGCTATCCCCCCTCCTCGGTCAATATGGATGAGAGGCAAGCCAAGATTACACTTAATTTTTTCAAGTCTCAGAAGATCTCTCATAAAATATTTTTAACTGTCCCAATTCAAAGAAGTGCTAGTATGTTAAAAAATTACTAGGGATTCAAAAGTGATCCTCAATCCAGGCAAGGCAATGAAAATAATCTGATTTTTAAAGACATGAATAAGAGCTACATAGCTCTGTTAAATAGCCACTTCCTATATCCTGGCAATAGCCACAAACACAAAATATTATAGCCTCACCTCTAGTTTTTACTATTGACTCTTATAGACATATGGTTTGCATCATGTACAAGTAAATGATATTGATGCCCTTTTATTAAGTTTTTTTTTTTTCTTTTGCAGTTTCAGTCCTCTTTTGGAATACATCTGTATGCAGGGTGTCCAGTAATATTGAGAGTCATACCTTCCATGGTTCTTTGCCACCGCATGATGAAATGCTCTATTTATATTAAAATGAAGGTGTCCCTAGGGGAGAGAGACATAGAACAGAATGAAACAACAAACAGAGCTTTAGAGACTGAATCCGTGAAGTGACAGTGACGGCAAAACGGTAGCTCTTGTTACCGAGGGACCCAGAGGAGTGCAGCAAGACTTACAGCATGAGCCACACTGGCGTGGACTTGACAGCTCTCATAGGTTTAAGTACTCACAATCCAGCAGTTAATCAGATAATTTTTCATCTTGCACATCTTGACTTGGTATGTCATTGAAATAATATGTTGTTGGCCGAGGGTCGGGGGGACTTTTGTCTCCTCCTGTTAATCAAATGAAGCATTTTATCAGATTATCGTATTTCTTCATATAATTGAACTCAGAGCAATATTGTGATGCAATGTTCTGTTTATTCCAGGTAATGAGATAGTAAGCCATGAAAATCACATTAACTTTAATGTGATATGATATCCAGATATCCAAAATATGATACTTTTCCTTTTCTTTCTCTTATCCAAAAGAAAGAAAAGGAAAAATATGTATTGAAGTACTAAATTTCCCTCCTTGAAGACCAATTTTCCTGGTAATGGAATGGATGCAACAGGGTTTCCTTGGAATCGCTGATGCCATGCAAACATGTGTCCACAAGCAGAGCGGCCAATGAATGAAGTGAAGAAAGACTTGGGTTTTCCCTTTCGCTTTACTCTTCAGGTACATAATCTTGTAAAAGTGATTTTACCTCTTTTGATGCAAGTTCATTATCTATTAAATATCATACTGGATTAGGTGATCTCTGTTTCTTTCCAGAACTAAAACCTTAATAGAATTTCAGATTGAGAAAAATTCAAAATATTATTTATAAGAAGAGCTCAAAATTGATCATTGTCTGGGCGCTTTATTGAGATTACCTGGAAGTTAAGAATCACCATATAAGCAAAAACACACGTCCAGGCTATTATTTTGTGGCCTCAGTTGTCTATGTATTCAACATGGTTTCTCTGAGAATTTTGGAGAAGGCTACGAGCTCTCCATCAGTTAATCTTTGGGTACAGAAGAATTGGCCTTTAATTCAGGTATAGGTTCCTCTCTGGTCTTTTATTTTTTTATGAGAGATGGAAACCCCCCCACCAAATCAGCTGTTGGTTAAGATGTGTAGGTCCATATTTAACTGTGAATATAAATGATCTGAATTCTGAGTGCTTGTCAAAAAGCGTAATTTCAAACGCATTGGTTCCCAATATCTAGCAAAAGATCTGCAGACGGAAACAGTATACAGAAAGGATTGCTTAAGAGATGAAATCATCCATTATTCCACACTTTAAAATCTACCACTAGATTTGGTCAAATCAGAGGACAGCTGCATACCTGGATGATATTGTATTGACCCCCATAGAATTGCCTTTGCTGAAATGTTGTTTTTGGAAGAATGCCGACAACACTATGAAACTTGTCATTGTGCCTACTCTAAAAGTGCGGTTGAGGGTGTAAGCCAGTGTATTACATGGTGCTGGTTTTATGAGGACCTTGGGGAGAAATTTCTGTCGCATATTAGTAACAGCAATAATTTTGCTTCTCCTAACAACTGTTCTGATCTTATCTTATATTTCTTGTAAACTGTGTAACTGATCAGGATTCTATTTTCCCACTGACTGTTAGAAATCTTAGGGCCAGATTTGAAGCCCACCAGTAGTAAGTCTTTATGGTATAAATTTTTTTAGAGGTCTCATTCCTGGCTCCGTTTTATGACCCTACCAATATTTTTCTTCCCTTTATCTCCCCTACTTTTAATTCAAGTTATCCCTTTATTTTATTTTTCCTTTTAATCTGACAAAAACATTTCTGAAACTAGGTGAGATAGATAGATCTATCTATCTATCTCTATCTGTATATCTCACCTATATATAAAAATAAATATATATTTATTATCACGGATTTATGATTCCATAGGCTGCTGAGAGGGTTCTCTACTGGTTTCTCTTACGCTCACTCTTGTGACTGCATTTAACTGCAGGTTGCTTGCACAGGAAGGTTCCAGATGACCTCACTCATGTTCGGTAGTTGGTTCTATCTTGTAGGATGCCTCAGTTCTTCTTTATAGGGTCTTTCATCCTCCAGTAGGCTAGACTGATTTCCTCCCATGGCAGTTCCTGGGCACTTTTTCAAGAAAAAGAAGATAGATGCTCCAAGACCTCTTGAGGTTTAGGCTCTGGAACTCAGGCAATGTTATTTCTGTTGCAGCCTATTGAGAATCAATATGGCCAACCCAGATTCAAGTCACAGGGAAATTAACTCTGTCTCCTGTCAGGAGAAGCTGCAAATGATTTGTGGACATATTCAATGTACCATAATAATATTGCTCACTGAAATGAGAGGATTGTGTCCTGACCGAGTGTGTTGCGTGTCTTTAAAAACTTGCTTCCCCTGTGGGGATAGCTGGTCTACAAAAAGTTGCTGCAATCTGCTCCTCCAGGCTCAGCTCTTAAAATCTTGCTTCCACCACTAATACTGAACCTCAGCTCTCATCTGTTTCCCCAGGATTCCTGCTATTTTTTACCTTGTCCTTCTCTATGAAGTCACTTCTCGTGAAGGTTTGAATGTTCTGTCCATTTCATTGAAAGGGTTATGGGTAAATTGTTCCCCCGTAAAAGGATATGTTGAAGCCCCAGTACCTCAGGATGTTACCTTATTTGGAAATAGGGTCTTTACAGAAGCAATCAAGTTGAAAGGAGGTCTTCCCGGGCCCTAAACAAATATATCAGGTCTTATAAAAAATAGGACATTTGGACAAAGAGACACACAGAGGGAAGATGATATGAAGAGACACAGGAGAAGTACGTGTGGAGATCAAGCATTGGAATGATGCATCTACAAGCCATGAAAAGCCATGCCAAAGCCATGTCAAAGATGCCAACAAATCACCAGAGGCAAGGAAGAATTTTCCTACAGGTTTCAGAGGGAACATGGACCTGCTCCTTGCCACCTCAATATTGGATTTCTAGTGTCCAGAACTGTAAGCCAGTTTCTGTTGTTTTGAGCTACCCAGTGTGTAGGACTTTGTTTTGGCAGCCCTGGCAAACTAATACAGACAGTTCTTCATGGAATTCCAAATCTTCAACTGCGTGGACTACTGTCTACATATCAACTGGTTTCTATGTCAGTTCATTCTCCTGAAAGGCCAACTTAAATATTACATCTGTGTCTCTGATTTGTCATACTTGAGTCATTGCCTGGCCCTTCAAGAATATGTCCTGGTAACTCACATTTTACAATATTTTTAGTCCTTAGAGTCTAAATCTCAGAAGAAAGCAAAGGTTTAATTTTAATAGAATATAAATTTCAATATTATTAGAACTGATGGCCATTTTCAGCAGTAACCTGATGAAAGACCTACTGGGAAATATCCATATTTTAATACCCAATGATAGGCAGATTCCACAAAGGTGGTGACATAGAGTTTTGTCTTAAAAAAATTAGGGCTTCCCTGGTGGCGCAGTGGTTGAGAGTCCGCCTGCCGATGCAGGGGACACGGGTTCATGCCCCCGCCCAGGAAGATCCCACATGCCGCGGAGTGGCTGGGCCTGTGAGCCATGGCCGCTGAGCCTGCGCATCCGGAGCCAGTGCTCCGCAACGGGAGAGGCCACAGCAGTGAGAGGCCCGCGTATAGCAAAAAAAAAAAAAAAAAGTAGTTAAAAGAATCACCAACATCTAGAGAAATCAGAAAAAAAATTTGGCATGACTAAAAATTATTACAATATTATAAAAGACAAAATAATAAGGAAAAGCATATTTGGTTTCCCACAGCTTTCCTTGCATATCACTTAATTTTTTAAATGGATTTTTTCCCCAAATTCACACTATCAAAAGGAAGCAGCCTATTGGCATTAATCTATAGAATATTTTATGCCTCTACAAAAGTTGGAATGAATAAACTGAGAGGATTCATTGAGGTGGGAGAACCAGGTAAAATTATCACTTCCATCATAGTATAAATAGAAAAGGACTCTGCATAAGCAGTGAGACTTCTGAATGAAGAAAAAGTCATTTTATTAGAGCTGAAAACATGATGAAAGAGTTAGCATGGCTTATCCTGGCATAGGTTAAACCCAAAGCAAACCTTCCAACTATTGTTGAATTACAAGTTTAAAAATCTTCAGAAAGTTTCCTTTAAGTACATATATTATAAAATGTAAGTTTTTAAGAAAAAGTTATAAGCTAAGAAACTTTTCCTATAATCTTATTAAAGCGCAAATGTTTAATTTAATATTTAAAGAAACATAATAGTGTTTTCATGGAGATATGTTGAAATAAACTTCTTTATATTTTTAGTTATTTGGCACTAATACATACGACAGTTAATGTATGTAAGTATTAATATACTGTGATGTCTGTGTGAGTTCCCTTCAAATGTTTTCATAGTATCATACTAATTACACAAATCTACTTTTATAAAAATTTGGTGTATCAATTTTAGGCATGTTGTTTATTTATTATTACATATTTCATTCTAGAAATCCACATTAAATCATGTTTCTTAAAGATCTACATGTTCCCATCACTTCACATTTGACCTTAACTCAAAAATTATATTTGAATAATTTTTTTCCTTAAAATATATTGCCACGTATTCCTTTCTCTCTACCACCTACCCCTCACACATCTCTCTCTCTCTCTCATACACACACACACACACACACACACACACACTCTTATTTTATTTTACATAGAAACATAATCTATCATGACATTACATGCTGGGTTTTCCAGAGCTTTGTCATCAGATCATGACATTATTACCTCACATTTATTAAATCAATTAATTTGCATATTTGGAGGGCAAAGATTCAGACAGAGTGTTTTGAAACGTTTATTATTATAGTGGAATCTGAGGCAGCTTCAAATAAAAACATTAAATTACTTGTTGCTCCATGTTCATGATCTTCCATTCAACCTAAAAGGCTTCACTGCATTCAACTGAGCACCTTTAAATAAGCACATAACTAAATAAAACACATAACTGTTAGTTTAGAAAAAAAATCCCAATAACAAGCGGTGTTCTCCGTATTGACATACAGTAATTCCATTCCGTGTAACTGAGGTCCCTTCCATGACCTGGAATTGGTGTGGAAAGAGGGGGTACAGATGGCCTTGGAAACTGCCACCTCTGGGAGGATGGGGAAAGCTGAGTTGTTTTCCCAAAAGTCTCTCCTTCCTCGTCACGGACATTTAGTAAAATCTAGTCAGAACTAATAGCCTTCCTTATTTATGCTACCACCTTATAACTGTAAAGAATTTCCGATAATTAGCTTTTAGGAATTTTGAGATTCTGTTGAATAAGTATTCTGTAATTTGAAAGTGACTGAAATGTTTAGAGAGAGAACAGTAGCTAGATATGTGATGGGGAGGTAGATAGATGGATCAGCAGATATTTTAGTTGTAAGATCACAGGTAGCAAAACATCATTAAGAACACAATTGTCTTAGAAATTTAATAGTGCAGATGCCATTATAACAAAATGTGTTCAGGAAAAGTCTCCTGTTTAGTCAAGTGTTACCCTCAGCCATTCTGGTTTGTTCTCCACAAAGCAGGGAACAACGTTCTCCCTGTAGCCCTGGAACCGTATAACATAAAACTGTAGATCCAAGAAAATGTCAATTGCTAGCTCCCTTCCCACTAACTCACTTGTAACCTCTGGGAACTCTCTTAACCTCATCTGTAAAATGGGGCTAATAACATTGACCTATTTTATTAGCGGCTGGGAGGTTTGGCAGTGAATGTTTGAGAAGCACTTTAAAAATACAAATGGAAAGTGAAAAAAAAATAGGAGAGGTCATGTAGGTGACAGCAGAAATGCACACAGTATTTGAGGTGAACCAGGTTAAACAAATATGCAGCTGAGACCCCTGAGTAAGAGGTGATTCCATGTGGTGGGCAATTCACGCTCTTTCTCTTCAGAGGCAACAGCATGTTTATGAAGCATTAGATCAGGCAGCACCATTAGGAAGAGGGTTTTTGATTCCCAGAGAATAGTAATTTCATTAGCAGTGGCTCTCAGCAAAAGTTTAGCACTGTATACAATTTTGAAAATGTAAATGCAAAGGGAGCTACACTGGAAAGGGAAAAAAAAAAACCTCAGAGACAAAAGCATTGCATTTTTCTGCATAGATGCAAAAATACACAACGGTTTGAAAGCTGCTTGGAAGTCTGAATGTTGAGTATCAGTATGGGATCATCAAGAAGGAAAATCACCCCTGACACAAGTCAGGGATGGCTAATTGAGGTAAATATATTCACTGAAGGCAGAGATTAGCAAGTAGACAGAAATATTCCCATAAGCATCTCCATGTCACAATAACTACAATTTGGAGCACCTATTCTGTGTCAGACATACACTAAATACTTCAATAATTTCAATTAACCTCTCAGGGTTACTACAGGGTCAGTGGTATTATCCTCGTTTTACACACGAGGAAACTAAAGTTCAAATAAATTGTTTAACATCCTCAAGATCACAAATTTAAGAAGAGACCCAACAGGGATTTGCACCAAAGTCTATCTAATTCTCAAGCCCAACATTCTTCCATTATAAGTACGGATGCTTATCCCAACCAACCATCCAGAGACAAGGCAGGTATTCAGAGAGAATCAAGGCCCAGATAAGCCTTGATTATGTAGAAGCAGGTATCTCAGCAAAGCATCTGTAAGACTTTCACTTGTAATAGACTGTATGTGTGTGTTATTTGCCTTTTAAAAGTACCTTATCACAGTATGATATACATATACAAAAATGCATAACTCATAAGTGTATAATACCTTGAATTTTTACAAACTGAACACCCCTGTAACCAGAACTCAGATCCAGAAACAGAACGTTACCAGCGCCCAGAAGCCTCCGGGGACCCCTTTGCAGTCACTATTCCCCCAAAGGGTAATCTCTATCCTGTCTTTGAACAATGCAGGTTAGTTTTGTCTGTTCTTGAATTTAATGTAAATGGAATCATAAAGAGTGTATTCTCTCATGCCAGACTTATACTCAATTTTTGTTTCAACCAGTTTATTATGTGTAGTTGTTGTTAGCACTTCTCATTGCTGATAATATCTCTTGACCGGACTGTAAGATAGCATATTTATCCATTTTACTATTGGACATTTGGATAATTTCCAACTTGGGACTAATAGGAATAGTGTTGCTATGAATATCTTATCTATGTTATTTTGGTAAACACATATATGCATTTCTACTGGGCATTTACCTAGAGCAGAATTTGTACATCATAAGGTATGTGTGTGTTTAAAACTAATTGTACAGTTTTACAAAGTGTTTGTACTAATTTATACTCCCATCTTCAATGCATGAGAGCTCCAGTTCCTCAACAGCCCACCAACATTGGTATTTCCCTTATCTTTTTCACATTAGTTTTGATAGTATATGTTTACTGTTATTTACCTCTGCATCTTGGAGAAATATTTTTAAAACAAAAGCAAAGACTGCTTAATTATCTGATTAGCAGAATTCTAATGCAACAAATATTTTTGTCCATAATTTCAGTAGGCATAACCTCCATGACTAATTTTGGTGAGGCTAAAATCCCTGTTGGAAATGATGGAGAATTTTCTTTTTTGGATTTCCTTTTTTACAAAATAATATATACACTAATGATCTTTCTTTAGTGGTGAAGGGCCACTTCACCTTTGACCTGAGTCCCAGAGAGTTTATAAAATTTATCTGATTATTTCTTACAACACAGAAAGCAAAATACCACATAGAAGCCTTTCTGCTTATGGTAGCAATAAGAGGAGGAGGAGGAAAATGGATAATCCACAGAGTGCTTCTGAAAGTAATAGATTTTCTAATTGTCCGAAGGGTTTTGCCATTTCTCTGTTCTGTGTCTCCGTGTAGTTTGATGGGTAATGTGAAATTTGATTCTGTAAGAGATTCCTGATGAAGTTAAATCAGAGAACATATAGCATGTGTTCAGTCTCTGATCAAAGGACTGGAAATGGGTAGTCATGGATAGAGAGGGATGTTGTACAAGGAGTCTTGAACTATTAGTCAGGAGACTTTAGTTCCATTCTTGGTCCCACCATTTGCTTTGTGACCTTAATGTGGTTCTTTAACCTCTTAGGGTCTGATTTTCCTTGGCTGTAATCATACAACTTCTAAGGCATGTTTCCCAGAATAAGGAACATGTTCATTCGTATTTCTGGATTCTACCCTACGAGAACTGATTCATATTTTATGAAATGGGGCTCTAAAATTAGCCTTTGAAAGCACACCAGTGAGTCTGCCTATTGAAGTTTGAGATCCACTGCTCTAAGATAGCTTCCAGAGCAGCATTTTCCAGACTTTCCTCAGCATAAACATGATCAAGACTGTTGATTAGAAACACAGATATACAAGCCTTCACCATGACCCCAGACATTCTGATTAGTAAGTCTTGATGAGTCTTATATGTATGAACAAGCTCTTTGAGGATCCAAATGATCAAGCAGATCTGGGGGGCACTTTCCTTTTATTCTTTAAACTAGTAATTTCCAAACTTCTTTCTCCATAGTCCCTGGAATTCCCATTAAGACCCTCAGGGGTAAAGAAGATGTGGCACATATATACAATGGAATATTACTCAGCCTTAAAAAGAAACGAAATTGAGCTATTTGTAATGAGATGGATAGACCTAGAATCTGTCATACAGAGTGAAGTAAGTCAGAAAGAGAAAGACAAATACCGTATGCTAACACATATATATGGAATTTAGGAAAAAAAAATGTCATGAAGAACCTAGGGGTAAGACAGGAATAAAGACGCAGACCTACTGGAGAACGGACTTGAGGATATGGGGAGGGGGAAGGGTGAGCTTTGACAGGGCGAGAGAGAGTCATGGACATATACACACTAACAAACGTAGTAAGGTAGATAGCTAGTGGGAAGCAGCCGCATGGCACAGGGATATTAGCTCGGTGCTTTGTGACAGCCTGGAGGGGTGGGATGGGGAGAGTGGGAGGGAGGGAGACGCAAGAGGGAAGACATATGGGAACATATGTATATGTATAACTGATTCACTTTGTTATAAAGCAGAAACTAACACACGATTGTAAAGCAATTATACCCTAATAAAGATGTTAAAAAAAAAAGAAGACCCTCAGGGGCTGACTTCAAATACTATCGATTAATTTTGTCTGTTTTTGAACATGACACAGCTGACTCATTCAGTATACACTCTCTTGTATCTGGCTTCTTCTGCTCAGCATTACACTTGAAATCCACTCATATTATTCTGTTATATAAAGTACATTCTCTTTAGAGTATTTCATTGTGTGGCTATACCATTGTGTCTATTGAAGAGGGGCATTTCTAGATTTCAGATAGTGCAAACAGTTGCTGCTATAAACATTCTTTAACATGCCTTGTGGTGAACTTATATTTGCATTTCTGTTGGGTATATTCTTAAGAGAGGATTACAGAGCCTTGGAATGTAGCAGATACGGTTGGTTTTTGAAGATGCTGTCAGATCGTTTTTCAAAGTGTGTGTACCAGTTTCTATTTCCTCAGCAGTGTAGAACTCCAGTTGCTCCACATCATTACCACCACTTGAATGATTTTTGTCTTTTAGCTTTTGTCAATGGGTGACTAGGTGGGGAGTTATTTAGTGGCATCTCATTGTTTAATTTGCACATCCTTGTTAACTAATGATATTAAGCACTTTTTCTTATGTTTATTGACCATTTGAATATTTTCTTTTGTGATGAACCGATTTAAATCTTTTGCCCATTTTTTTTGTTTTATGTTTATCTATTCCTTCTTAAACACTGTTCCTTTCTTTATGTAGATCTGAGTTTCTGACATATGTCATTTCCCCTTGCTCTGAAGAACTTCTTTTAACATTTCTTAAGGTAGGTATACTTGTGACAAATTCCCTGAATTTTTCTTTGTTTGAGAAAGTATTTCTGCTTTGCTTTTGATTGGTAATTTCAATGAATACATAATCTCAGTTGATGTTTTCTCCTATTAATAATTTAAATATTTTGTTTCACTTTCTTCAAACTTGCATAATTATCTGTAAAGAAATCCGATATAAATCTCTTTCTTTACAGATAAGATTTTTTTTCTCTGGCTTCTTCCAAGATTTTCTCTTTGTCTTCAATTTTCTGCAGTTTAATATATTTTCCCAGGCATAGATTTTTTTGGGTACTTATCCTGCTTAGTGTCCTCTGAGATATCTGGATCTGTGGTTTGGTGTCTGTCATTAATTTTGGAAAATTCTTAGTCATTATTATTTCAATTATTTCTTCTCCTTACTCTTTTCTTTTCTCCTTCTAGTGTTCCTATTAGATGTATGTTACATCTTATGTAATTGTCCCACAGTTTTTGGATATTCTATTCTATTGTTGTTGTTTGTTCTCCATCTTCTTTCTCTTTGTTTTTCAGCTTAGGAACTTCGTACTGATATATCTTCAGACTCACTGACTCTTTCTTCAGCCACATCCAGTCTACAGGTGAGCCCCATTAAAGGTATTCTCCATTTCTGTAGCAGTGATTTTGATATCTAGCATTTCCTTTCAGTTCTTTCTTAGAGTTTCCATCCTCTGCTTAAATTACCCATCTGTTCTTGCCACTGTCCACTTTTTCCATTAGCATATTAAAACTTACTTTAAATTCCCAGTCTGATAATTTCAAATCTCTGCCATATCCGAGTCTAGTTCTGATGTTTGTCTCTTCAGACTGTGTTTTTTGCCTTTTAGCATGACTTGTAAATTTTTATTGAAACTTGGACGTGATGTATCAGGAAAGAGAAACTGAGGTAAATAGGCCTCTAGTGTAAGGTTTTGGTTATATGGCTGGCAGTTATATGGTGCTTCCTGTTTGCTTTATCTGTGGTGTCACAGGCTAAAATTTCCTCTAGTGTCTTTGTTTTTGTTTTCCCTGTTGTCTTTGGGTTTCTCTAAAGACTCCTTAGGGAAACCTCAGGAACTGAGGCTTGCAGTTCTTTTAGCTTTAATCCTCTGAGTGAGGTGTGGGGCAGGGGGCAAACCCTATAGTCTTATGATTAGGTCTCAGTTTTTCTGTCTCTTGTTCCACATTGAAGGCTAGAAGAGCTGGAGTTGGGTATTTCCCTTTCTTCAGGTCAGTTAGGTTTTGGAAAATAGTTTTCTTTGAGGGCAGGCCTTGTTAAGGAAAACAGAGTTCTGGGCATATTTTGAAAATGATTACTTTTCCTCTCCCCCTGCCAGAAGTAGGAGGAGATTTTTCTCTGATCTTTAGGTTGGAAGGATTTATAACTTTCCTCAGGTTGTAACTTTATGGTTTGTCAAAGCAGAAATAATTCTGTAAATATTCATCACATATTTTTAAAATGTATTTTTGATAATAATTCTCTTGACTATTAGGTAGAAAGTCCATATATTATTTAAATCTATGATCTTTTTGAAAGAGAGGACATGAGGTACAAACGTACACTGTTGTATTTTTTTTTTTTTTTGGCTGCATCTGGTCTTAGTTGCAGCATGCAGGATCTTTGTTGAGGCATGTGAGATCTTTCGTTGTGGTGCATAGTCTCTTCATTGCGGCATGCGGGCTTCTCTCTAGTTGTGGCATGTGAGCTCCGTAGTTGTGACCTGCAGGCTTAGTTGCCCCACAGCATATGGGATTTTAGTTCCCTGGCCAGGGATCAAACCCACGTCCCCTGCATTGGAAGGCGGATTCTTTATCACTGGACTGCCAGGGAAGTCCCACAAATGTACATTTTGATGGGAGAGGTGAAATGCTCTAAATAGCTTAAGCATTCTAGATACTAATTCCTGTTTATAATTTAGTTTTGGATAACAGATTTTAAGCAATCTTTCCTCCAGTTAAAAATAGAACCATGTCAAGAAGTCTCTATCTGTAAAGATATAAAATAAAGAGATATCAACTTTAATTAAGCTTTTGTCTATATAATTCCCTTAAGATAAAAAAATCACAGGAATTTTTAGTTTTTGTTCATTGACTACATTATGTAAAATAGAGGCTTTTGCTTTTTTAATTAGATTATTTTATGATGTTACACAATTTGGAATTAGTGAAGACCAAGAGTTACTTAATTATAAATTAGGGAAATCATTTCTCTGTGTAAGCATTAAAAAAAAAAACAAAAAAACTAATAATAAGGTAGAAATCTGTTTAAAGATAAATGTTAAAGGAAACACATGTGCTTTAAGACCTCCAAACACATTATGGAGAATACTGCAGTAAAACTAGTTTTAAGTAGTTAATAAAAATATGCAGCTGTTTAAATAATAGGACTTCCAGAGTTCAGATTTATGAGTTTAGCTTTTTTTTTCTCTTATTATTGTCTTTTCAGTAGTTTGGTTACTATCCCAAGTAATTCATTAGCTTAACTTATTCTTTCTCAAACAAAGATATATAAGTTTTGATCAGTCCCTCCCATCAGGAAGCTTGCACAAGCCTCTTAAATAACTCATTCACCGGAGGGCAGACGGCAGAAGCAAGAAGAACTACAATCTTGCAGCCTGTGGAATGAAAATCCCATTCACAGAAAGATAGAAAAAATGAAAAGGCAGAGGGCTATGTACCAGATGAAGGAAAAGATAAAATCCCAGAGAAACAATTAAATGAAGTGGAGATAGGCAACCTTCCAGAAAAAGAATTCAGAATAACGATAGTGAAGATGATCCAGGACCTTGGAAAAAGAATGGAGGCAAGGATCGAGAAGAAGCAAGAAATGCTTAACAAAGACCTGGAAGAATTAAAAAACAAACACCTAGAAGAATTAATGAACAAACAAAGATGAATAATACCATAACTGAATTGAAAAATATACTAGAAGGAATCAATAGCAGAATAACTGAGGCAGAAGAACGGATAAGTGACTTGGAAGACAGAATGGTGGAATTCACTGCTGCGGAACAGAATAAGGAAAAAAGAATGAAAAAAAAATGAAGACAGCCTAAGAGATTTCTGGGACAACATTAAATGCACCAACATTCACATTGTAGGGTCCAGAAGGAGAAGAGAGAAAGGACCCAAGAAAATATTTGAAGAGATTATAGTCAAAAACTTCCCTCATGTGGGAAAGGAAATAGCCACCCAAGTTCATGAAGCACAGAGAGGTTCAGGCAGGATAAACCCAAGGAGAAACACACCAAGACACATAGTAATCAAATTGACAAAAATTAAAGACAAAGAAAAATTATTGAAAGCAACAAGGGAAAAAAGATAAATAATATACAAGGGAACTCCCATAGGGTTAACAGCTGATTTCTCAGCAGAAACTCTACAAACCAGAAGGGAGTGGCCTGATATATTTAAAGTGATGAAAGGGAAGAACCTACAACCAAGATTACTCTACCCAGCAGGAATCTCACTCAGATTCGACGGAGAAATCAAAAGCTTTATAGATGAGCAAAAGCTAACAGAATTCAGCACCGCCAACCAGCTCTACAACAAATGCTAAAGGAATTTCTCTAAGTGGGAAACACAAGAGAAGAAAAGGACCTACAGAAACAAACCCAAAACAATTAAGGAAATGGTAGTAAAAACATACATATCGATAATTACCTTAAAGGTGAGTTGATTAAATACTCCAACCCAAAGACACAGGCTCCCTGAATGGATACAAAAACAAGACCAATACATATGCTGTCTACAAGAGACCCACTTCAGACCCAGGGACACATACAGACTGAAAGTGAGGGGATGGAAAAAGATATTCCATGTATATGGAAATCAAAAGGAAGCTGGAGGAGCAATACTCATATCAGATAAAACAGACTTTAAAATAAAGAATGGTGGGCTTCCCTGGTGACGCAGTGGTTGAGAGTCCGCCTGCCAATGCAAGGGACACAGGTTCGTGACCCGGTCCGGGAAGATCCCACATGCTGCAGAGCGGCTGGGCCCGTGAGCCATGGCTGCTGAGCCTGCGCGTCCAGAGCCTGTGTTCTGCAACGGGAGAGGCCACAACAGTGAGAGGCCTGTGTACCACAAAAATAAATAAAAATAATAAATAAAGAATGGTACAAGAGACAAGGAAAGACACTACATAATGATCAAGGGATCAATCCAAGAAGATAAAACAATTATAAATATATATGTACACAATATAGGAGCACCTCAATACATAAGGCAAATGCTAACAGCTATAAAAGAGGAAATAGACAATAACACAATAATAGCAGGGGACTTTAACACCTCACTTACACCAATGGAAAGATCATCCAAACAAAACTAATAAGGAAACACAAGCTTTAATTGACACAATAGACCAGATAGATTTAATTGATATTTATAGAATATTCTATCCAAAAACAGGAGATTACACTTTCCTCTCAAGTGCACATGGAACATTCTCCAGGATAGATCACATCTTGGGTCACAAATCAAGCCTCAGTAAATTTGAGAAAATTGAAATTATATCAGGCATATTTTCCAAGCACAATGCTATGAGATTAGAAATAAATTACAGGGGAAAAAACGTAAAAAACACAAACACGTGGAAGCTAAACAATACGTTACTAAGTAACCAAGAGATTACTGAAGAAATCAAAGAGGAAATCATAAAATACCTAGAGACAAATGACAATGAAAGCACGCCAATCAAAAACCTATGGGATGCAGCAAAAGCAGTGGTAAGAGGGAAGTTTATAGCTCCACAAGCCTACCTCAAGAAACAAGAAAAATCTCAAATAAACAATCTAGCCCTACACCCAAAGGAACTAGAGAAAGAAGAACAAACAAAACCCAAAGTTAGCAGAAGGAAAGAAATCATAAAGATCAGAGCTGAAATAAATGAAATAGAAACAAAGAAAACAATAGCAAAGAGCAATAAGGACTTCCCTGGTGGTGTGGTGGTTGAGAATCTGCTTGCCAATGCTGGGGGCATGGGTTCGATCCCTGGTCTGGGAAGATCCCACATGCCATGGGGCAACTAAACCCGTGTGCCACAACTACTGAGACTGCATGTCACAACTACTGAAGCCCGCATGCCTAGAGCCTGTGCTCTTCAACAAAGAGAAGCCAGCACAATGAGAAGCCTGCAAACTGCAATGAAGGGTAGCCCCCACTCACTGCAACTAGAGAAAGCCTGTGCGCAGCAACAAAGACCCAACGCAGCCAAAAAGAAATTAATTAATTATTTTTTTAGAAGATGTTGGGGGTAGGAGTTTATTAATTTATTTATTTTTGCTGTGTTGCATCTTTGTTTCTGTGCAAGGGCTTTCTCTAGTTGTGGCAAGCAGGGGCCACTCTTCATCGCGGTGCGTGGGCCTCTCACTATCGCGGCCTCTCTTGTTGCAGAGCACAGGCTCCAGATGCGTAGGCTCAGTAGTTGTGGCTCACGGGCCTAGTTGCTCCATGGTATGTGTGATCCTCCCAGACCAGGGCTCAAACCTGTGTCCCCTGCATTAGCAGGCAGATTCTCAACCACTGCTCCACCAAGGAAGCCCAATTAATTAATTACAAAAAAAAGAAAGATCAATGAAACTAAAAGCTGGTTCTTTGGGAAGATAAACAAGATTGATAACCTTTAGCCAGACTCATCAAGTAAAAGGAGAGGACTCAAATCAATAACATTTGAAATGAAAGAAAGTTACAATGGATACTGCAGAAGTGCAAAGCATCATAAGAGACTACTGCAAACAATTCTATGCCAATAAAATGGATGACCTGGGAGAAATGGACAAATTCTTAGAAAGGTATAACCTTCCAAGACTGAACCAGGAAGAAATAGAAAATATGAACACACCAATCACAAGTAATGAAATTGAAACTGTGATTAAAAATCTTCCCACAAACAAAAGTCCAGGACCAGATGGCTTCACAGTGAATTCTATCAAACATTTAGAGAAGAGCTAACGCCCATCCTTCTCAAACTCTTCCAAAAAATTCCAGAGAAAGGAATGCTTCCAAACTCATTCTACGAGGCCACCATCACGCTGATGCCAGAACCAGACAAAGATACTACAAAAAAAGAAAATTACAGACCAATATCACTGATGAATATAGATGCAAAAATCCTCAACAAAATAGTAGCAAACAGAATCCAACAACATGTTAAAAGGATCGTACACCATGATTAAGTGGGCTTTATCCCAGGGATGCAAGGATTCTTCAATATATGAAAATCAATCAATATGATATACCATATTAACAAATTGCAGACTAAAAACAATGTGATCATCTCAGTAGATGCAGAAAAAGCTTTTGACAAAATTCAACACCCATTTATGATAAAAACGCTCTAGAAAGTGGGCATAGAGGGAACCTACCTTAATATATTAAAGGTCATATATGACAAACTCACAGCAAACATCATTCTCAATGGTGAAAAACTGAAAGCATTTCCTCTACGATCAGGAACAAGACAAGGATGTGCACTCTTGCCACCACTATTCAACATAATTTTGGAAGTCCTATCCAGGGCAATCAGAGAAGAAAAAGAAATAAAAGTAATACAAATTAGAAAAGAAGAAGTAAAACTGTCACTCTTTGCAGATGACATAGAGAACCCTAAAGATGCCATCAGAAAACTACTAGAGCTAATCAATGAATTTGGTAAAGTTGCAGGATACAAAATCAATGCACAGAAATCTCTGGCATTCCTATACAGTAACAACAAAAGTTCAGAAAGAGAAATTAAGGAAACAATCCCATTCTCCACTGCAACAAAAAGAATTAAATATCTAGGAATAAATCTATGTAAGGAGGTGAAAGACATGTACTCAGAAAACTGTAAGACACAGATGAAAGAAATCAAAGATGACAGAAACAGATGGAGAGATATACCAAGTTCTTGGATTGGAAGAATCAATATTGTGAAAATGACCATTCTACCCAAAGCAATCTACAGATTCAATGCAATCCCTATTAAATTACCGATGGCATTTTTTACAGAACTAGAACTAAAAACCTTAAAATTTATATGGAGACACAAAAGTCCCTGAATAGCCAAAGCAAACTTGAGGTAAAAAAGAAGAGCTGGAGGAATCAGACTCCCTGACTTCAGACTATACTACAAAGCTACAGTAATCAAGACAATATGGTACTGGCACAAAAACAGAAATATAGATCAATGGAACAAGATAGAAAGCCCAGAGATAAGCCCATGCAATTATGGTCAACTAATCTATGACAAAGGAGGCAAGGATATACAATGGAGAAAAGAGAGTCTCTTCAATAAGTGGTGCTGGGAAAACTGGACAGCTACATGTAAAAGAATGAAATTAGAACACTCCCTAACACCATACACAAAAATAAACTCAAAATGGATTAAAGACCTAAATGTAAAACCAGATACTATAAAACTCTTAGAGGAAAACATAGGAAGAACACTCTTTGACATAAATCACAGCAAGATCTTTTTTGACACACCTCCTAGAATGATAGGAATAAAAACAAAAATAAACAAATGGGACCTAATGAAACTTAAAAGCTTTTGCATGGCAAAGGAAACTATAAACAAGACGAAAAGACAACCCTCAAAATGGGAGAAAATATTTGCAAACGAATCTACGGACAAAGGATTAATCTCCAAATTATATAAGCAGTTCATGCAGCTCAATATTAAAAAAAAAACCTAATCAAAAAATGGGCAGAAGACCTAAATAGGCATTTCTCCAAAGGATATGTACAGATGGCCAAGAGGCACATGAAAAGCTGCTCAACATCACTAATTATTAGAGAAATGCAAATCACAACTACAATGAGGTATCACCTCACACTGATTAGAATGGGCATCGTCAGAAACTCTACGTATGACAAATGCTGGAGAGGGAGTGGAGAAAAGGGGACCCTCTTGCACTGTTGGTGGGAATGTAAATTGATAACAGCCACTATGGAGAACAGTATGGACATTCCTTAAAAAACTAAAAATAGAATTATCATATGACCTGGCAATCCCACTGCTCTCATATACCCAGAGAAAACCATAATTCAAAAAGACACATGCAGCCCAATGTTCACTGCAGCACTGTTTACAATAGCCAGGTCATGGAAGCATCCTAAATGCCCATCCACAGATGAATGGGTAAAGAAGATTTGGTGCACATATACAATGGAATAGTACTCAGCCACAAAAAGGAACGAAATTGGGTCATTTGCAGAGATGTAGATGGACCTAGAGACAGTCACACAGAGTGAAGTAAGTCAGAAAGAGAAAAACAAAATCATATATTAATGCATATATTTGGAATCTAGAAAAATGGTACAGATGTACCAGTTTGCAAGGCAGAAATAGAGACACAGATGTAGAGAACAAATGTATGGACACCAAGGCGGGAAAGCTGGGGTGGTGGTGGTGGGATGAATGGTAGATTGGGATTGCCATATAGACACTAATATGTATAAAATAGATAACTAATAAGAACCTGCTATATAAAAAAAGAAAATAAAATTTAAAAAAGATATATGTCTCAAATAGCCAAACACAAAATACTGCATCATGTAAATATAACAAGCCTGTTAGTGCCAATTTTTTTTTCCAAATGATGCATCAGTATGGCATGCAGTATGTCTTCAGCCATTCAGAGAGTGAAAGTATACAACCAAGGTATGGCAAATTAAAAGACTGTGACAGCACGGTGGTGGGTAGAAAGGGGGATGGGATGTATTCCTACTGAGGATCTCCACTCCAGTTTAATTCACTGTCAGTGGGAGTGATATCTGCAGCAGAATAGTATCTGACCTCCAGAAATTACATCTTACATTCACAGTTGCCTACTATGCATTTGTTATTTAAACTCCCCTTTTTTACTCCCATGAATTAGATATTATAGAACTGTGCAGAAAGGGAACTTGTTCTTTAAGAGCACTATGGTTCAGAAAATGTTCTTATCTTGCTCTTGTAAGCATGTAGTTTGCTTTGCTTTCCCCATTATATGCAATAATGTCTATGATGTCTCAGATCGTTCTCTCTTAATTTTGAAAAGTTAATTAAAAGAAGTGGAGGAATGGGATGGAGAGTGTCTAACAACAAGTCAAATTCATTTGAACAGTAAAAATAATTGCTGTAAGAAATTAAGGTGCGTGCACATGCCTGCTGTAATTGGTGCATACTTATTAGGAGCTCTGCATTTGCAACCTCTCTTGGTGTTTGGGGCCCATGATAATGTGGATACTTAAGGGAAAAGTGTGATTAGGGATGGTGTAGTTCATTCAGTAAACATTTCTTAGTGTTTGATGTGACTGAACTGAGCGTCACATATGATTTTACACTTTTATCCTTCCAGGCAACTGACAGGTCTCTAATCTCAGTCTCAGAACCTTCACTCAGCTTGAACTTTGGCTCATAAAGGTCATTTTTGAACCACTTGGGACGAAAAACCACGTACATGAAATCCCACAGAGTCGATAGATGCGATAATAGCTTTAGGCATATTTTCTTAAGACCCAAGGGGAAAGACAATTTCAATAAATGTAAAACTGTGCCATCTACGATCCACACAATATCTAAGAAAATCTCATAGGAATAAATCTTCTCTTTTCCTTCAGGCAAGAACCTCCTTAATATAATAATGCAAGACACTATTAAGGACATGAGGTACTAACTATGACAAAAAAAAAAAATCACACACACAGTCTGTTAGAAGGAGAGCCTTAAACACAAAAAGAACATTCTTACACTTGATATATCATCTCCCTTGCCTCCCAATTGCTTATAAAGCATGTTCTGAATCTTTAGACCTTAAATTAGAGACTCTGAATATATGAAAACCAAGTTATTAATGGGAAAATGACCTAGACATATCATTCAATTATTGAATGATTTAAATGTAGTTCCCCTTTTATTTTCTTTTTACCTTTTAGTCTCTAGCTCATTTAAAAGAAAAAAAAAATCCTCACAGGTTAGATATGTCAGTATAATTAGCAGAAGTTTCCTTAGCAGCAGATGTCTGAGATAAGTAGTAAAGGGCATTCTCTTCCCTTGATATGTCATCAAAGGGAAAAAAAAGGAATATTTAAATGAAAGAAGTGAAAACTGTGTGGGTGCATGTTTTAATACTTGAATAATTAACAGAGATATTTTAAAAATCTTGATTTAAGCTATTGGACAGTTAAGTGATCTCATGACCGTATTAATATTAAATGTTTTTGCCTGCCACAAATTTTAGCATTGTCTTTGATTTTTTTTTCTTTCCTTGATATATTTCATGATGCAAAGGAATGCTTCTTGGAAGTAAAGTATCCCCTCCAGCTAAATATTTCACTCGATTTGCCTCAGAGAATTCTGCTGGCAGAAAAAAAAGAAGATGCTTCAGAAAAACTTCAAATTCAACAGCTTAAAAGTATTTTTAAATGTTCTTTTCAAATAAAATTGTTAAATAAGTCAAAATAAATGAATTCCAAAATTCACGTATTTATCTTAATGTCATAGTTGAGGTTTATCTTAATATTTTATATTTTGTGCCTTTTCTCTCTTTTGCATTTCTTTTAAATAATAATGTGAATGCAATCAACCACAAATCCCGACCTCCAAAATAGATTATATTAGGAAGGGTTTTCTTGTTTACTTTTAAAAGGTCTTCTGAATATAACTGGTGCCAACAGAGAAATTCTTCTAAAGGTAATATAGGGATTTTAATCTGCCCCTAACCAGGAAGTGATGGAGGCCAATGCAAATAGCACTCATCTGATTCTGTAAAACTCATAATAAGAAATAATGAAGCATCTGGTCGACAGCAAAAGGTCAAGGAAGAAATATTTTGAAATGGAAAGTGTATCAGTCCCTCTGGCAAAGACTGTTGTTGCTTCAGGAAGCTCTTGTCTCTCATTTTCAGACTAAGAATATATATATTCTTACACGTGTTCAGTGTTGCATTCACAGCAGAATTAGTTCTTAGTACCAGTCATAGAACATGAACATGTTCTAAATTTTCAGAAGTAGTTTAGAGCAGTGGTTTTCAAACTTTGCTGCTTATTAGAATCACCAAGAGAGCTATTAAAAATCTTCGTGCTAATAAAATTAAAATCTCTAGGTGAGACCCTAGGCACCAGTGGTGGCTACAGTTCTGCAGGTGATTCCATTGCACAGCCAAATTTGAGAACCAATAATTGGGGCATTCATAGGCACAGGCAGACACAAATATGTGCAAACCTGTAAAATCCATATTCCTGTATGGGCTTTAAAATGAGCACAGGGAAACAACAGACAAACAATAAAACAGATGAATGTATGATATATCTATCCATTTCTATGTTATATCCCCAAATAAACACTACTCATTAATAAAAAGGAAAGAAGCTAAACAAAAAAGAATGCATACTTGATGCATTCCATTTATTTAAAAGTCTAGAAAATGCAAAGTAATCTATAGGGACAGGAAGCAGATCAGTGATTGCCTGAGTCCAGGGCAAAGGTGAGGGTGACAGGTAAGGGTGATACTGAAGAATTAAAGAGGGGCATGGGAAAGTTTTGGGGTAATAGATACATTTATTTTCTTGGTTGTATTGATTGTTTTGTAGGTATATACATATGTCAAAATTGTACACTTCAAATATGTGTCATTTATTGTGTATCAGTTATACATAAAGTAAAACTATTTTTAAAATTAAAAAAAATGGGCATGGAGAATGATGTAGCACTATTACCAAAGTCTTGAGAAGAATGGGGTGACATGGACCTTATTAGCATAAACGCTGGGATTAGATGTGCAAAAGGGTTTTGCATTCAGAGCATATGACCTATTTTTCTTTTTCTTATATAAATTTATTTATCTATCTATTTATTTTTGGCTGCATCCGGTGTTCATTGCTGTGCACGGGCTTTCTCTAGTTGTGGCGAGCAGGGGCTACTCTTCCTTGTGGTGCTGGCTTCTCATTGCAGGGGCTTTTCTTATTGCGGAGCACAGACTCTGGGCACGCAGGCTTCAGGAGTTGTGGCACGCGGGCGCGGTAGTTGTGGCGCACGGGCTTAGTTGCTCTGCGGCCTGTGGGATCTTCTCAGATGAGGGCTCGAACCCGTGTCCCCTGCACTGGCAGGCGGATTCTTAACCACTGCGCCACCAGGGAAGCCCCCATTTTTCTTAAAATAGTGATTTGGATACAAATGAGATCCATGTCATTGAAGTTTCCTAAATATTCTCTTTTTGGGAGAATGTCTCCATTTTGGCAAGTGAGAATGTTACTGGAATCTGGGAAAAGCAAACTTAAATGGTGTAGAATCTAATCTCTCAATATACTGCCACTGATTTGGGGGTTGTAACGTTAGAAGAATACTGCCAGATCTCTGATAAGTCTAGCGTTTCAAAATCAACCTGTCCACCTGTGGGGTTAAGTATACCAACTTTCCCCCCCATTTTTCTGGAAGTTTTCAACTCTCAATATTTTGGTCATGTACATACTCTCACACCCTTATCAGGCAAAAGACACTAAGCTTCAAATGAGGTACTCATTTGTTGGCATTTACCCCTAGTCTTAAAATCTAAAGGAAACCAATTTTAGAGTTTATAAGTCACATCTAATTTATACAAAAGAATGGTAGGATGGTGATTTTGATAACTGCAGGCATACCGTCTTTCATAGTTGATATTAACTACTTTAAATTCAAACTACTCACTTTAGTCATTTTCTTAAAAAGTAGAAAATTAGTTACTTAGTCTGGATCTATATTCCAATGCTATTTTATACATTTAGAAATAATGTTGTAGGGTCATTTTTCTCCTTAAAAATTGTATTCTATCTTAAATCACTTTTTAAAAAAAGTATTCATAAGACAATTTTGAAGAGTTCTAAAATTACACTGTGGTAAAATAAATTTAAAATTTCATTGTGGTGATAATTACACGCTATAAATATATATAAATATAAGTAATATAAATATACTAAACATCATTGACTTATACACTTAAACAAGTGATTATCATTAAATGTCAATAAAACAAGCATTAAAACTGTTAACAAAAACAAAGCAAAAAAACTTAGATAATATAGTAAGAAATGATTTAAATGATAAAATTCTTTTTTTTGTAACCTAGCAAACCATTCTAGCAAAACCATTTTTTGAATAAACACAGCCAGTCTTTTATTTCTTTGGGCCTTAGTCCCATCATGAAGAAGTTTATCTGCCACCATCCCACCCTTTTGAAATCCTGTCCATTCCTGATGGCCCACTTAATGTCTTGCTATTTAATCAGAGTTTAGTAAGTTCCATAAAAGAGAGAAACTTTGTTTATAGATGATCAATGATTCTCAAGGAACTGGAATTGAAGAAGGATACATAAAGGCAGTGGATATATGACATAAGTTTATATTTGGAATATATTTGCTAATATTTTAATAAATAAAATACCACATTTGATTTAGCATTTGTATACTGTCAAAGGGTAATGACTTAAAGCATTTATGATACACTGCCCAATACATATTTCTTATATGAGCAAATAGTAAGCATAGTAATATCTCATTTGACTGATATCACTGGGGAATGAATTTTTTTAGGTGGCTAAAATTTGCCTCCAATTGTAGTATCCTTATAAAATTATTACTATTAATAGAAAATACACAGAATTTGATTATTTAGTTTGCCATGCAAACCCTGAGTTTTGTTCTTCCATGACTAAGAGGCAAAAAGTGGATGCTGACATATTACAACAAAAGTGGAGAAAACAGTACATAAGAAATAGGAGCAATGACTGAGAGAAAAACAAGAAATAGAGGGATGGCCACAAGTTTGGAAATTCTTCATGTGTCACTCTAGACATAGACTCTCTCCCAATATTACTCAAAACGGGTGTGCCTTGAATATAATTTTTATAATAGTCTCAAAGTCCATAGTGATTCAAGTCTATATCCTGTCACGGGTAAGTATCCTTCCTATGTTGATGCCATCTGAGAGCATTGTGAGCTACAGCATATTGCAACAAAAGTACTAAAAAGAGCATTGATAAGTGCAAAGTACCATGCAAATTGTATGGGATCATTGTGATTTTCATAGTGATAACATTTACTAAAACTTCATTCCATTTTGAAAAATATAGTTTAATAAAACCAGAAAGTATATGCTATAGTTTAGAAACATTTCTATCAAAATAATTAAATTTTTAACTAAAAATATCTGTGTTCGAGACAAGAGATATGAATCTGTGAATTTGAACGATTCTTTCTTGGCTATCTTTTCTCTAAGAAATCAGATAAATTAGGTTTGGTATAGACAAAGAATCAGAAATCTTTCTGAAGTCATACACTAAGCCAGCATTTTCTATTTTTCTCCTGTTCTTGAAAGGTAGACAAAGACCCACAGTACCACTAGAATAGAAAGGGATACCAGACATGAAGACTGAACATAACTTTTCATGAAGCCACAAAAGTATCTTGCCAAATTTCTTGGGGACATAGTATAACTGAGCTAGCTCTAGTAGACAGTGGAAAACTTCATGCTTCCCATAAGTGAAAAAGAGTGGATCATGAAAGGAGTAAATTGACCTATGTAATATTTTAGAAGAATTATCTGCAATTCTTATGACCTATTCTCTCTTTAAATGGGTTAATTCATAGTTGCCTGCAAGGTGAAAACAGAACTGTACTGAATGTAGGAAACTAGCATTCTAGACCTATATCTACCACAATTTAGTTGTATAATATTAGGTAAATCACTTAACAAGAGATACTATTTATGTGTCAAAAGTATTATTTATTTAGTACAAAACAATGCATGGGTAGAAGCTTCTGAAAGTATAAATTTCTAAAATCAAGATTAAAGGTGACCCAGCACCTTTAATACCCAGAGAAAACAGCACCCAGAGAAAACAATAATTCCAAAATATATTTGCACCCCAATGTTCATTGCAGCACTATTTACAATAGCCAGGACATGAAAGCAACCTGAATGTCCATCAACAGAGGAATGGATAAAGAAGATGTGGTACATATATACAATGGAATATTACTCATTCATAAAAAGGAATGAAATTGTGCCATCTGCAGAGCCATGGATGGACCTCAAGACTGTCATACAGAGTGAAGTAAGTCAAAAAGAGAAAAACAAATATCGTATATTAACGCATATGCATGGAATTTAGAAAAATGGTATAGATGAACTTATTTGCAAAGCAGAAATAGAGACATGGAAGTAAAGGACAAATGTATGTACACCAAGGGGGGAGAGGAAGGTGGGATGGATTGGAAGGTTGGGATTGACATATATACACTACTATGTATGAAGCTGATGGCTGGTGAGGGCCTACAGTATAGCACAGGGGGAATAAAAAAGAAGTTACAATCTGTTTGTTGGACATATATCAAGTTAACCTTAAAAATGCATTCCAATATACATTAGGTGCAGACAAATACTGTTTGATTCCACTTATAGGAGGTACCTAGAATAGTCAAATTCATAGCGTCACAAAGTACATCGGTAGACGCCAGGGGCTAGGAGGTGGGGGAGAGGGGAGGGGGAATGGGGAATTAATGTTTAATGGGGACAGAGTTTCAGTTTAGGAAGGTGAAAAATTTGGGAGATGGATGACGGTGAGAGTCGCGCAACAACGTGAGTGTACTTAGCGTCACTGAACTGTACAGTTAAATATGGTTAAAATAGTATGTTTTATATTATGTGACTTTTAACACAATAAAAAGATTTTAAAAGATTAAAGATGAAAAGAGATATAAAGAGTATATAATAAAATAAATTCATTTTTTCTCAAGATGTCACTCCTTAAAAGTTATTTAAGATGGGCTATCGCTTAAAATATCTGAAATGGAAGAGGATGTTGACGATTGGGCACTAGTGGAATCCCAAAGAAAGCATTTATTTATTCAGACTAAGCAAGAGATTGAAGTTAGTCATTCATTTATTCATTCAGTCTTTATTATTGAATGGACACTCTGCTCTGGGCACTGTATTGGGTCTTTGGATTAAACAGTGAGGCAAACAGTCATAGTTCCTGTCCTTAGGTAGTGGGAGACATAAACATAATCAAACACTCACATTACCAAATGTAAAATTGCAACAGGGGCTTAAAAAATAGAGTGATATTATATCATATGGGGATTTGATCTTTTCAGAGAAGTCAAATAAGCTTTTTCTTAAGAAAGTGATACTTGAGATCTGAAGGTTAAACAAGAGTTAGCTAGGTAAAGAGGGGAGGAAATAGTGTGCCAGTCTGAGGGAACAGCATAAACAAAAGCACTGTGTCAGAACAAACCATGGTGAATATACACAATAGTGAGCAAAAGTTAATATAACTGGAGCAGGAAGAAGAGAGATGGTAATGATTAGAGATAAGGTAGGAGCGGGCTAGTCATCCAGACCATGCGAATCCTGATAGATCATGCTGAGCTGTGACTACTTATGAGCAACGGGAAAGTATTGGAGAATTTTAAGCAAGAAGGTGATGTTAGTTGATTTGCTTACGGAATAGAGTGCTTACAGAATAGACTGCTTTGGTTGTTTTGTGGGGAAGGCGTGGGAAGGGAACCAGAATGGATGGAGGTAGACAAATGAGAAGTAACCAGATTAGTAGAATAAAAGAGTTTAGGCAAGAGATGATGACAGCTTGGCCTAAGGTGGTGGCGGACAGGGCAGGGCGGGGCGGGGGTGGGGCAGGACATGGGAAGAGTCAAAAAATATTTAGAAAAAATATTTAGTAGGTAAAATTGACACACTGTACTGATGGGTTGTTTAGGGCATTGAAGGAGAGGAAGGTATCAGAAAATAGTCCTAGTCTTTTGGCTGGTATAAGTGGATGGATGTGAGGTCATTCATTGGTTAGAGAAATGAGGCAATGAAAGCATCATGAATATAGTCTTGGTTATACTGAATTTGTGATACTTTTGAGATAGTCAAGAAGAGATGCTAAACAGTGAGAAAAACTTAAGAGTCAGAAGCTCAGAGGAGCCTGACCTGGAGTTAAATTTTATAGATCATCTCTGTATAGTTGAATGAGACCATTTGAGAAGAGAGTATAGAATGAGAGATCCTAGGCTCAAGGAATTTGACATGCAAGAGGCAAGTAGAGGAGAATGAGTATGACAGGAGGATAATAGCCAGAGAGGGGATTATATCTCAAAAGCCATGGGAATAGCCTATTTTAAGGAGGAAATGGGCAGCCATGTAGAATATTGCTGAAAGTTAAAATGTGATGCGACATGAAAAAATATAGAGGTCACTTATGGCTTTTATAAGATGGTTTGAAGCCAGAGTGAAATAGGCTCAGAATGGAGATGTAGGTTAAAAATTGGAAAGAGTGAGTAGAGCGAACTCTTTCCAGAAACTTATCAGTAAAAGCCATACAACTGTGAGGAAGAACATACATGTGGACAAAAATAAAGAATTGATTTTTAATTTCTAAAAGCATTGATTGGTGTAAAAGTTTTAAGACCCAGTTACTCTTGAAGCTCTCCTGGGAAATACCTACAAATCAGTGGAGAAGGGAAGTGAAGTGAAGATTCCAAAGTTGCATGATGCCATTGGAGAATGATTGCAATTACTAAGATTATTTAACTTTCAAAAATAAGCTTATCTTACATGTAGCATGGCTACGTTTACTGGATAACTGCAGATTAATACCCTTAAGCTGAACCCTTTAAAAGGACAATATTCATTTAAAAAGAAATGTATGGCTAATTCACTTTGCTGTACAACAGAAACTAACACAGTATTGTGAAGCAATTATACTCCAATAAAGATCTATTTTAAAATAATAAATTAAAAAAGTAAAATGTACTGTATACTTTTGTGACTTCTCAAATGCAATGCACTGATCATAATTTCACTCTACTTTATGACTTGAAATTATTATGATCACTAATCATTCAATGTGTTATAGTAGTTTCCTTATGGTTCATTGTATTGATAATTTGTTGGCCTCTATGCTGTATATATCCATTAACATTTTTTTTTAACTTTGTAGGTCTTCTTTTAAAAAGATTGCCTCTCTCCTGTTGCTATAATCACTTTTTACTCCAAAAGGCAAGTCATTCTTCTAATTTCTTCTATAGAAGATGCTATGCTCTTCTAGACAATAAAATGGTATTTAACATAGAGGTAAATAAGGTCAGAGAGAGAGAGAGAGAGAGAGAGACTAAGCCTTTTTCTAATGAATAATATTCATGAGATAAATATTTTTACTTACTTTTACTTACTTTAGAGACTTTTATTACTTTACGGTATCTTCTGTATGTATTCTGCTTGAAAATGCGGGCATGTGTTTCACTCTATTTGTATTTTCAGTGATTATCACAACATCTGGCATGTGAAAGGTCCTAAAAGTAGTGCTGAGTTGAACTGTCATAAATAGAAGGGTATGTTTTTGTGTTGTTTTTGTTTTGGTTAGGTATTCATACCTAAGGTTTATTTTCCTACATCTATATAACCAAAGGACAAACCTCATTTTGTTTTCACTGTAAAATCGTACCAGTAACATTGAACTAGGTAACATGAGGAAATTTCTTGGCTCGTACATGAGAATAGGCCAGGCTTCCAAAGGTCGGTCAGGTGTCAGGAGAATGAGAGAATGGGAACTTCGTGAGGGCAGGGATTTTGTATGTGTGTGTGTGTGGAAATTTTTTACAGTGTATATTTATTAACTATATCCTTGCTTGCTACACAATTGATGAGGAATGAATGGATGTGGAAGAGACAATCAAAATGCTCATTTGTTTTTGTCCTAAGATTAAGATGGTGTTTAAAGGAAATACTGTACATAGGTTGCCTAGTGAAGTGCCTTTTATACAGTGAACACTGTATAAATGTTGATGATTATTATTGCTATGACTATCATCAAGTCTATACGTTTATCACTTTCTAAATGTACTTGACACGAATAAACACAATGGGGTAAAAAGAGCAAAACTGAACTTGTTACATGATTTCAACTTTTTTATGCTTAATTTTATATCTGTCAAGGAGTTTAGTTAAGGGGATTGAAGAAAGAGAGTCATCTTGAAGACTTTGCTGTCATAAATGAAGAGAAAAAAGATAAAGCACAAATAATGGGTGTGTTAGTGGTACAGGAAGGCAAGTTTTGTATTTATGGGACTCTGATTTGTCTAAACAGATGTCCTCATCATGGAAGTTATTGCAGTCTCCACTTAACCAGATGGGATACCAAACTCCCTGTTGTGCTCAGAACTGGCAGGGCTCATTAAGTTGGCTTTAAATTGGGTATTAAAGGAAGATCTTTTGCTTAGCCCAAATAATCTCAACATGCACAATGGAGAGAAAAGGGAGTTCTACAAGCAAAGATGAAATATAAGATAAATGATAAGTAATATTAACATACTGGACCTAATTGTCTATAAGTAACTACAGAGTAAATGGGAAATTAAAAAGATTAACTGGAAACGTTTTTAAATTATGGAGAATATGACCTATTGAGCATAATAAAAACAGAAAGATAACACTGCCTTAACTGGAATATCAAAACTGGTAGGTGAAATAGACTCTATAAAGATTAGGAGGAAATTAAACCTGAAGAAGAAGAATTGTATATGAAATCCAAAAAATAGGAAAAGGTGCCTTGCCATTTAATAATGGTAATTTCAGGAAAAGTCTTTTGATTAGCGTTACAAAAGATGAAAATAAAAGGCTGTCGTTGGCATATGCTAAAACATAAGTGGTGAGAATTTCAACTTTTTAGTCCTTAAAACTCCTGTACCAGGGACTATTTCAGGCTCTTTAAAATAGAAAGTCACTATGTATTGAGATATCAAATGAATAATATTTATGTGTATTGATTTATGTAATAATCAATAAGCATATCAGTTGATAAGCCTAGAGCAATGAAACATTAGTGGAGTTGCTGTTGGTAATAATAAAAACTATTTTATGATTTGGAAATAATAGAACCCATAAAGATACCTGACTTATTTTACTAAACAAGACTTACTTTATTGTACTTATTTTACTAAACACGTTCTGCAGGGGATATATGCAGAGAGTTAACAAATTTAGTGAAGAAACAATAGGTGACTGGCTATTACCTACGTGATGTGTGATGGTAAGGAATAAACTACATTGATTAGCTAAACTGTAATCTCTAGGGATTATGAGAAGCAGCAGATCCATTAATGTTTATGATATAGAACATCAAACATTAACAGTAGCTACTTTAATATATTAGTTTTGAGCACAGGTTCCAAATTTCTCTATTTACACTTGTGTAACCTTGAGGAGATTACTAATCTCTTTATACCTCATTTTTCCATTCTATACAATGGGGATATTACTTACCTGGGTGTTCTTGGTGGATAAAATAATGCTTGTTACAGTTTTAGTACACTATTTGGCCCATAACGGGAGCTTAATAAGTGATAGCTAAAAAAATAAAGTTTAATTTCGCAATTACCAAAATTAATCAAACTAAATTTCATTCTGGAAATGTAAAATTAGGAGGAGAAAGATAAAGCCATAATAATTTGTATCTTCACATATTAATAATCTTTGCCAATATTAAGTAATTAATAGAGCTAGTCTCTTCTGCCAAGGGAGAGGGAAGTGAAACTCAGGGAAGTTAAATCACTTGTCCCAAATCATAGGGTGAGTGAGAATTGTTCTGAAACAATGCGTGGAAATTTCCAAAGTATTAGTTTTGTGAATTTCTGTGCCCTTTTTAGATCTTGATAAATATTCTTTAAACAAATATTTACTAGTTGGGTACAGGGAAATTATACCCTTAAAGAAGTGGGTATAATTTTAAACATTTAAAAAATATATGTTTCTTAAACTCAGTTTAGGAATGGAGAACTTTAATTTTCTTTAGCTCTAAGACAAGGGCCTTAATATATTTATAAAAGTTATGGTAATATATATCCAAAGCATATTCATTTGTAATTGTGGTGGAGAATGCCCTAGTAACAGAATCAAGGAATTCAGTTCACAGCAAAAGTAATAAAATGGTATCTCCTGGCTTTAGTTCCAAAGATAAGCTCCAACCACTTGTTTCTAAACTCTTCTATATTCATGCTATGATTTCTAAGTGCCTATTATGAATCAGGTACCATGGTAACCTTTGGATATATACTAATGAGCCCAAACAGATCAAGTCTTCCTGTATTAGATTATAAAATCCCTTCTAAAATTACCATTCGAAAATTACTCTCCCAAGTATGTTTTTCTCACCATTTCTTCCTCTTTTCTTCCTGAATTTACCTACCCCCTATTCATATCCCCTGTATATAACTCCTATGAGGTAGTTATTAGTAAAGATATACTTAAGAAAGTGTCCTTGCAAAATCTTAACCATGGAATGGTCCCATTTTATCATTTCTTCAAATGCACCCAAATTATACTCTAACTCCTTAGTTTGACACAAAAGTCCTTCATGAATTTCATCCATTTCCTCTCTCAACTAATGTTCTTCTCTTCCATCCATGACGCCCATGTTCTGATTACATGGAACTTCTCACTACTCTATTGACGTGTGACGCATACTCATGCCTTAAAGCTTTTGCCCACATTTCCTCTGTCTGGATAGATACTCCTCTTCTTTTTAAAATGGCATGCCCATACTCATGATCAAATCGTAGAATTATCTTTAACTTTTCCTGCTATGACAGGTACTTTCCCACTGTCTATGATGCATTCCTAACATATTTATAAGATACCAATTTGCAGAAAAGGTTTTTGAGATTAAAGATCAATTTTTTTGTCATTCCTAATGATTCTGAAATTTACCTAAATTACAATAATTTTATGAGAACTAGACTTCTTATGACTAGTGTTTTCCTGGCACTTTCACTTTTCCCCCCATGTTTAAACGTTTTTATAAGAAAGTAGAGGAAATTTACAATTAAAGAGTCAAAAAATTTATCAAACTCTATTGAACACACACAGATGATAAGACCACATACATGGAATGTTTGATTGGTCCACTGTGCCACTGATAGCCTCGGTATGAATGGTTCCCTTATATACTTAAAAGGCAGTTTGGGGGGGTCAGAGTAAAATAAACAATGTCAAATTGTTGTAAAAGTTGAATGAATGGAAATTGAGGACAGCCTCCATTGATAAAAAGAGCTTTCACTCATATCACGTAATGGAGGTTTTGCTAAAGACTTCATGTTTTCATCATAGTCTACTCACATAGTCCCTCTTATGAGGTAGTTATTAGTAAAGATATACTTTACAGAGGAGTAAGCTGATTGTCAGTGCCCTTAGTCACATAGCTATTTAGCGACACAACTAAGATACAAAGTCCTGATCTTTTTGGTTACAAGACCATTTGGAATTATCCCCTTCCTAGGTGGTGTTGATTCTTCCCCTTCCTTTGCCTAGTCAGCCCATTATCTTAGTTACCAAATTGTTTCATTTTTGTTGGTCACTAGACACTAGACTGTAAACTCTTGCAGAATAGTTCTGAATCTAAAGACATTTGATAGCTCCAAAGCCTTGCCCAGTTTATATACCTAGAGCTCCACAGTGACTGTTGAACAGATGAATGAATAGGTGAATACATTAAATAACTGTAAGTATATGCACACTAGAATTATTGTACACAGAACCAGAGGGTTGTTCTTTTTCACGAATTTACAGACATTTCATAGAGAGCTAACTTGGAATACTTTTCTATTATCCTTCTGTAGGGGATATAGACCTAATTCTGCAGTTTAAAGTAGGATTTAAATAGGGCAGCATCTGCTCTCTTGTTCCACGAAAAGCAATAACATAAAAATGAATGGGACAATGAGGGGGTGTGCTTAGGTTGTCAGACTAAATGTGTTTCTCATCTCAGTGTTCTCCCTCTTGCTGATCGTACCAGGGAAAATTTTGAAGGAAGCAAAGATTTCCTCCTCCCAGTTGTTGGTTTCAGAGGGCTTAGAATAACATTTCCATATTCCACTTCTAAATCTATTCTGTATATCTAACTTTTTAATTTTGAAAGTCATAGAAGCCATGTTATTTAACACCTGTAATCACATAATGAAATACAGGATTCTGTATATTTACCACCCAATATGTAATATACTTCTGTTAGCATCACAACAAACCTTTTCAAGGTTGAAGGAGTTCCTTCTTTTCCTGCCATTTGGGAATATGTTACTTGTTTTTATCCTTCTTATACCCTCCACATATTTAAAACCATAAGTGAAACTTCTAATTATATGTATGGAAGTATCTTTAATTTCTATCATTTTACTTACCTTTATCTTATTCCCTTCTGCCTTTCTTGAGAAGCAGTAGCAAGATTCCTGCATTATTCTAGACCATTGGTGTTTCAAATGTTACCTATGTTCATTTTGAGACATGAAGATACCTATCCATACTTTGAACTAGTTAGTATTGCTCTATGAATCACAATAATGTCTGTGATATAAAAAACACAAAATAGGGATTTGTTTTTTGTTTTATTTTGTTGCAAAGTTCCAACCAGGTATAGTACCTACCCATGTTTCTTGGCTGAATCAAGACAGTAGAAGGCCCACAGGAAAACTTTCCTATTTATCAACTATTGTTAACGTGCTAACTATTGTCTCTTGTGGTCATATTGCTGCTAAAAAGTTGTTCTAGAAAAAGCATGACTTTGGATTTTCTTTCTTTCTTGTGTGAGTTAGTCATCTGATCCTTCTAACCATTTCTGGAGGCTTTGGCAGCCACAACACTAGGATTGCTGCTGTTACCGATTTTATAGCATTGCTCTTTAAGCTCTAGCCAATGCTAAAGGCAATTCTCTCTGTCCCCTTCAAACTATAAATAGTATTTTATGTAGGTGTATTGTCATAGGTAAAAACATACAGATCAAAGGAATAAACTATAAAGTCCAAGATAGATGTAAAAATACATGCAATTTTAGAAGTGTATGAAGATGGCCTCTCAAAAAATTGGAAAGATTTATTAACAATTCAGTAAATGATATTGAGACAACAGGATAACTATTGCTTAAAAATAAAGTGATAGCAATAATTCTAACAAAACAGCAACATTAATATTTAGTGAATTGATATTTAAATGCATAAACTATGGAAAGAAAATATACTTTCTTCATTACATTGGAAGAGGAATTCCTAAGCATGCACTCACAGCATTAGGCATAAAGGAAAAACATTAATAAATTTTCCTAAATAAAATGAATCTATTAATTTTACAAGTCAAGAATACCATGTTATAAGGGGCTTCCCTGGTGGCGCAGTGGTTGGGAGTCCGCCTGTTCGTGCCCCGGTCCGGGAAGATCCCGCATGCCGCTGAGTGGCTGGGCCCGTGAGCCATGGCCGCTGAGCCTGTGCGTCCGGAGCCTGTGCTCCGCAACGGGAGAGGCCACAACAGTGAGACGCCTGCATACAGCAAAAAAAAAAAAAAAAAAAGAATACCATGCTATGAATTAATAACATATATAATGAAAAGGGGTTAGTAGACTTACCCTTACAGTACCTTAATAGAAAAATAAGAGAAAAAATCCAAAGGTGAATATCATAAAGAAAAAAAATGTCAGCAGAAAATTTAAGAAGTTAAACTATATTAGTATTCCAAGAAATGCAAATAGAAGTATCACCAAGACATTGTTTTCATGTATTAAATTAGAAATAGGATATTCATAAGGGAAAAAACCTTAATCTCCAATTAAATTTTTTGTATGTGTGAGGTAGAGATCAAGGTTTTCTTTTTTTTTTTTTATGAATATTGTATTCCTTCAGCATGATATATTGGAATTTTTTTCTCTTTGAATGATGCTGATGCCTTTGACACAAATCAAGTGAATATATATGTACCAGTTTACATTTTGGTTCTTTGTTCCATTATCTTGGTCTATTCATCTACCTTTATGCCAATATCACACTTACATAATTATTATGGCTCTATCATGACTATTGAAATTTTATAGTTTGTTTTAAAGATTGGCTTGTCTATTCTAAATCCGTGGCATTTCCAAATAAATTTTAAGATCAGCTTATCTGTTTTAACAAAAATTTCTGCTGTGACTTTTTAAAAAAATTTTATTGAATCTAAATCAACTTTGGAAAATCAAGACGTTAACAATTTTGGATCTTCCAATCCAATTAAAATGTCATAGTTCTCCATTTATTTATATGTTTAATTTGACCTATATCTTTTAATTTTTATTGTAAAGACTTCCACATTCTTCTTTACATTTATTGCTAACTATTTGATATTTTTGAGACTTTTGTAATTCATATTATCTTTTCAAGTTAAATTTCAAATTCTTTCGTATACAGAAATTCTTTTGATTTTTCTACATTGACCTTAAATCCAGAGACCTTGCTGAAAGCTACGTTTTACTCTAATATATTTATAAATTGCTTCAGATATTCTCTCTATATGAATATGCCCTCTTCATTGAAATTAATAACTTCTACCATCAAACGACATTACTAAAAAAATAAACAGACAAGCCACAAACTAGGAAAAGGTACTTCACAGTGTATATATCTGACAAAGGCCTTATATCCACATTATCTAAAAAATTCCTACAAGTCAATAAGAAAAAGACAACCTAATTAATAATGGGCAAAGATTTGAATAAGTGGTTTACAAAAAGATTACAAAGTGGCTAAAAAACATATTTTTGAAAGTGCTTAATGCCATTATGCATCAGAGAAATGGAAATTAAAAACAGTGAGATATATACCCATCAAAATGATTAAAATAAAAGAGACCGATGAGATCAGTTGTCAGTAAAGATGTGGAGCAGCTAGAATTCTCAAAGCTTGCTGATGAGAATATAAACTGTTTTAAGTATTCTGGAAAACTGATAGTATATACCAAAGCTAAATATATGCCTACTCTAATGAAAAAGCAATTCCATTCAGAGATGAATTTTTCAAAAAATGAGGTTGTATATCCATCAAATGGTATATACATGACTGTTGACAGCAGTTTTATTCTTAGTATCTCCAAATTGGGAACAATCTGAGTTTCCAAACATAAGAAAATTTATAAACACATTGAGGTATGTTCATATAGAGGAATTACATAAAGAAAAAGAAACTTCTGGTACACAGTGGGATAAATCTCAAAGACATTGTTCTGGGCGCAAGATGGCGTATACAAAATAACATATTATATTGTGTGATTTCATTTATTTTAAGTTCAAGAAGAAGCAAAAAATTAAAAAAAGAAACAACTAGTCTTATAGTTGTAGAAGTCAGAATAGAATTTACCTCTGAGTTGGGAAGTATTACCTGGAGAGAGGCATGGGGACTCCTTCTGAGGTGCTGGAGGTATTCTGTAGATTGATCTGGGTCGTGGTTACATAGATGTATACATTATGTAAAAATCCATGCAGCTGTATGGTTAAGAATTTGCAATTTATGCTGTATAGATCGCACCTCAGTTTAGAAAAATTGACAATATGGAAATGGAAATCTTACATAATGTTGGTAGAAAGGGAATAATTATAATCTCTCTCAGAGCAATTTCAAAATATGATAAAACATGTTTTTATTTTAAAAGACTATATTCTGATGCAGGAACTTTTGCTTTTAGTAACTGATTCTTAGGGGAGAATCTGACAAGTGGAAAAAATTTATATATAAGATGACAACATTTTTAATGATAGTGATGAAAGAAAGACAGAAGAACTCTAAATGTCTAAAGTCTGGATAATTGTGTTCTAGCCACAAAATGGACCACCAGCCAGGCATCTAAAATGAAAATAGAGATAAAAAAATTTTTAAACTAATATTTTTGGAGAGCTTATTAAATGTTATGCCTTTGTGCTATGTGCTTAATATGGATTATTCTATTTAATGTTTACTAGGAACTGATGGATAGGGGTGATTAATGTCCCTTTTTTTAACAGATGGAAAATAGAGGCTTAGTAACTTGCTCAGGAACACACAGCTAGTAAGCATCAGAGCTAACAGTGGAACCCAGATTTGTTTGAATCCAGAGCCAGAGATTTAAATTGGTGTGATATAGTTTTGGCATGGAATGTTGTTCATAATCTACTGTTAAAAGAAGTGACTAGCCAAACTGTATGAATCATAGCATGATTTCATATGCATAAAAAATGCACACAAACATACACATGTGTGTGTTTAAAGTAAAACCTTGCGATAAAGCTCTTGGGATTGTCAGTTGATTACCAGACACTCTGGTCTCCTGTTTAGATAACCAGCTTGGCATATGCTTTGGTAAATCATACGCCAAGCTGCTGACTCTGCTTCTTTCTTGGTGTTGGGATTGTGGATGACTTCAAAAAAATATTGGGCTGGCCAAAAAGTTCATTTGGTTAGTAGATACCTTGTTCAATAAAATTCTTGGTGAAAATGAAAAATGTGTCTTACTTTTACTAAAAACCGAACAAAATTTTTGGTCAACCCAATATATATGTTTTGTTGATTTGAATTTTCTACTTTTTCTAAACTGGATGTACAAAATTGATGCAGTTAACACTAAAAGTCCCTCAGGAGGGGTGATAATGTGTTTTAATAAAAGAGTAGCCTGTTTTTTAATTGATGCCCTGCCATCACCCAACTGAATGACCTTTGGCTTTACACTGAACAGTAAATGCTAATGTTTATCGAGAGCATAATTTGTCCCAAGTATCTAATAAATGTCTCTTATGAGTATATTATCCCAATTAATCTGTACAACAACAATATGTGGTAAGTACTCTTATTATCCTTAGATTGTGTATGAGAAAATTGAAGCACAGAGAGGTTAAGTAAGTTGCTCAAAGCTACACAGTATGATTCCACCAGAGAGTCTAACTCCAGGGATGTGCTCTAAACTCCTAAATTTTACATCCCCTGCAAGCTTAACACTAGAGGGTTAAGCTTCTTGACTGTAAAATGTAGGGCCACTTGCACATTTTAATATTCTGTGATCTTTAATCCAATGCTTGCTAAAAATCTATGTTTTATGTAATCAATCAAATTTTTTCCGTGCTTACTATGTATCAAACTTAGTAGCAACTTTTCTTCTTCTTTTTTTCTTGATATCAATTTCATGAACCATTTGAAGTGAGTGACATATGTGTCTTGGATATGGAATTCAGGGCATATCAATTTGTGTATATGCTGGGATTGAACCCAAACAAAGCATTCTGATTATTTAAGAAATTCTAACTTGAAAAGAGGGGCTGACAGTTATTTTTGAACCTTTTCTAACACATATTCTAATTTTTAAGTCAGTGGTTTAATATAATTTTCTTTAGTTGCTAGCCTGATTCAGAATAGGATTGAAGCATAAAATCACACAAAGCTTTTGTTTTGCAAAGCTCTCTCACAAATCACCCTCGTTTCATGCCCTAATTAATCAGTGTTCATGGGGGAATGAGAGGTTATTTGCTTTTCAGCTTCTGCAGATATACTAATAGCATAGCAGGAGAATTCTGAAATAACAGGGGTTGTTTTTCATATTTGAAGCAGTTTCCCATGGATTCTTATATAATTATCTAGAAAATGCAAACCATTGTTTCTATTGGAATTTTATCTCGTGCTGACAGGAACTCCCAAGATTAGAAAAATCTACCCATTACTAGGTCTTTTGAGCATACTATTATTCCAATATGTTAAATTGAACATATCATTATATTTAGAGACCCCTACCATAGTCCCTGACCCTTATAATCCACAGAAAAATGTAAAAAATTTCTCTTTCTCAATTAAATCATTTTTTAAAGCATGTAATAAGGCATTTCTCATTGACTGAAATAAAAATAGTGTACGATTTCCAATTTAGTAGGATAGTTTAACAAGATATTGGGATCCCGTAAGGTTTAGCTAACAATCCAGTCTAAGAGAGAGCATTACTCGATTTCTTTATATGTTATCATTAGCCCCGTAAAATTGGCTTATCGAGCAGACTCTCAAATCAAAATTTTACAGCCTCATTCCGGGCACATTGCACACTGGGGCCTTATGTTTAAAGGATATTTTCATTCATTATCCAGAACTTCGAGAAAAAAAAAGAAAAAAGAGGCATTGTAGGCTGTAGGGATTGCAGCCGTGGTAAGACTGAAGCTGTTGTTTTCTCTACTGGTAGACAATTTTGGTTGCAACAAGTTCCCTGGGTCAAAATAACTGCTATGGCTGTGAAACTGCCTTAGCACAGAAAATCTAAGACAGATATGTTGAAGTCAATATGATCCATAGATTTTCATATTTTAGCAGTCTGGTTTTTGTTTCTCATTTTTGAGAACAATCCTGTTTCTCAGTGTAAAATGATTTACATAATTACAGATCAAACTAATCAGTTACTACCTGGTCAGGCTAACGGTCATGACTGGCATAAGCAAGTAGCTCAGATGCAGCTCTGCTGTTAATACCTGTTCGCTCCAGGCCTGCCGCCTGATTCCCAGGGCTGATTGCCCTCTGTCCTGTGGCTTCAAGCAATGTAAATTGTATCTTGTCCCTGGGTAATTGAGATCAGTGTCTTCTTGTCTGTCCACTCCCTGCTGATGCCCTCTCTGTGCTACGATAATGGTTTTGGTGGGCAATCAAGGAGGATGCCTCCTTGACTCAACTCTCATAATAGATTGTCCTCCTCAGGCAAAATTGAATAACCCCCGACATGGCCTGGAGGCAGGCAATGAGAATTCAATAAGTCTGCAGGGTCAGTGTCCTGTCATTTTGGGCAAGCAAGTAATTATTCTGCACTAACATTCCATAATAGGAGGAGGAAAACTGCCATGGACACCTTCATCCTGATGCCTAGAAAAGTCACCTTAACAGGATTTTTCCTCTAATCAGCAATAATTCCTTCTCTCCTTCTGATGTGATTCCATCCACTTTTTCATGTGAGTTGCACGTGTGGGTTTTCTAGATGCTTTTTTTTTTTTTCTTTTTCAAACATGCAGTGTCTGTGGGAAAGTTTAACAACTTCACTGCCTGTTGTTTAATATTTTCCACTTTTATGGGTTGCAGTTGTGCTGTCTATTTGCTTTTACTGATTTGTGAAAGATTTATTATAAACCAAATACAGCTGTTCTCCCCTTTCATAAAGTCAAACTATTTTGGCAAACCTGTTTTCCACTATGAAAATACGTTTAAAATCATTTCCCTGACCAGCTTTCCTACCATAAGCATTTAGTTATGCTGAGCAGCTCAGGGTAGGTGCCAAAGTGGTTGGGGACTCACTTAAGGAAAAGAGAATGCATCTGCTTCAAAAATAAACAGGCAGAAGAGAAGAAATAACTTTTTTTTTTTTTTTGGCCTTCTGGTGGGATTCAGTGTTATTATGTACAGATCCCAAGAGAAGAGAATTTTAATATCCAAAAAAAAGCATCTGTAAATTCAAGCCACTTGAGTGTTCTGCTTTAGCAGTTACATTTATGAATCATACACATTTAACTATGTAACCTTTACCTGAAATTAATATTTTGATTAACCTTTTAATATTCTTAAGATCTCGCTGCCATGTACCATCACTCCATTCACCATATATACACACAGAGAAATATTCTCCTATATATGTGTATATATACATCATATATACACATATATATTTAAAGAGAACATATTCACTGCAATTAGTCAGTTTCTACTGTTCATATTTAGATCTCTGACTTATGACATTTATTTAAGGAAATGCTGAATTACCCCTTTTGAGGAAAGCAAATTTAGCACCATTTTAGTTATTTCTATTGTCACTTTTTAAAAAAGTTATCTTTTTAAATGGGAAAGAAAAAGCCCAAAACCATTATTAAAAAAAAAGTCATTTCTAAACGCAATCTAGGTTGCTTTTCTCTCCATTTCTCTGTGTAGAAACTATTGCTTTATTCATTGAAAGGAACCTTTATCTTCTCTCTCCTGAGATTGGTGCACAGCGAGTAATGAAGAGGCTCGTACAAGAGCAGAATAAGCACTTTCCATGACTGATTGGCGATTGATTATTGCTGGGATCTCTCCCCATGGTCACTCATCACTATGCTTTTTTGACAACCAGGCTCTATTCCTGACATGAAAAAGGTGTTTTGATCTGCATCAGTTTAGCTTGTTAACCGTGACAAAACACAAACTGATACTGATCATGTTCAGTTGTCGATGTTTATTTGGATCCTAGATATAGAAAAGGTTCAAAATAATATATACTTTATTCTTTATTTAGATTACTCTAATATTGGGATATTCAATGACTACATTTCTTGAAATCGTTTTCATTACCCTCATGCTTTTAAAATTTTGTTCACTATAACAAGCTTTTGACACTATTTTATCTTATCATTGCTTCTTTCAATGTATTTTTAACAATCTGCTTTAGAATTTCTGACCATCTTTTATATGACCTTAACCAAACTTTTTACCATGTAATGTTGGAGAGGAAACTACAGCTGCTTTTCATGCAAAGCACTGAAAAATAAGATTTATTTAGAAGAATTATTTTGCATTGAGTAGAGTATGTATGTCCAAGAAATAAGGCATAGCAAAGAGAATATATTATAAAGATTATATCAAGGAAGGCAAAATATTGGGGCAATTCCTGTTTGTTTCTTTCCCCCCAAGTGATTTGAGTTAAAAGAATGTAATACATGTTTGGCAATTACAATACTTTTCCCCAAATTTTAAAACCAAAATTTACTTAAAATTAACATCACAAACATTATCAAAATATGCCTTATATATTTGCTGTTAATAAGCTCTAAATGACACGTTTTTAAATATATTTAACTTTGTTTTTGTTTGTTTTGTACTGAGAAATTACAGCTAAGACTTAACGGAAATTTTATTTTTCAAATTGAATTCTGTTTCAAACTTAAAATTGAAGTAATAATCCTTCTTCCTTTTACATTCCCTTCTTCCCTTTCCTTCTAGAGCCTTTAAGACCTGTATTTACCTTTACATCATGGAGCAAGTACAAAAATTCCACTGAGCAGTTTTAATTGTTCTTGATGCAGTCCTTGAAAATGGCCATAGCTCTTAGCTCCTGTTTTTTTTTAGGAATAGAGTTGTCTAGTGAAAACTACAGTGAATCATTTTGAGGCATGCATCATTAATTCTCTTTTCTCTCTCTCCATAACTGTTACTTTTAATTTCTTGATTTTAATTATCAACCATTGCATTGCATTTGCTAAACTATATTGAATTTATTTTTTTCAGTTTGTCATATTGAAGCTACTGCAAAAATCACTACTTTAATCCAAATGATTATACAAAACTCCTTTCCAATGTTTTGGCTGCTTCATCCTTGAGTTTATGAGGTGCTAACTTTACAAATTAGCTCTAGTATCTAAATACCTCTCTACCATTCAAGAAAAACACTTGATAATAGCAGATTTTTCTTTGGTCTCTGAGAATCTGCCTAATTAAGAAGTCTCTTCACTCTTACCTTTATTCAAATGCTGTGCTCCTGGGTTCAGTAAAACCTGCAAACTGAATGTTGTTCTGAATTCATCACTGGGGTGAGTATCAGGAAAAGACCACACACATTTTTTTCCAAGTTTGGAGATGATTTGTCCCTCTCTTTGATGAGTTTCTGCCAGACTTATCCTTTCTTGTTATGCCTCTGCAGAATTCCTGCAGTGCCCTGGGATGTACCTTCAGGGCTTGCCAGGATTCGGGCTGCCTGCTGGCCCAGGCCCTGTTGGCAGCTGTCTGTAGGCTGCAGCCCCACCATCCACCTTTGGCTCCAGTGTCTCTGTGAACTGCAAGGGGCAAAAAGCCAGGGAGATTTGATGTGGGAAAAGAGGAGACCAGAGAACACAGGAGAAGTATGAAAAGAAGAATGATCCTTTTAGTATCCTCAATCTTCCTTGTCCTTCCTTAAAATATTTTTCAATGATACTATGCCTACTAGACAGTGAAGTAGGTTATGGTCATTCCATGATGCTTCTGGGCCTCTCTTTCTCTTGATATTTTGTTTGGTTGAGGTTTTTTTGTTTGTTTGTTTGATAGAGGTTGAGAACTCAGAATCTAGAGTCACATCTCTTAGGATCAAACACTGGCTCTGTCACTTATCTGCTGTGTTTTCATAAGTGCCTCATATAATATCTCTGTGCCTCATGTCACCTTTCAAAAGCTATTGTATTAAATAAGTTAAAACAGTTGATGCTGTTAGAATGATGTCTGCTGCCTAAATTATAAACCCTTACATACATGCATTATCATTTGTGTAGAAGTTGACACATTACAAAGTGTTTTCTCAGATATTACCCTTTGACTATTATAACGAGTCCATAATTTCATTTTAAGATGAAGAAACTAAGAAAGTAAGTGACTTAACCAAAGGCATATACTGGGGAAATCCTGAAAGATTTCATCCAGGTCTTTTGCTTCTAAGCCCAAGTTTTTTCCCCCTTGGACAATCTTTGTCTTTCTTTGGAGACTGATTATCATTTGCTATGATTGCTTGAAACGTGAAAGACATGAAAAGCTAAATTTAGGTTGGAGAATACTAAGGAATGAGAAAGCATGCAACTGTAACACTCAGAAGGTGTTGATAAAGGAAAAATGTGAGCTCTTCACAATATATTCATTTATTTTTTCATTTATGAGGAAATATTTATTAAGCACCTATTATTGTTAGGCATTGTGGATACAAAAATGGATAATATACTGTAACTTGAATTCAAAGATTTCAATGGAGGAAAGACACAAAGTGATTATTGCAACCTAGCATAATAGAAGTATACACGGATATTATAAGAGCACAAAGTGGGGAACATGACCCAGAGTGGAGCATGTGAGAAAACCAGGAAAGATTATCTGGAGGATTTGGAGCAAAGGAGCTAATCATATAATTCATAGTTTTAAAAGATCATTGTGATTGTTGTAGTAAGACTGTTTTGCAGGGAGTAAGACTGGAGTAAGAAGAGGGGGCAAGCTGGAAGCCACTGTAATAGTTCAGGCAAGGATATACAGTGGTGACTGGTAAAAATTATAATTTTCTTTCCTAAGACGTGGAAGCTTGACTATGTTTACAGGTAGAGGAGTAGATCTAGTAAAAGACTGATTTAAGATGCAACTGAGAGAATGAGATCATGAAGGAAGAAATGTCTAGAGTAAGTGTACAGGTTAAAAATTCAGCCATGGAAACTAATTACTGGCATGAGAGAGCAGGAAAAGGTAGATGAAAATGCTGAGAAAATTGAGAGAAGAATGCTCTCATAAACCCCATGTTTTGCTTACTTGCAAAACATAGAAATGGGGATCCTGTCTTGAACTCATCATGGCCATTCAGTGTGTCACATTTGGAAACACTAAGGTTCACACATGGGAACAATAGCCCCTTTATAATGTTTGGGGAGTGGTAACAGGCAACTTCGGCAAACAGTGACTCATGGCAGCTAAAACCATTGGGATGACTAACATTGACATGGGGCAGCCAAAAATGGACATGTCATAGAGCAACAAGCTACCAGACACTCAAAAGGATGAGAGAACTAAAAAAAACCCAAAAAACAAAGCTCAGACATTTAAATATTAATTGGACAACTGCATAGGCTATTTCTTTATATTATAAAGCATGATGATACCCATTATACATATGTGTAATGTATGTGAAAGACACACAGCTAGTTCAAAATATGGTCCTAATAAGAGAGAAGGCCAGAAAACATATTTTATTGTAGCTACTCTATCATTAAGGCAATGTACTCAGGAGATAGGGAGAAAGGCATAATTTTGTAATAATTTAATTTTCTGGTTGGTTGGGATGTTTCTCTTAAGAAGAAACAAAAAAAACAAAAATGTTTCTACTCAAGGTTCTCAATTTTTTTTTGGTAATCATCCCTAGTCTAACATCTGAATTTTTGTTTGTCTGGTTTTTATTAGTGTTCTATTTATCTATCTATCTATCATCTATTTTTTAAATAGAAAAAAACATATTTTTTGAGGAATATAAGATTGGGGACATATTTAACTTGGAAAAGATCAGAGATTTAGGAGCTAAAAGGCAAATCATTTATGCACAAAATATTAAAGTATTAAAGGCACAATTTGAGGGAGTTTGGGGTAGAATTAGCAGCATGTAGAGAAAATACACGCTAGGGAACTGACTGTTTATCAGATTACCAATATGTGAGTGCCTAGAATTCTTCACCATAAAACTCAGTCAGTAAGTGATAGGTTTTCCCCTGTTTTCTTCTCACTAAGCTTTGGAAGCTAGGCATATTACTGCTTCCCTTTTCAGAATAAGAGGAACTGACTTACTTTTGTTAATGTTGCTTTGAAAGAAGGGCATTTGGCACTTTTTCCTTTGGTGTTCAAAGTAGACTCACATAGAAGGTAGTGGCATCGGGATATATATATATATATATATATATATATATATATATATATATCTCATCATCCTTTCTCTGTGTTGTAGACCCTGTTTGCTGTGCAGTCTAAGAGTGGAGAGCCAGAAAGAGCAAAAGCCTAATAAGCTAGACTATATTTTTATCACATCATCTCTGGCTCTCTGTGCACAATAATAGAGCTTCTTATGTACCATAAAGGAACATATATGAATAATTTCTTGAACACGGAAAACGACATAGGGCGGCAATATCCTTTTCTGGCTTATTTGGTATAAGTTTCAATAATAGACTCCTGGATAGATAAGTAACAGAGAGGATATTTTCCCATTCCATGCTCAAGAACTGAGCACGCTACAAGTTCTAACTCTGAGAAAATCTGTGAAGGTGAAGTGCAGTTTGCTATGGGAGCACACAGCCAAGATTGTTGAAAAAAGATATACATTTATTTTTGCATCCCTGGCAAAGGTCATGAGTTAAATATACACATATATGGTGGATTGAGATTCTCCATTCCATGGTAGAATAAATACTTCTGCATATACTAGATTTGAAACAATGGCAACAAAGTTATTTAATGATGATATTATCTTTGTATGTGAAGACAATGTATTTTTGTTATATTTCAAGCGACATGCCAGATCTATAGCACCTTTCCTCTAAGAATTCTCATTCATAATTTTGACGAAGAGAGGTAAGAAGATAGCTTCTTCAGATGAACTATATAAGAAAGGAAGGAAAAAAGAATTGTAGAGGCAACATTACATTCCAAATTCTAGGGCTAGTATTCCCCCTTGTACATACATTGTAATTATATACTGACCTTTGAGATCAGTGTCTCGTTACTTACGGGATAACATGATTAAAGTATACGTAACAAGTATGTTAAATTATTTTAAATGCAATTCTAGTGGAGAAGATCTGTGTAATTGCTAATTCCGTTTTGTTCTAGTGGCATCTGAGATAACATCCCTTGGGTCCAAGCTTAACACTAGATAGACTAAGGCTCTCCCCACACAGAGGCCACTTTGATTTTTGTTGGTTTTGCTTTCCCGATGACTGGTTTGCATGGAGAAGGAAGCTTGTGGCTAGTTAGAAAACGCAAAGGAAACACATGTACATCTTAAGGAATAATTTGTGGCCTTTACCTAATTCTTAAAGAAAATGTTCTTTATTGTCATGTTTGGAGTAAACCTTGCTCTTCCTCTTTCCTCTCTGAAACACAAAGATTAGAACATTTGAATTGCTTTTTGTTTGGTGTGACCTACCTTGTTAGTCTTATTTTGAAGTTTGTACATTTTGACTGGGGCCTTAAGAAGTGCTTCTAGTGGGCCAGAATTTTGTGGCTGATGATCCTTTGAAGGAGCGTAGAACTCTGTCTGCTGATGGAAAAAGAAAAAACTGGCTGGGAGGAGGCTGTTGGTGATGGTAATGTGAAATTCAAGGGCTCATCTTAGGAGGGATTGGAAGACTTATGGGGTCCAGAGACAAAATTTTGCCTTAGGGGCAGTGGTATAAATGCAAAAAGGAAAGAATTGTGCTGGAGACAAAGACAGTGGAGACTAAAGCAGTAGCTGCTCTGTTGGTAGGAATTTTGGCAAGGGAAGATAGTAAGCAGAGGGGTGCCTAGTGTATGAAGCTTAATGATTCATCCAAGTCAAGTTAAATTCTTATTTCTAAATGTTATAAGAATTTTTAAACTTTGATATATTAAGTAGATTTAACTCTTGTTTACTTGAAGCATGTTTTTAATAATAACTGATAATGATGATTATATTTACTGTGGATGATTTGTTTCATCCATCATTCAGTTATTATAACAGATTGCCAATAGAAGTTGAAAATATAATGTATTTTTGTTTCTCTCCACGTTTAGTACTGATTTAAAATAGCTGTCAAGTAGCTATAAAACTTTTTGGTCTTTATATTTTTCCAGTCATTTAATAACCATGATGTTCTGAAAGCATGTTCCCCTTGTTTTCAATTCTAACTTTCTTCTGTAATTGCTTGGGCAAGTGTCCAGTGAACTACTAAAGAGGCTCTTTGATGAGGAAATGAGGCTTTTATCCCAAATTTCATTCTTGAAGAAGGAAACTATGAGTTAGCGTCATAGAGCTATAGACCTCAAACCGGAGAGTCAGGTGCTCTGAGATTAGGCAAGGTAAAGGATTTGTTTTTGCACCCATTCTCAGATATGTAAGGAGCAATGCAGAGTGCTGTTTCAGGTGAGCACTCTAGAGGCTGACTGGATTGGGTTCCTGACTCATATTTACAAGCTATGTAATCTTTGCAAGTAGCTTTAATTATCAAAGCTCAGTTTCCTCCTCTGTAAAATATGAATAATATCAGTGCTTATCCCAAAGGATTGAAGGATTAAGTGAAATAATTGACATAAAGCATTTAGTTTGGCACGTAGCTCTTGCTGTCAGAGATCACATTTACTAAGCTTTGTGAAGGCAGACCTTTTTGTTTAGTTTATCACAGGATCCTCAACACCTGGAACAGTAATTGGCACATAGTAGGCAGATAGTATTTATTTGCCAAGTGAATAAATGAATTTGAAGGGGCAATGGTCAGTACTTCTGCTGAGTTTAGAGTAGTGGAGCTGGAAAAGACTGTATATATTATTAGGCTCCAATTTCTAGCAGGAGTTTAAGAAAAATCCCCAATGAGGAGAAAGCTGCTAATGTAAGACAAGTTCAAGAAAATAAATCAATCAGGAACTAGGAATGGGAACATTTAGTAGGACACAAAAATAGGCAAAAAGTTTTTCTTTCTGCATTGAGTGCTCTTCTAGTTTCAGCTCCTTTTCTGATTGTCTCTTCCTTTTTGGACCACCTTTCTCTGTTTTACTTCTTTCTCTAGAATCTATAGGCATTCCTGGCAGCCTTGTTTACTACTGCTTTTCTCATTTTGAATTTATCTTCCATGTAACAAGGGCAGGTAAAGGGACCATGGATTTGTACTAAAAGAACTATCTAACTATAGCCTTTGCTTGCTTCCCAGTATCTGTTGGAATGTGTGTCCCCCGTCACCTCATTATGAAATAATATTTGCTTCACAAAAAATGCAGGTCATTTAAGTGCCCAGGGCTGTCAATGCAATAATAGACACATACGTAGCACAATCTCCATGTGCTATAAAGAGTCTTCATGCTGACTGACACTTCTTTATTGTTTCCTATGCATAAACCACAGAGCTAAAACTATAGTGGAACCTTCAAGAAACTTGAAATCTCTGATCTCAAGAAGCTTATAGTCTGTGGCTACTAATCTTTAAAATATGATGGGAAATTGAGTTGCTTTATCTGGAAACTCCCAAAGTTAAAGTAACCTCAGATTTGTCCTTAACAGAGACTATTGTACACGAAGGTCATACAGATTGATTGATGTGGTAGTTCATAAACTGAGAGGAATCCCAAAGTTTTCTTTCTTTTCTTTTTTTTTTTGCGGTACGCGGGCCTCTCACTGTTGTGGCCTCCCCTGTTGCGGAGCACAGGCTCCGGACGCGCAGGCTCAGCGGCCATGGCTCACGGGCCCAGCCGCTCCGCGGCATGTGGGATCTTCCCGGACCGGGGCACGAACCCATGTCCCCTGCATTGGCAGGCGGACTCTCAACCACTGCGCCACCAGGGAAGCCCCTCTTTTCTTTTTTTAAAAAAATATTTATTTATTTATTTGGCTGCTCCGGGTCTTAGTTGTGGTATGCGGGATCTTTAGTTGTGGCACGAGGGATGAAGTTCCCTGACCAGGGATCGAACCCTGGCCCCCTGCATTCAGAGCCCAGAGTCTTAACTGCTGGACCACCAGGGAAGTCCCCAAGAGTTTTTTTAACTGAAGACACATATTGGTCATGTCTCCTCAAATAAACCACCACAAAAGCTATGCTCTTTTTTGAGTAGGTTGTTGTACTCCTCTGAACATTTACAGCATTTTAACTGAACCAATTATGTTGTTTGGTACTGTTTCTACCCCCAGTGGAGTACTAAAAACATACTAAGCTCTCAATGATCATTCACTTATTCAACCAACACATAATTATTCAGTACTTAGCTATTATTTGTTAGACACTATATAGAAGCAGGGTATATTGCTGAGAGAGACATCAGAGACCCTACCCTCATGGAATTATAAGGGAGAAAGGCAGACATTAAATGAAAATTGCATGATTAATACATTAAAATGTTGATAAGCACTATAAAAGAGAGCCAGAGGATTCTATGAGATTAATCTGATTAAATCTTGCTTTAAACTTTTTTTTTTCAATCCAGTTTGTGGTGTGTACTTAAATTATGATTAATATGAAAATAAAATAATTTCTACACTTGCCAAATAAAAATACTAATTTTAGTATTCTGCTAAATATGTGATTTCCTTACTTTTACCTAGATATTGCCAACATAATTGGTGAATCTCAGTTGGGATAGTGATCCCAAACTGCTAGTTGAAACAGACCTTTAAAAAATGTGGTTTGGAAAAAGAGCCCAGTGGATTTGGCTATGTAAACACATGTAAGGGTTGAAAGAGCCACATCAAATAGACTCTGAGGCCAACCAAGCCACTGAAGACTTCCCCAAGTCAGCAGTGGGTCAAGAAGAATTTGCATTTTCATTACACCTGTGCTCCGTCTGTTGCCACCTTTATATCTGCAGCCTCTGTGTTTGTCTCTGTCTCGCTCTGTGTCTCTCTGTGTGTCTCTCACACAGATACACACAAACACCCATTTAAAAATTGGTTACATTACTAAAATTGGTTACATTACCATAATCAACAGCTACACTTATCTTTTAAGTTTTTGAATTGAATACAGGTTTAATAGTAGAAAATATAAGCAAATCACAAAAACAAGTAATTTGATTTATTTTTCTGTTGCTGTACAAGTTAAATAAAGAGAGAAAAAAAGAATAGTTATTGGCAGCTTTAAAAGACACACTTCTAATGGCTAACATAAAACCCATGCTAACTTTTCATCTGAACAACTGAATTGTGGAAATACTGTTACTCTGAAGGAAAGGAGGGATGAGGGTCTTCTCTTCACTCCCTTCAGTCTAGGAGTCCACATTGTTCACAAATGCAGTCACGGATTCAGGGCCTGCGGGGACTGGGAGGGAGGAACCCGATTCCATCTGACAGTCTCACAACAGATGAAAGATATGATGGAGATATGTGAGACAGATGATAGATGATAGATAGATATATAGATAGATAGAAAGATAGATAGATAGATAGATAGACAGATAGATGGAACAGAAAGGGGAAATCATATGGTAGTAACTTTTTACTTCCTAGAGGCTGAGCTGGTTTTAATTCAATAAAGTGAATGGAAACACACAAAAAAGAAATGCCAAATTAACAGGAGGGCCAAAAAGGGAATGAAGAGAAAAAAAAGGGGGGGGGGGAATCATTTTTTTCTCTCTCCCCCTGTTAAGACGTAAAGGTCATGCTGAATGATGTCTTTGTGCCCTGAGCTATGGCTGAACCAGATAGCTGGAAGGTATAGGAGTTGCAAATTGATAATCTTAATTCTGATTCTGTCACTCATTTATCCTTCCAAGTAAAGAGGGAAGATTTTAGAGTCAAGTTGGCATGAATGAAACTCTGTAAAAATGTCAGCTTTCTTATCCATAAGATAGTGATCATACTATTTGTTCCAATATTAACTCTTCACTCAATATATGTTTATTGAATCACTTCCATATGCCAAGTAAAGTTCAGGGAGATGCGAAGAGAGCAGTGAACGAGACAGACTAACTTCTAACCTCATGAAGCTTACCTTCTACTTGTTATTACTGGAACAAAAGAAATGTGTATGCAGAAGTCCTCCTGTATAAAAGTTATGCAATCAATAATTTCTTCCCCCTCAGGAACAGTTTTATAACATGACAATAAAACCGTATGTACAACATATTACTAGTAACTTTTATCAGTATAGAGCCTATAAGGAGTATTTTTAAGGAAGCTTTAAAAACATCTTGATTCAAAATTTTATTCTTATCAGATGGCCTTTGAAACTCTTTCTCTTAAATCCATATAAACAGGAATTAGATCTGCTTAATGAGTTTTACCATTCATCTATTCAATTTTCTATATCTTACCACTTAAGTTCTTTGGACTAGATGTCCCAAAATTTGTGTGTATGTTTAGCATTATCTCTCATGGCTCCAAAATGTTAGTCTTTGACCCTAGGTGACACCGTTCACACCCAGTTCATTCCAAGCTGTGCACATATCCACGCTGTTTCTCCATTGGGAATGTCTTTCTCATACCCATAGCTTATTCAAATGCTACCCATGCATCAAGATCCTGTGCACATCCTGTATCCTTTGTGATATTTCCCCAGACAGATATAAGTGTGGTTTGGATTACTTCTTTCACTGCTTATGGCTACAATGACCATATTTCCTGAACCATACCCATACTATATATGATTCTGTTTGTTCCCTAATTATAGACTGCTGTGAATTGTTATTTAATTTTTCTCCTGTCTACTTGGTTAGATTGTGTAAGCTCCAGATGGGCACTCAATACTGAATGGGTAAAAAATTTAATCAAGCAATCAAACTGCATTTTGACTATCCTCTCATGAGGATAATTCATATGTCATTAACTTGTTTTGGTAATTAAGGTGGTGGATGAGTTATTGGTATGGGAGGGTAATTTCTGGCACTTCTCAAATCACAGCACATGCCAATGTATATATTACTTGATCCGGGAATAATGACTGAGTCATATAGGGATGTATACTAAGAAAGTAGTCTTCTGGAAAATGTGTACCATGCATGCTACAAAAGTTCCTGTGAGGTCCTTGAAATGCTTGCCTCTACGCTCTCCTTTCGGTGAGTAATGGAGAGATGAAAACTCATGATATACAGAAATATGTAAAACTAGTAAACACTGCCCTCACATGGGATTCTGGCAACCAATCAACCTTATTATGTTTTATTGAAAGCCAAAATCACTTACTGCATCACTTTCTAAAAGAACAAATGGTTTTTAATAAATAATGATTAAAAAAACAGAATAAATAAAATCCCCTCAATCCATTTTGATGAACAATTATCATGAAAGAGGAATGGCAATTACTCAGTGAAAGGTGAAATAGCAAACTCCTTTTTTCCCTTTCTTGCTTGTCTCTTTCCAGCTATGTCCTTATGTTTCTTCCAGATGCATCACTAACCTGCATTCTGAACTGAATCAATGTAACTAGCAAAGTGTAAAATGTTGGGCCATTATAGGGATGATCTTTGTTCTGCCATAGCTGACATCTAAATTTACTGATATTGATATAATAAGCCATTTTGTGTTTTCATTTGTATAAACCAAATGTGTAGCTTAGCTTATTGATTTTGTAATCAAGATATAGTTTACTGAAGTGTTTATAAAATGAACTTGTAAACAGACGTTCTTTACTCCATTCATTAATCCAACAAGCACTTCTTATGTAGCCTGCCTTCTGCTGAGGTCTATAGAAGATTTAATTTGGGGGGAGGGGTAGATATGAAAATGGTGTATAAGTGAGGATTGGCCATATAAACAATTTATTCAAGAAGTTAGATAAAGACTGTGGAAGAAGAGAAAAATAAAAGTATGGTGATAGTTTTTTAAAACAAGGAGAGATTAAATAGTGGAAAACTAAGAGATAAAAAGATACTGTAGGAAAAAATATATAAATTCGAGGATTAGGAAACAGAATGAGAACAGACTCTTCACACACTTCCATATGTAATACCTAACTTCAGCCTCAAGCAATGCTGTTACGAATTGGGATTATCCTCAGTTTACAAATGAGGACTTTCAAATTTAATAGGATTAAAGTATTGTCCCAAGTCATGTGCTTAAATATGCACTAGAAGCAGGACTACACCTCAGTTTTGTTTGCCTGTTGTTTATTCCAAGTCTTTAGGGATGAAGTCTAGGACACAGGTAAAGAGAGTAGTTTTTAAAATGAGACGCCAACTCTTTTTCTAAGGAAAGATCAGGGGACATTTTCTGTGTGACCAAAGACAGAGAGTTATGGATCTGTAGATACAGGAGTGCTATGAGAATGCTCTAGAGCATTATGGGGAGCAAGAGGAAGACCTGGAATGTTTGCTATGGTCAACAAGCTCCAAAAAGGGGAGAAGAAAAAAGGGGAGAAGAAAAGGTTTTGAGCAATTGGAGACAGGTTGTACCTAGAAACCATAACTGCATGGTGGATGGGTCGAGTTTGCTAATGATCCAGTTCTATTCAGGAATGCTCTGGTATTCTAATACACACACATATGTGCCGGCAGACTACTGTTAAACCCACTCTTTGAAATGCGTGGTCCAGTTGAAATTCTTCAGCTTTTCTTGTTTTATTTTTCTTCATAAAATCCAAACAGAATTCGTAGAGCAATTATTGCCATCCCCCTTTTTTAGTTGAGAAAACTGAAGTTTTAAGATATTAAGTAGAGGTATAATCCTATATCTCTCTGAGTCCTGCTGTCCTGGAAGGTGCATTCATTTTTATCTCTTACACGAGGATGGTCCCACCAACTATGTAATAAACCCTATGAGCTCTGGTGTTCCCTAAGATTTCTTTCCTTCAATTTTTTCTTTTCAGCTTTTCCCTTGACCCTGGTCCTTTCCATCCATGTAGAAACATGATCAGTCTCACCTCATATCTATATTGAAGAAAAATGCCTTTCCTCAATCTATTGTTTCTATTTCTAGATGTAAATCTCTCCATCTGTTAGTGGGCATCAGAATAGTGGTTAAGAATGTTATTTACTCTGGGAGTTCAGGCATATCACTTAACCTTTAAAGGCCTCAGTTTTATCAGTGTAAAGTGAGGATAGTAATATTTATAGATTTTGAATGATTCAATGGGTTAGTTACTACAGAGTGCTTGGCACGGAGCCTGGCACATAGTAACCACTCAAAAGGCTTAACCTTGTAATAATTATTATCATTGTACTAATTCACAGGTAAGTTTCTTGGAAATGCAATCTATACATGCACTCTCCACTTCTTCGTCTCCTAGTTACTCTTTAATTTAATCAGTTTCACCTAGAGGCTACATTAAAATTCTTCTCACTAAGGTTGCCAATGGCCTTCAAATTAAAATGATTTATTGGACACTTTTATATTCTCCAACTTGGCCTTTCTACAGCATTGAGGCTAATAAATGCTTCCTCTTTTAAAAAACTTTTCTACCTTGGTTCCTATGATGCTATTCTTTTGGTTTTTTAATCTTCTTCTGTTTCTCCGTTAACTCCATAGTTCCTTGCTTGGGTCCTCTGTCCTTTGCTTTCTTTTCAAAAGTTTGGATGCCCTAGAAGTCTTTCCTGAAAGCTTTGCTTTCTTATCCTTATATGTTCTCTTTATCTAAACATATGACTTCAGATCTTCCTATGCACTGATGACTTCCAAATCTTTGCTACCTAAATTCGATTACACCCCATTAACTGTGCAATATTTCCACTTGGATGTCCTATTGCTGTCTGAAATACAACATGCCCATAATTAATAGAAATATTCCCTTTTCTCACCCTGAAACATTCTCTTTTAATTGTACTTCCTTACTGTTTGAGAAACCAAGACAGAAACCTGGCTACAACTGTAGTCATCTCTCTCAAACCCCATAGCAACCAAGTTCTGTAGATCACACCTTCCACATATCCTTTTTTAATCCAGACCTTCCTTTCCGCCCTACCCATTGACAAGGCCTCTGGCTTCTTCCACTACCCTTTTAGAGTTTCTTTGTGCCTCTAGTCTCACTATCTTTCAGTTTACCCTCCACAATGCTTGCAAAGCGACATTTTAGCTAAAAATCTTAAATTGTTTTCATATCAAAGAGGAAAAAACCCTGAAAGTACTAAGCCTGATCCACAAGGCCTTTAATTCTCTGCACCCCACCTGTCACCGTACCCTGACCTCCCTCTCTAATTCCTCTCTCCTTTCATTTCTGCTGTGGTCTCTTGTTGGAATACTCTTAGCCCCTTTATTCCTCTCTAGGTCTCTCCCACTATATTTCAAACTTAATTCAAGAATTTCATTCTCTAGAAAGCCTTTAGAATCCTCCCCATTTTGCAGTGCAATTCAGATGTCTCTCCTCTGTATTCAAATAGTACCTGTGCCTACAGCCATAACAAACCCCAATTATTTCCCATTTGAAATACCTGTCTGCATTCTCCCATTATACTACATAATTCTTGAGGATGGATTATCATTTTTAGAACCCCAGCATTTTGCTCACAACCTGACAGACTGTAGCCACTCGATACTCATTTATAAAGATGACAATTCACTAACAAATTTGTTGCTTTTCCTGTTGCATCATATGGCCTATATATAACTCTACCTATATAGGAAATGTTTTAAGATTATGTGCATACTAAATCATTCTAAAAGGTGTTCAAACGTTGACTTGAGAGTCCTGTCCCTATGTTACTATTAAATTACTGTGTTACCCCATTTAAATTCATTAAACCTCATTTTTTATATCCATCGAATAGGGAGATTAGACAAGCTTTTTAGTTACTCTATGAAAGCTAAAATTTCTTACATTTTATTTTATTATTTGATTAACACCTTTTTGGGTAATTCTAAATAATATAAAGATATATGAAATAATAGGAAGATATGTGTCCTTTGGGGTATATTACTATATTTCCACATTTATTTTGTTTACCTTTCCTTTTCCATTTACTGACACATTAATGCCATTTTCCAATCTAAGAGTATAGCACCTTATTTATATGTAATAGCAACATCATAAATTGCTTGATCTATTGGAAACAATAAACTGAATATGTTACAGAAGAAACTGGTACCTTTCATTGGTATTATCTTTTTCAAGATGACAGGTGATCTCAGGAGGCCAGAGAATTCTTAGTTGTATGAGTTTGTGACTAATAGGTAGTTTGATGTGACAAGAGCTGGCTGTCTTGGGAAATTGAACTATTTTTATGCTCGATACCCTTTGTGTCTCATTCTTTGTAGGTTATTGTTGGAGTCCTGTGGGGACCTCTTTTACAGTTTGCATTCACAGACGATATGAGATCAGCAAGAACTCTGTAGTTTTACTGTCATTATTGATCTGCTGCCACTCCGTTCAGTAGCTAATTTGCTTGTTAGCAGTTATTTTAAAAGCTATTTATATTTTTTAGCATGATCTGTGTTATGTACTAAATTTTAATTTTTTTGCTGAATTAAAGCAAAATAGTACAACGTAGCACTGGAAGACTACTTTATGCTAATTTTTTTCTGATTTGTGGCTTGTGAATAATCATTTCAAAATCACAATTATATTATTGTCAGTTTGATATCTTTGATAAGTTCAAATAAAAGAAAGATAGTGTATTCATGAGAAAATATCATTTGTTAAATATCTTTTGGCCTATAAAACTTATATACAAATAGTAAGAAGGGTGATGTATTAGGAATTCATTAACACTGTTCTTAAAGTTGGGATTTATTTGAAGTCGAAAACTCAATAATTGTGCGAGTTGATTGACTGATTCTCTGTTCTGAAGGTGACCATGATGCACCCTTCTCATTCATACCAATTGTTGAAGGACAAAAAACCTCTTTTTGCTTTTCTGGAAGAGGAGGTATGCTTCTATTTTCTGAAGCCAATTTCTGACACATGTATTCATCTGGAATGACTTCCTAGTAAGCTGAGTGTGCATATGTGTGTGTCTGTCCCCACCATGAGCACAATACCTAAATAGGGAAAATCCATAGCTCTGGGAAAAACCAATAAAAAACAAACAAAAAGCCAAAGAGCAGGGGCTTCCCTGGTGGCGCAGTGGTTGAGAGTCCGCCTGCCGTTGCAGGGGACACAGGTTCGTGCCCCGGCCCGGGAGGATCCCACATGCCGCGGAGCGGCTGGGCCCGTGAGCCATGGCCGCTGAGCCTGCGCGTCCGGAGCCTGTGCTCCACAATGGGAGAGGCCACAGCAGTGAGAGGCCCGCGTACCGCAAAAAAAAAAAAAAAAAAAAACCAAACAGCAGGCTAACATAATATGATATTTCACCCAATTTAAATATGCCAAATCAATAAAATATATTTGGGGTTATTTTAATGGTATAGCTGAGGTTAATGTATATACTTACGTATATATACATATATGTATACATCTATCAATATATCCTATTGCCAAAAGTGAAGAACCCAAAATTCAGAGTATAAGCACTTGAGCAGATATTAATGCTGCTCTCTGCTGGTGAGGTGGAATAGGGATAGGTAGAGTTATCAAATTTAGAAATATAGAGGCTTGAATTTTTATCCTCAGGCAATGAAAGAAACAGGGTATGTGGAGTTGTCATGACATGACAAAATGTAACTGAAAACCCTGTATAAAATTTGGAGCATCAAGTAGCTGCAAAAACACTGGTGGCAATAAAAAGCTTCTCCCATGAGAAATCACTGCATACCACTCACATATTCCAACTAAGAAATGAACAAGAGTATCAACAACAAAACTGGTCTCTGGGTAGTGATGCCTGGCAGAACAAATGTAACACTGTTCTGGAGATGACCTGCACAGTTTAGGATATAAGGGATTATCTTAAGGAAATGGAGACACTATGAAAAATGAAAAAGATTTGGTTGCGGAAGGGAATGGAAATTCTAGACGTGAAACTGTTACCCAAGGAAATAGAAATATCAATGGAAGTGTTTAAAAAGAGATCAGAATCATCTAAAGAAAGAATTGGAAACGTGAAGGAGTAATTAGAGGAAACGACTGACATTGAAGCATAAATATAAATAAACATATAAATAGAAATAAATTTACAATCTGAGGATTGGAAAGTGATATTTGCATCCCATAAAAATCACAAAGAATTGACGTCACAGAACGTCTACAAATCATTAAGGAAGAGTTAAACAACTCATTGAAAATATGAAGAGAATATGAACAGGAAATTCAGAGGAGAAAACCAAGTGGACAATAGGATAAAAAATATATTCAACCTTAATAGCAACCAAATAAATTAATATGAAAATAATGCAATACGAAGTTTCACACCTCTCAAATCAACAGTACTAAGACTGCTACCATTAAGTGTTGGCAAGGGAGGGTTGGGGAATGGGGACTCATAGAAGTTAAATTATTGCAATGCCGTTAGAGAGCAATTAAGCAGTATTTTACAGTCAAGACAACAAATCTTGATAAAACTCTGTGTGTGCACATGTATTTGTGTAGAAAGAAGTATTTTCAGGTACACATTTTGTAATATATTGGCTAACGCATAAAAAATAAACTGTATGCTTAGTAAAGAGCTGCTACACTGACCATTTTTAAGGCAGGTGTCTCCCTTTAAAAAATACTTTATTTATTTATTTAAATTTTATTTTATTTTTTATACAGCAGGTTCTTATTAGTCATCCATTTTACACACATCAGTTTATACATGTCAATCCCAATCTCCCAATTCATCACACCCCCACCCAACCCCCTGGCGGCTTTCCCCCCTTGGTGTCCATACATTTCTTCTCCACATCTGTGTCTCTATTTCTGCCCTGCAAACCGGCTTATCTATACCATTTTTCTAGGCTCCACATATATGCGTTAATATACGATATTTGTTTTTCTCTTTCTGACTTACTTCACTCTGTATGACAGTCTCTAGATTCATCCACATCTCTACAAATGACCCAATTTAGTTCCTTTTTATGGCTGAGTAATATTCCATTGTGTATATGTACCACTTCTTCTTTATCCATTCGGCTCTCGATGGGCATTTAGGTTGCTTCCATGACTTGGCTATTGTAAATAGCACAGCAATGAACACTGGGGTGCATGAGTATTTTTCAATTATGGTTTTCTGTGGCTATATGCCCAGTAGTGGCATTGCTGGGTCATATGGTAATTCTATTTTTAGTTTCTTAAGGAACCTCCATACTGTTCTCCACAGTGGCTGTATCAATTTACATTCCCACCCACAGTGCAAGAGGGTCCCCTTTTCTTCACACCATCTCCAGCATTTGTTGTTTGTAGATATTCTGATGATGCCCATTCTAACTGGTGTGAGGTGATACCTCATTGTAGTTGTGATTTGCATTTCTCTAATAATTAGTGATGTTGAGCAGCTCTTCATGTGCTTCTTGGCCATCTGTATGTCTTCTTAGAAGAAGTGTCTATTTAGGTCTTCTGCCCATTTTTGAATTGGGTTTTTTTTTTTTTATATTGAGCTGAATGAGCTGTTTATATAATTTGGAGATTAATCCTTTGTCCGCTGATTCATTTGCAAATATTTTCTCCCATTCTGAGGGTGTCTTTTCATCTTGTTTGTAGTTTCCTTTGCTTTGCAAAAGCTTTTAAGTTTCATTAGGTCCCATTTGTTTATTTTTGTTTTTATTTCCATCACTCTAGGAGGCGGATCAAAAAAGATCTTGCTGTGATTTATGTCAAAGAGTGGTCTTCCTATGTTTTCCCCTAAGAGTTTTATAGTGTCCGGTCTTATATTTAGGTCTCTAATCCATTTTGAGCTTATTTTTGTGTATGGTGTTAGGGAGTGTTCTAATTTCATTCTTTTACATGTAGCTGCCCAGTTTTCCCAGCACCACTTATTGAAGAGACTGTCTTTTCTCCATCGTATATCCTTGCCTGTTTGTCATAAATTAGTTGACCGTAAGTGCATGGGTTTACCTCTGGGCTTTCTATCCTGTTCCATTAATCTATGTTTCTGTTTTTGTGCCAGTACCATATTGTCTTGATTACTGTAACTTTGTAGTATAGTCTGAAGTCTGGGAGTCTGATTCCTCCAGCTCCGTTTTCTTCCCTCAAGACTGCTTTGGCTATTCGGGGTCTTTTGTGTCTCCATACAGATTTTAAGATTTTTTGTTCTAGTTCCGTAAAAAATGCCATTGGTAATTTGTCAGGGATTGCATTGAGTCTGTAGATTGCTTTGGGTAGTATAGTCATTTTCACAATATTGATTCTTCCAATCCAAGGACATGGTATATCTCTCCATCTGTTGGTATCATCTTTAATTTCTTTTATCAGTGTCTTATAGTTTTCTGCATACAGGTCTTTTGTCTCTCTATACATAGGTTTATTCCTATGTATTTTATTCTTTTTGTTGAAATGGTAAATGGGAGTGTTTCCTTAATTTCTCTTTCAGATATTTCATCATTAGTGTATAGGAATGCAAGTGATTTCTGTGCATTAATTTTGTATCTGCAACTTTACCAGATTCATTGATTAGCTCTAGTAGTTTTCTGGTGGCACCTTTAGGATTCTCTCTGTATAGTATCATGTCATCTGCAAACAGTGACAGTTTTACTTCTTCTTTTCCAAATTGTATTACTTTTATTTCTTTTACTTCTCTGATTGCTGTGGCTAGACTTCTAAAACTATGTTGAATAATAGTGGTGAGAGTGGGCAACCTTGTCTTGTTCCTGACCTTAGAGGAAATGCTTTCAGTTTTTCACCATTGAGAATGATGTTGGCTGTGGGTTTGTCATATATGGCCTTTCTTATGTTGAGGTTGGTTCCCTCTATGCCCACTTTCTGGAGAGTTTTCGTCATAAATCAGTGTTGAATTTTGTCAAAGCTTTTTTGCATCTACTGAGATGATCATATGGTTTTTCTTCTTCAATTTGTTAACATGGTGTAGCACATGGATTGATTTGCATATACTGAAGAATCCTTGCATCCCTGGGATAAATCCCACTTGATCATGGTGTATGACCCTTTTAATGTGTTGTTGGATTCTGTTTGCTACTATTTTGTTGAGGATTTTTGCATCTATATTCATCAGTGATATTGGTCTGCAATTTTCTTTTTTTATGGTTTTGTCATCACAGTGATGGTAGCCTCATAGAATGAGTTTGGGAGTGTTCCTTCCTCTGCAATTTTTTAGAAGAGTTTGAGAAAGATGGATGTTAGCTCTTCTCTAAATGTTTGATAGAATTCAGCTGCGAAGCCATCTGGTCCTGGACTTTTGTTTGTTGGAAGACTTTTAATCACAGTTTCAATTTCATTACTTGTGATTCATCTGTTCATATTTTCTATTTCTTCCTGGTTCAGTCTTGGAAGGTTATACCTTTCTAAGAATTTGTCCACTTCTTCCAGGTTGTCCATTTTATTGGCATATAGTTGTTTGTAGTAATCTCTTGTAATCCTTTGTATTTCTGCAGTGTCAGTTGTGATTTTTCCTTTTTAATTTCTAATTTTCTTGATTTGAATCCTCTCCCTCTTTTTCTTGATGAGTCTGGCTAATGGTTTATCAATTTTGTTTATCTTCTCAAAGAACCAGCTTTTAGTTTTACTGAAATTTGCTATTGTTTTCTTTGTTTCTATTTCCTTTATTTCTGCTCTGATCTTCATAATTTCTTTCCTTCTGCTAACTTTGGGTTTTGTTTGTTCTTCTTTCTCTAGTTCCTTTAGCTGTAGGGCTAGATTGTTTATTTGAAATTTTTCTTGTTTCTTGAGGTAGACTTGTGGAGCTATAAACTTCCCTCTTACAACTGCTTTTGCTGCATGTCATAGGTTTTCGATTGTCGTGTTTTCATTGTCATTTGTCTCTAGGTATTTTTTGATTTCCTCTGATTTCTTCAGTAATCTCTTGGTTATTTAGTAATGTATTCTTTAGCCTCCATGTTTTTGTGTTTTTTATGTTTTTTTCCCTGTAATTCATTTCTAATCTCATAGTGTTGTGGTCAGAAAAGATGCTTGATATGATATCAATTTTCTTAAATTTACTGAGGCTTGATTTGTGACCCAAGATGTGATCTATCCTGGAAAATGTCCCGTGTCCCCTTGAGAAGAAAGTGTAATCTGCTGTTTTTGGATGGAATGTCCTGTAAATATCAATTAAACCTATCTGGTCTATTGTGTCATTTAAAGCTTGTGTTTCCTTATTAATTTTCTGTTTGGATGATCTGTCCATTGGCGTAAGTGAGGTGTTAAAGTCCCCCACTATTATTGTGTTACTGTCGATTTCCTCTTTTAGAGCTGTTTAGCAGTTGCCTTATGTATTGAGGTGCTCCTATGTTGGGTGCATATATATTTATAATTGTTATATCATCTTCTTCAATTGATCCCTTGATCATTATGTAGTGTCCTTCCTTGTCTCTTGTAACATTCTTTATTTTAAAGTCTATTTTATCTGATATAAGTATTGCTACTCCAGCTTTCTTTTGATTTCAATTTCCATCAAATATCTTCTTCCACACGTCACTTTCAGTCTGAATGTGTCCCTAGGTCTGAAGTGGGTCTCTTGTAGACAGCATATATATGGGTCTTGTTTTTGTATCCATTCAGCAAGCCTGTGTCTTTTGGTCGGAGCCTTTAATCCATTCATGTTGAATTTAATTATCGATATGTATGTTCCTATGACCATTTTCTTAATTGTTCTGGGGTTTTTGTTGTAGGTCCTTTTCTTCTCTTGTGTTTCCCACTTAGAGAAGTTCCTTTAGCATTTGTTGTAGAGCTGGTTTGGTGGTGCTGAATTTTCTTAGCTTTTGCTTGTCTGTAAAGCTTTTGATTTCTCCATCGAATCTGAATGACATCCTTGCTGGGTAGAGTAATCTTGGTTGTAGGTTCTTTCCTTTCATCCCTTTAAGTATATCATGACACTCCCTTCTGGTCTATAGAGTTTCTGCTGAGAAGTCAGTTGTTAACCTTATGGGAGTTCCCTTGTATGTTATTTGCCATTTTTCCCTTGCTGCTTTCAAGAATTTTTCTTTGTCTTCAATTTTTGCCAATTTGATTACTATGTGTCTCCCCATGTTTCTCCTTGGGTTCATCCTGTATGGGACTTTCTGCACTTCCTGCACTTGGGTGGCTATTTCCTTTCCCATGTTAGGGAAGTTTTCAACTATAATCTCTTCAAATATTGTCTTGGGTCCTTTCTCTCTCTCTTCCCCTTCTGGGACCCCTATAATGTGAATGTTGTTGTGTTTAGTGTTGTCCCAGAGGTCTCTTAGGCTGTCTTCATTTCTTTTTATTCTCTTCTCTTTATTCTGTTCCGCAGCAGTGAATTCCACCATTCTGTCTTCCAGGTCACTTATCTGTTCTTCTGCCTCAGTTATTCTGCTATTGATTCCTTCTAGTGTAGTTTTCATTTCAGTTATTGTATTGTGCATCTCTGTTTGTTTGTTCTTTAATTCTTCTAGGTCTTTGTTAAACATTTCTTGCATCTTCTAGATCTTTGCCTCTATTCTTTTCCTGAGGTCCTGGATCATCTTCACTATCATTGTTCTGAATTCTTTTTCTGGAATTTTGTCTATCTCCACTTCATTTAGTTGTTTTTCTGGGGTTTTATCTTGTTCCTTCATCTGGTACATAGCTCTCTGCCTTTTCATCTTGTCTATCTTTCTGTGAATGTGGATTTTGTTCCACAGACTGCAGGATTGTAGTTCTTCTTGCTTTTGCTGTCTGCCCTCTGGTGGATGAGTCTATCTAAGAGGCTTGTGGAAGTTTCCTGATGGGAGGGACTGGTGGTGGGTAGAGCTGGCTGTTGCTCTGGTGGGCAGAGCTCAGTAAAACTTTAATCTGCTTGACTGCTGATGGGTGGGGCTGTGTTCCCTGCCTGTTGGTTGTTTGGCCTGAGACAACCCAACACTGGAGCCTACCGGGTTCTTTGGTGGGGCTAATGGCAGACTCTGGGAGGGCTCACGCCAATGAGTACTTCCCAGAATCTGCTGCCAGTGTCCTTGTCCTCATGGTGAGACAGAGCCACCCCCTGCCTCTGCAGGAGACCCTCCAGCACTAGCAGGTAGGTCTGGTTCAGTCTCCTCTGGGGTCACTGCTCCTTTCCCTGGGTCCCGATAGGCACACTACTTCGTGTGTGCCCTTCCAAGAGTGGACTACCTGTTTCCCCCAGTCCTGTCAAAGTCCTGCCATCAAATCCCACTAGCCTTCAGTCTGATTCTCTAGGGATTCCTCCTCCTGTTGCTGGACCCCCAGATTGGGAAGCCTGACATGGGGCTCAGGAACTTCACTCCAGTGGGTGGACTTCTGTGGTATATGTGTTCTCCAGTTTGTGAGTCACCCACTGAGCAGTTATCGAATTTGATTTTGTTGTGATTGCGCCCCTCCCACCGTCTCATTGTGGCTTCTCCTTTGTCTTTGGATGTGGGGTATCTTTTTTGGTGAGTTTCAGTGTCTTCCTGTTGATGATTGTTCAGCAGTTAGTTGTGATTCTGGTGTTCTTGTAAGAGAGAATGAGAGCACATCCTTCTACTCTGCCATCTTCAACCGACCTCTCCTAAAAAATACTTTAGATAAATAACCACAATTGCTAGAAAGAAGTATTCGAATAATTAGGGTTCTCATTTTAGAACAGAGTCTACCTATGTAGCGACACTAAATCAGTCCTAATTACAAAGCTTAGTAAATTCCCCTGACTATATGAATAGTTTCTAAAAAGTTGTCACAGACCCGAGAATCATGTAGTTTAACAAATGTTTCAGTGGATGTTGTTTTTAAAACATCCATGAAAATAAAGACTGCTGAGGTTTGTATTCAATACCATCCCAAATAATCCACTCACAAATATGCCTTCCCACTTGAGTATGCTTCTTTTGCTACATCAGTTCTTTCATCTTCTCATCTGAAGGAAGAATACATTTCCTTTCTCTTTTCAAATGCTAACCTTGACCTCTGTCATTTGGATTCCAAGATGGAGAACATTATAGAGAGTTCCTAAACTTTGTTTCTTATAAGAAACTTTTTTTTTCCCTCTGGGCTTTCAAACTTATCCAGCTCATTGTTTAGAAGAATAAAAAGGAACATAAGCTGTACTTATATCTATTCGTTCAAGAAACTGTTCTATTTCTTTCATTTATTTCTCTTCCAAACTAGGGAGATTCTAATCTTAAAGATGACTGGAGTTTTAGTGAAACGTTATATAAGATTGAGCAAACAGGGTCAAAAATGCTGTTACATTAAATATTTAGAGTCTAGATGAATTTTAAAATTTCCCTAGGTAGGACTTAAAATACCTAGCCCACTTTGCATCAGGTTAAAGGGGCAGAGACTTCATTGGAAGGAGGGCATCCTTCCTTTTGGCCCTGTACCTTTCTCAGCACATCTGAGTTTACTTCTCTGCTGGTATTGTTGCTGGCATCGCCACCCGCCTGTCCTCTGGGAGAGATGTTGCTAGAGGCTGGCCTTTTCAGGAAGCACATAGGACCTCCTACTGCTTCTCATCTTCTCTGCTGCTTCACAGAGGAAGCCTCTGTCCCCTTACCCCAGGCTGATGGTCCTCACGCTCCTCTTCTTTCCTTCAAGGGTCCTCCCGGGTCTAGCAAGTTGTCTCAGTTTGTAGCTAAGGCCTCCAGACCATGCTGTCCAAGCAAACTCATGGCTGTCCTCCATTACAACATAATAAGCCCTATATTTCCAAACCCAGCATAACTGAGTGTTTGCTAGGGCTCAGATACTCTGCAGCATTTAAACCAAATTACTCATATATCTGGAGGTTCAGAAAGACTTTTACATGCTATGAGGGCATGGATAGTATTGAGGAAGTCAACTTTTTAAATCCTACCTTACATATTCACTCTTTTCTGAAGCTGATTTGCTGTAGAACAAGCCTGGAATTGAAGCATCTTACAGATTCTCCTTTCTTACATTTTTTTTAGTTACCCCTTTCACACTCTATAAAGAAAGACATACCTCTCAGCCATCCTGAATCTCAGTAAGATACCTTGGCAATATATAAAAAAGAAGTCACAAATCAATATTTAGGTAACTGGCAGAGCCCTCTTTATTCAAGACATGAACAAAGCACAGTGTGACTTCATATCTTTCTGTATCTTATACAAATGTCTGTTAAGGCTAAATTACAGCATTAAAAACAGAGTATCTGGGTTCATGTTGGGATGTGCTGAACTAGGTATATTGTACAGTAGTGATGACAATCTTCATTTAATGGTTTCACCTCTTCCATCTGCCAATACAGTAAAAGAGTGCAAAGTTTCTGAGAGAATATCCTGAGGGCAAAAAGAGAGCTTCAGTAAGAACTATGACTTGTCATATCTATCTGCTTATATCTATCTTTTTAAAATCTGCCTACATTTTCACTTTTATTTTTTTAATTAAAATTTTTATTATATAAATTTCAGGCATACAGTGTTATTATTGGACATCTGCATATACTACAAAGTGATCATAACCACAAGTCTAGTTGCCATCCAGCATCATAAAGTTGACCCCCTTCACTCATTTTTGCCCACACGCCAACCCCCTTCCACTCTAGTAACCACTAATCTGTTCTTTGTATCTATGAGTTTGTTTTTGTTTTGTTTTGTTTTACTTTTTTTTTGATTTTTTTTTTTAGAATCCACATATGAGTGAAACCATATAGTATTTGTTTTTCTCTATCTGACTTACTTCACTTAACATAATAACTCCATGGTCCATCCATGTTGTCACAAATGGCAGGATTTCATTCTTTTTTATGGCTAAGTAGTATTCCATTATATGTATATACACATACTATCAGAAATAATGCTGCAATGGACATGAGGGTGCATGTATTTGAATTAGTGTTTTCATGTTCTGTGGATAAATACCCAGGAGTGGAACAGCTGGGTCATTTGGTAAGTTTATTCTTAATTTTTTGAGCAATCTCCACACTGTTTTCCATAGTGTCTTCATCAATTTACAGTCCTACCAACAGTGTACAAAAGGATTCCCTTTTCTCCACATCCTCTCCAACATTTCTTATTTTTTGTCTTTTCAATAACAGCCATTCTAACAGGTGTGAGGTGATATTTCCTTGTTGTTTTGGGATTTGTATCTTCCTAATTAGTGATGTTGAACATCTTTTCATGTGCTTGTTGACCATCTGTGTCTTCTTTGGAAAAATGTTTGTTTAGGAATTCTGCCCTTTTTTTTTTTAACATCTTTATTGGAGTATAATTGCTTTACAATGGTGTGTTTCTGCTTCATAACAAAGTGAATCAGCTATACATACACATGTATCCCCATATCTCCTCCCTCTTGCATCTCCCTCCCTTCCACCCTCCGTATCCCACCCCTCCAGGTGGACATAAAGCACCGAGCCGATCTCCCTGTGCTATGCGGCTGCTTCCCACTAGGTGCCCATTTTTTAATTGGGTTGTTTGTTTTGTTGTTGTTGAGTTGTTTGAGTTCTTTATATATTTTGGATATTTACCTCTTATTGGATATATGATTTGTAAAAATATTCTCCCAGTCAGTAAGTTGACTGTTCATTTTGATCATTGTTTCCCTCACTGTACAAAAGCTTTTTTTAGTTTGATGTAGTCTCATTTGTTTATTTTCACTTTTATTTCCTTTGCCTTTGGGGTCAGTTCCACATAAACATCACTAAGGTGTCAGTGAGGTTACTACCTATGTTTTCTTCTAAGAATTCTATGGCTTAATGTCTTACATTCAAGACTCTAATCTATTTTGAGTTAACTTTTGTGTGTGATGTAAGTGGTCTAATTTCATTCTTTTGCATGTGGCTGTCCAGTTTTTCCAACACCATTTACTGAAGAGACGATTCTTTCTCCACTGTGTGTTCTTTGCTCATTTGTCGTAAATTCGTAGTCCACATATGTTTGTGTTCATTTTCACTTTTATGGATTGAAGCACTGAGAAATATAGTGCATATAAATAAGTCAATAGTATAATTGCTCTTAATAGGACCTTTAGCAAAATGATGAATAGCTGTGATGTTAACTTACATCTTTGTCTTATTTTAATCTGAAGGGAAATTTTATTATTTTACCAAACTAATAAATAAGAAAAAAAGAACGAAGATTAAGAAAGATAAAGAGAGAAACAATTCCTACAGACATATACTTTAATAAGCTACACAGATATATTTGATAATTTAAATGAAATGGCTAAATTCTTCAAAAAATACTAAGTAACTTTAGAAAAGCAGAAAATATATAAATCTATGACTCTGTTAGTAAAAGTAATTACAAGCCTTCCATTCCTAGCTTACTAAGAATTTAAAAATCATGAATTAATATTGAATTTCATTATTGTTGTGATCTTCTGCTACTTCTCATTGACCAAACTTAAAATGGTAGCCAAATGACAATAAAACCCACCCATGCACTCTATATGTATCAGCCTCCTGGGCACAGAGGAAGGTGGGAGGAATAATGGAGACTGGGTCTAGAGGGGCAAATAGAAATTATTCAACACAAGGTATTTGTCTTTTTAAAGATTAAAAATGTAGAGCAATAGGGCTTCCCTGGTGGCGCAGTGGTTGAGAGTCCACCTGCCGATGCAGGGGGCAGGGGTTCATGCCCCGGTCCGGGAAGATCCCACATGCCGCGGAGCAGCTGGGCCCGTGAGCCATGGCTGCTGAGCCTGCGCGTCCGGAGCCTGTGTTCCACAACGGGAGAGGCCACAACAGTGAGAGGCCACAACAGCGAGAGGCCCATGTACCGCAAAAAAAAAAAAAAAATGTAGAGCAATAGCAAAATCATGATGACTGTAGGAAAAAAGGAGAAGAAGCCAATCAAAATTAAACAACAACAACTAAAACCTATATTCTCACAATTGGAGATAACCACCATGTTTACTTTGGTGCATAATATTTCAGAACAAAAAGTATAATCACTGAAGTATTTTCTATTCAAATGTGCTGTGACAGAGCCAAAGAATTATTATTATGGTACAATATTTGTATTTAACTACCTATGTGATGTGTTCTTTAATCAGCAATAGATAACTTTTAAGTGGAAACTATCACTAGGAAATAATATCTGCATCAGCATAGTTAAATGTTAAATGTGTTCTATAGTACTTTTAAGTATGAAGGCCAAAATAATCATTTTAATCACTGAATGCATATATATACATATAAGTGTATTGGGTTGACCAAAAAGTTCATTCAGATTTTTCTGTAAGATGTTATGGGAAAACCCAAATGAATTTTTGGCCAACCCAATATATATCTGCATATGTGTATATGTACATATTTATGCATATATATATGTTTGTATATATATATGTGTGTGTATATATATATACATATATTTATGCATATATATGTATATATATACATATACATATAAGTGTATTTTGTCAGCAAAAAAGTTGATTGAGATTTTTTGACA